>NW_006408531.1:21450377-21507576 GCF_000296735.1 Chrysochloris asiatica
GTAACCATGGCAATGAGACGATATATGATAGAATGAATGTAAAACTAATGTTCTCCCATGTAAACTATCACATAATTTACAATAAAACATTTAAGGAAAAAAAAAAAAAAAAGAGTTGTTGGGAAAAAAAACCCTAACACCATGAAAGATGAGAAGCGAAATGAACCCCAAACAAGATAGATCCCAAAAGAAAATCACCAAGGCATACTATAATCAAACTTCACAAAATCAAAGACAAGGAAAGAATCCTGAGAGCAGCTTGGGAAAAATGAAAACTTACCTATAAAGGAGACAATAAAGACTAAGCTAAGTGCTTAAAGCTTACAAGAACAGCCTTTTCCAACAGTGTCTCTGCCAGCTCAGCAAAACCAGGAATCAGTACTACAATTACCCCAAACAGATTTCCTTTAGTGGCATCAACTCCAAAATGACAATTACTAAGATGAAAGCAATTAGTGATATGCAGTTAAAATAATGTTGATGAAGGGTTTAAAATATATATTGCCAGTGGATTTTCTATATTTAATGAAATAATTATATCGAGGAGACTGCATACTTACAGTGAGGTTCTTAACAATTCCTTCAGAGTCGACTGTTGCAAAACAAAAAAAAAAAAATAGATCACATTACAATTGATACAAATATGTGAGCAACTCAAATGAATTTGACAGATGCATTTATTAATGACTTTGATCTAGTACTGTAGGATAAACACTGCTAATCACAAGGTCAGCAGTTCAAGCCTCTTCTGCTCCGAGATTATACAGGATGGTTTTGAGTCAGAACCAACTCAATGGCATTTAACAAAGAACAAAAACAACAATCATGATATAGTAATTCTCACAAGTGGCCCAAAAGAATTTTATTTATTTATTTATTTAAAAAGCAACATGATTAACAGAGAAATTATGGAAGTTACCAAGGATTTGGTTTTCCTTGGATTCACAATCAACACTCATGGAAGCAGTGGCCAAGAAATCAAGTGAAATTACAATGGTCAAATCTGCTGCAAAAGACCTCTTTAAAGTGTTAAAGAGAAAAGATGTCACTGTGAGAAGTAAGGTGCCATTGACCTAACCCATGGTATTTCGAATCGCTTCACATGTCTGTGAATGTAGGACAGTGAATAAGGAAGGTTATAGAAGCACTGATGCATTTGGATTATGGTGTTGGCAAGAATACTGAATATACTATGGACTGTCAGAAGAACAAACATGTCTGTGTTGGGGAAAATATTGTCAGAATGACCCTTAGAAGAGGGGATAGCAAGACTATGTCTTGTGTACTTTGTACTATGTTATCAGAGGGATCAGTCCATGGAGAAAGACTTCATGTGTCTTAAAGGAGAGGGTAGGCAAGAAAGAGGAAGACCCTCAGTGAGATGGATAGACACCATGGCTGCCAATGGGCTCAAACTCAGGGATGGTTATGAAGAAGGAACAGAACCCAGCAATGCTTCATTCGCTTGTACGTTGATTTGCTATGAGTCAAAACTGACTTGATGGCACCTAACAACAACAACATGCTTTAGGAAAATCAGATAAAAGATTTGATTTTGTAGACAAAAATTTTTGATTGTAAACAAAAATGGTTTGGGATTTAAGAATGGCAGAGAAAACATTTAGTCTAACAATATTGGATCTTAGGATAGGCTTTATAGATTACACCTAAGTATGGGAACTGTCATATGGTCTTTCTAAGAGGTCACATGGGAGACCTTAAAGCACCTTACATCCTCATAGAATCAGGGTGATATTGTTATTCACTTTCAGCCTTACCATGTATTTCATATGTGAATCTTCATACTTACAACTATAGAAGTCTTGAGGTATATTACGAGCCCTGATACGAGGTGAAGGCCCTTGATACATGTAGAAGTTTATCTGGGGAAAATAATCTGTCATATATTCCAACTTGTCACAGAAAGTTTGATCCATTCCTGAATGAAAAACAAACAAACCTTATCTACTGAATGTACAAAGGTAGGAACAGCCTGTGGTCTTTAATCATATCAAGCAGAAGACATTTTGTTACTAGATTTCAAACCAAGTTTCACAATAACATATATAATTTATCCTGTTACTTTAAATGGCAGAACTTGAACACAGTGGCACTAGAGGAAAGGGTCATATGTATGTGTGAGACAATTGGTGTTAATTGCTGTTGAGTTGATTTCAACTCATAACAACCCTGTATAAAGTTTCCAAGGCCGTAAGTCTTTTCAGAAGCAGAAAGCCACATCTTTCTCCCACAGAGTGGCTGGTAGGTTCGAACCACAGACCTTGTAGTTCACAGTCCAGTGTTTAGCCTACAGAGCTACTGCACTTCCCATATGAGAGAATAAACAGATCTATCTGCTCAATGATGATTAATCCTTTACAAAGGACCAAATAAGATTTTTAAATATCTGATCTATACGGAAGGAAACATTTTTAAATTTAAAAAGAAACATAAATAAAAAAGGAGACAATGCAGAAGAGAATTTCAAATTACCACAGAATCCAGATTTTCTGGAGTCATAGAGTCATCTTAAAACCAAACAATAGTTTAGTTTAACTGGTAGAGAATGTCTGCCTTGAACATTGTGTTCTTTTAAGATCTGTCTTAAGTACAAACTGTTAGCTAGCTATATGACCGGCAGTTCAAATCCACCTTGGCAACCAGATACAGGATCATTATGAGTAGGAACCACCACTCATCTGTCAGAAGTTTGTCATACTGTGGTGACTTATGAGTTGCTGAGAGTCTGGAAGTTATGCCATGGATATTTTAAATACCAGCAGGGTCAACCTTGGTGGACAGGTTTCATATGAGCTTCCAGACAAAGACAGACTAAGAAGAAGGTGTGATGAACTACTTCCAAATATTTAGTCACTGAAAATCTTATGAACATCAGAGAAACACTGTCAGATATAGTGTCAAAAAATGAGCCCCTCAGGTTGGAAGGCACTCAAAATGCGACTGGGGAAGAGCTGTCTCCTCAAAGTAGAGGGGGCTGTGATGATGCGAATGGAATAAAGCCCATGGGAGTAAAGTCTGCGGGCCCTTCATTTGCTGATGGGGCACAACTCAAAATGAAGGAAAACACCTGTAAATATCCATTAATAATCAGAACAAGGAATGTACAAAGTATGAATCTAGGAAAATTGGAAATTGTCAAAAATGAAATGGAACACATAAACATTGATATCTTAGGCATTTTTGTTGTTGTTAGGTGTCATCTAGTTGGTACCAACTCATAGCAACCTGATGCACAGCAGAATGAAACACTCCCCAATCCTGGGCCAACCTCACAATTGTTGCCACACTGGAGCCCATTGATGCTGACACTTTACCAGTCCATCTCGCTGGAGCTCTTCCTCTTTTTTGCTGACCCTGTGCCTTACCAAACATGATATCCCTCTCCAGTGACTGGTCCCTCCTGACAATATGTTACTAGTGAACTGAAATGAACTGGTATTGGCCATTTTGAATCTAACATGGTTTACTATGCCGGGAATGACAAAATGAAGAGAAATGGTGTTGCATTCATTGTCAAAAAGAACATATCCTGATTAGTCATGAGGTACAATGCTATCTGTGATAGATAATATCCATGCATCTACAGGGAAGCCCAGTTAATACCACTATTATTCAAATTTATTCACCAACAACTAAAGCCAGTGAGGATCAAGTAGAAGAATTCTATCAACTTCTTCCATCTGAAATTGATCAAACATGCAATCAAGATGTATTGATCACCACTGGTGAATGGAATGCAAAGGTTGGGAACAAAGAGGATCAGTAGTTGGAAAATATAGTCTTGGTGATAGAAATGATGCTGGCGATCACATGATAGAAGTCTGCAAACTCAATGATTTGTTCATTTCAAATACCTTCTTTAGACAGCATAAGAAATGACTGTACACATGGACCTCACCAGATAAAATACATAGAAATCATATTGACTGTGTCTGTGGAAAGAGACGATGGAAAAGCTCTAGATCCTCAGCCAAAACAAGGCCGGGGCAGATTGTAGAAAGGACCATCAATTGCTCATATGCAAATTCAGATTGAAGCTGAAAAAAATAAAAACAAGTCCACACGATTCAAAATATGACCCTGAATATATCCCACCTGAATTTAGAGATCATCTGAAGAACAGATTTGATACATTAAACACTAAAGACTGAAGATCAGAAGTGTTGTGGGATGACATCAAGAGCATCATACAGGAGGAAAGCAAAAAGTCATTAAGAAGACAGGAAAGAAGGAAAAAGTCAAAATGGATATCAAAAGAGACACTGAAACTTGCTCTCCAGAGTAGAGATGCTAAAACAAATGGAAGAAATGAGGAGGTACAAGAGCCGAACAGAAAATTTCAAAGGTCAGCTTGAGAAGACGAAGTCAAATATTACAAAAAAATGTGCAAAGATCTGGAATCAGAAAACCGAAAGGAAAGAACACACTCAGCATTTATCAATCTGGGGGAACTGAAGAAAAAATTCAAGGCTCAACTTTCATTATTGAAGGATTCTCTGGGCAAATTATTGAATGATGCAGAAAGCATTAAAAGAAGATGGAAGGAATACACAGAGTCGCTGTACCAAAAGGAAATGGTTGATGTTCAATCATTTCAAGAGGTAGCATAAGATCAAGAGCCAATGATACTTAAAGAAGTTCAAGGTGCAATTAAGGAATTGGCAAAGAATAAGGCACCAGGAATTGATGGAATAAAAATTGAAATCTTTCAAGACAGTGAGGTACTCACTCATCTATGCCAAGAAATTTGGAAGACAACTATCTGGCCAATTGATTGGAAGAGATCTGCATTTGTGCCCAATCCAAAGAGAGGTGACCCCATGGAATGAGGAAATCATTGGATAATATCTTTGACATCCCATTGGAGTAAAGTTTTACTAAAGGTAATACAGAAATGGCTGCAAGCATATATTGACAAAGAACTTGCAGAGGTTCAAGTCGGATTCAGAAGAGGACATGGAACAAGGGGTATCATTGCTGATGTCCAATGGATCTTGGCTGAAAACAGAAAATACCATAAAGATGTTTACCTGTGCATTATTAACTATGCAAAGGCTTTCAATTGTGTGGATCAAAACAAGCTATGGACAACATTGCAAAGTATGAGTATTCCTGAACACTTAATTGTGCTCATGAGGAATCTGTACGCAGATATTAGACCAAAACAAGCTAATACCGAATGGTTTAAAATTAAGAAAGGTGTCCAACAGGGTTGTATTCTTTCACCATACTTATTCAACATGTATGCTGAGCAAATAATCTTAGAAGCTGGGTTATATGAAGAAATACATGGCATCAGGATTGGAGGAAGACTCATTAACAACCTGCTATATGCAGATTATACAACCTTGCTTGCTGAAAATGAAGAGGACTTAAAATACTTACTGATGAAGATAAACGACCACAGCCTTCGGTATGGATTGTGTCTCAATGTCAAGAAAACAAAAATCCTCACCACTGGACCAATAAACAACATTCTTATCAACGGAGAAAAGATTGATGTTGTCAAGGACTTCATTCTTCTTGAATCAACAATCAACACTCATGGAAGCATCAGTCAAGAAATCAGACGACACATTGCATTAGGCAAATCTGCTACACAAGACCTTTTTAAAGTGTTGAAGAGCAAAGATGTCAGCTTGAGGACTAAGGTGCGCCTGACCCATGCCATGGTATTTTCAATCATCTCATATGCGTGCGAAAGCTGGACAATGAATAAGGAAGACCATAGAAGAATTGATGCTTTTGAGTTATGGTGGTGGAGGAAAATATTGAAAGTGCCATGGGTTGACAAAAGAACCAATAGATTTGTGTTGGAAGAAGTTCAGCCAGAGTGCTCCTTGGAGGCCAGGATGGCCAAATTTCATCTCTCATACTTTGGACATATTGTCAGGGAGGACCAGTCACTGGAGAAGGATACCATGTATGGCAAGGTGGCAGGTCAGAGAAAAAGAGGAAGACCGCCAGCGAGATGGATTGGCCAAGTGGCAGCATCAATGGGCTCAAGTGTGGCAACAATTGTGAGGTTGGCTCAGAACTGGGCAATGTTTTGTTCTGTTGTGCATAGGGTCGCTATGAGTTGGTACTGGCTCGATGACACCTAACAACAACAACATGTATAGGAACTGACTCAATGGCACTTAAGAACAATTGTTAAGGAATAGGACCTTGGGGCCTTGTATACTCTGACCAAAAGCCTGGGAATCATGGGGTCTGGAAAACACTGACCAAAAATCCTAGAGCATGCTGACATTTAGAAAAATAACATAACAATATTAGGCATATCCTAGCTTCCCACAAGGCAATGCCTGACTTCATGATAAACCCGCAAAATAACCACAAACTCCCTCTTGCCCTAAAAACAGAACAAACAGGATCCTGGAGCATGCTCACAGGAAAAAGAAGAAAACCTTAAAATAACCCAAAATTGGTTTCATAGATCACAAGTAGGAATGAAGCAAGAAGAAGTTGATATCTAGATGCGCATGCACCACCACCCATATTAAGGATAGACAATGTTCCCCCAGAGACCCTTGAGACAGATTCCATCTTGAAAGTGCAGACTCCAGCATACTGAAGAGAAAGTGCACCTGAAGCTCCAGGGGTAATGGGGGAAGGATGGAAGGAATGGCAGTTGTCAAGCCACCACCAGCATCTCCACCCTGGAGCTCATCCAAACTAGCCCTCTCCATCACAAACTGCCCTATTTAACCTTCTAGCTTTGTACACTAGGGAGGGGAGGCACAGCTACTATAGTGTGCCTCCTCTTGCAAGGTGTTCTTTAACAAATTTCTCTTCCCCTTTTAAGGTTGTTGTTGTTGTTAAGTGCGATCGAGTCGATTCCGACCCATAGCGACCCTGTATAGTGTTACCAAGGAGCAGCTGATGAGCGTGAACCACCGACCTTACAGTTCAAATGACTTTGCATTCAGACACATTAGCCCACAGTGCCACACCTGGTATTCTTTAGTAAATCTTTGTAGGTAACAGCTTGACTTTCTAGTCATTAATCCAGACTGTCAGAAGAACAAACAAATCTATGTGGGAAGAATTACAACCAGAACACTCCTTAGAAGCCAGGAGAAAGCAAAGATAACAAGACTCTGTGTACCTTATGTGATACATGTTACCAGGAGGGATGAGTTCCTGGAGGACATCATGCTTGGTAAAGAGGAGGGTCAGTGAAGAAGAGGAAGACCCCAATGAAGATGGATTGGCACAGTGACAGCAACAGTGAGCTCAAGTGTAGCAAAGATTGAGAGATTGGTGCAGAACTGGGCAAGGTTTCTTTCTGTTGTGCATAGGGTTGTGATGAGTCTTAACAACTCAACTTAACAACAAAAACAATCTACCAGGATCACACTGATACCAACTCAAAAACTTAGATCGGAAACTTAAGGAGCAGAGAGTTTATTTAAAGGACATACAAAAAGTGCATGGAAAATTATTTTCTAACTATGTTCTCCACAAACTTTTTGAAATCCCCTCATATTAATGGAGCAGAGACATTTGGGGGAAGGAGGGTGAGGACGCTTGCACAATTTGAAGAATGTGGTAAATTACTATTTTTTAAGTGTATTTTTGTTGAACAATACTTTAGAAGAATAAGAAATTAAGCAATGTTTGTTTTTCATAAGTATGCTATTTGAATTTTTATAAAGAGCATGTGATCTGAAAAATGGTTTGGTACTTAAAACCTTTTAATTTGAAGATTCTTCAGACTATCTTAATTTTTATTTCTATCATTTTTTGTTGTTGTCCAAAAGATTTTTTTTAAGTTTTTTTTTTTTTTTTGTGTGTGTGTGTGTGTGATTTGGGTGAAAGTTTACAGAGCAAATTGGTTTTCCAAACAAGAATTCATACACGTTTTGTTGTATGACCTCAATTACAATCCCCACAATGTAACAGCACTGTGCCCACTGGTCTGTTTTTCCCAGGTCCATTCATTCTTCTTTCCTCATCCCTCCTTCCTTCTGAGCTTTCTTGTTGTTAAGTGCCAGCAAGTTAGTGCTGACTCACAGCAAACCTGTACAGATTTGACCCTCCAACCTCTTTGTTAGCAGTCAGGTGCTTATCCTAGGGTGCCACACCAGGATGGTGAGCTTTATTCCTGGATAAATGCTGTCTTTTACTCTTGTGTGGTTGATTGCTGTAAGGAGTGCATCCCTCCCTGGTGCTATTGTTCCTCTTATAGGACTGTCACCGTTGGGCTAAAAGGGGATTCACAGGGTGAATTTAGTTCTGGATCATAGTCTCTATCAGACCAGTAAACCTGGTTTTGGGGTTTTTTGTTTTGTTTTTTTCCTCTGTCCAGAACCTCCTGTTCTGATCCCTGTCCTTCACAGATGCTAGAGCTCAGTGTGACTGCCCTCCTTGAGAAGACACTATCTGAAAAGACAAGCACTGAACACATTATCTTGAAAAGTTCCACGTCTGCTTCATGTGGCTTTGAAAACTCCTTACCTGGTAGACTGTTCAGAATTCAGAAGGCACTTAAAAATATCTGTTGAATGAATACCTGCCTTGAAACTATGTAAAGGCATTCTGTGTGAGGTGAGTAAGAACGTGACACCTTGATTTTAATACTCAAGTTAAAAGAAACCAAGAGTTAATCTCAAAGAAGGAAGTATGGAATGACAAAGACTTTATAGATGAAAACTATGATTTGTGGTAGTGGTAGTTGTGTGCTGTTGAGTCTGGTCAAACCTGTCTAGGGTTTCTGAAGCTAGAAATCTTTACGGGAGCAGGAAGCCTCATCTTTCTCCCAAGAAGCTGCTGGTAGACTCAAACTGCTGATGTGTGGTTAGCAGCCCAACTCGTAATCTTCTATTGCTACCAGTGCGCCTTGAAAACTGTGGTAACAGGCTACTAATAAAAAAATACACATGGCATAACAAACTAGTCAAAATAATAAATTGCAACGAACAGATGTAAATGAATCACCCCCTGAAAAGCACTTGTTATGACTAAATCATAACCCTACCATGTCTCTGGTAAATGCTATTGGCGCCATTTTAACAGAAGTTAAAATCTGTGAGTGGCTTTTCAAAAGGAATGTTAGAATGAATGTTTTGCTGTGTTCATCACAACAGAAAACAAAACTCATTCTTTGCTTAAGCAACATCTCCACTGTCTAGAAGCCCAGACTTTAAAATATTACAACTATTTTTGTACACTCCCTGAAGTGACAAAATACAGTAAATGAGAATCTGTGATAACAACAAAAGGAACCCTGGTGCTTCAGTGGGTTAAACCTTGGCTGCTAATCATGAGGTTGGTGGTTTAAACTCAGCAGCTACAGGGGTTTAAACAGCACCGTAGGAGAAAGATGAGGCTGTCTGCTCCTATAAACATCTACAGACTCAGAATTTCTATATGGGTCACTATGAGTTGGAATTGACTTCATGGCCATGGCTTTGATTTGGGTTTGGGTTTATGATAACAAAAAACATACCATGATCAGCCAAAAGGATAATATTGGCACAATTGTGTAAGTTCCGCTGTTTTAGGCCTTCCATCAACATTCCAAAAGTTTGATCTACCAACTGTAAGGCTTGAACTACCTAAGGAAAAAAAATTAGAGTTCACGTTGCTTTCATAAATTGTTTTCAATACCCAAATCACTAACTAATTGAATAAAACATTAACACTTTTCCTTTACTCAAATCACTGGTTTGTAAAATAGGATGGGCGAACCCAGCATTCATGTCATCTCATTTACCAATGCAAATTCTGTAAACCTCTTTAGAAAATTAAAACGTGTTCCCTACAAAGGAAGGTATACTAATGGCTGATAAGTATATGGTGGGGGGGGGGGGAGTTCAACATCAACAAGCACATTTCCACTGCAAATATTTACGTGATTCTGTTCTATTTGGAAGGAGAGTCTTTGGAAGTCTAAACTGTTACACGCTCTCTGGAGGATCATGTTAACAATGTGTAATCACAGAGCTAAAAATGTGCATACCTTATAAGCTAATCATTCTACTGCTGGGAAATTGTCATAAATTAATCCTTAGAAATGAATAAGCCAAACAAATGGAGACCAACAAATAAGAATATTCAACACACTATACAAGGAAAATAAATTATTGCACTTTTTAAAAAGTCATATTCTATAGCCATTAGCACATATTTTTAGAGAACAGTGACATGGGAAGATGTTCACAGCACAGTCTTAACCATTATTTTAAAAATGAAAACCAAACTCTATCCAGGCGTACCTCGTATTATTGTGTTTCATGTTATTGTGAGTTGCAGATTTTGTCTTTTTTTTTTTTCGCTACAAATGGAAGGTTTGTGGCAATTTTATGTCGATCAAGTCTGTTGGTACCATTTTTCCAACAGCACATGCTCACGAAGTGTTTCTGGGTCACATTTTGGTAACTCTCATTCTATTTCAAATTACTTCATACTGTTATTGCATGTTTACTAGACTACAGTATAGTATAAACATAATTTTTGTATGCTCTGAGAAACCAAAGAATTCATGTGACTCACTTTATTGCAGTGGTCTGGAACCGAGTCTACATTATCTCTGTGGTACGCTTTTACACACTTATATTGTATGATCCTGATTTTGCTTTTAAATACATTTAGTATATTCTTAGCAAACACATATGTACAAAAATCTGTAAGGAAATATATCCAAATACTATTAGCAGTGCTTGGTGCTGAATAGTTAAATTGGAGTTCATTTTTACTTTATATTAACGGACTGGGGAAACATGTGTGCTTTCTCATAGTACTATTATAGCAATAATCTCTTTTTGCTTTTTGCTTTTATATGAAAGATACTGCTAGTAGCTAATGTATTTCTCATGAAAACTTTATAGCAAATATGAACAATTAAAATAGAAAAGAAACAGTGACTATGTTTTAGATAATCTCAAAGCCATCTTGTGATGATGTTGTAATACACTGATAAAGGACAAAGGCATGCTGCTCAAAGAAACATACTTGCTGAAAACACTTCAATTGAGGACAATTATTAGGATAGGAGCATGCCATATTCAGTGGGGCCTTTGCAGATTTAGGTTATGGACAAGTGAAGTGTGGGCTTTGGTAGATTTTAGAAGAGAAAATTATTTTTTAAAACCTACAGTCTTAAGAATCATAGTAAGATCTTAGCATGTAATGTTAATGAATAAACTAAGTAGATAATGATGAGACTGATATGGTGCTGTAGGATAAGCACTGTACTGCTAGTTTCAAGGTCATCAGTTCAAACCCACTAGCCACTCTCATAAACCCTATACAGGATCACTATGAATCAGAACCAACTTGATGGCATACAAGAACAATATTACAGGGTCCATTTCCATGATGATGGGGGACTAGAAGGGGAGTCATTTTGGCTTTGTTGCTGTTGTTAAATGCTGTCGAGTTGATTCTGACCCATAGCCACCCTATATGGGGTTTCCAAGGAGTGGCTGGTGAGCTTGAACGGCCAACCCTTAGGGTCACACCAACTTTGCATTCCAATGCATTACCCCACAGCACCACACTAGGACTCCCATTTTGGCTTAGGCAATTACATATTAAGTCCAACGGTGAGGAACTTATGAATGGAACTGTGCATACATAGCATTTACCAAAAAAAAAGATTTGGCTTGAAGTGAATCACACTATCATGTTGAACTGACATGTGCAGTATGGAGCCTTGATGTTTTCACTATACAAAACACTGGTGACACATGTAAGTATTTAATAAATGTGTATCAAATAAATCAACATGTGATTAATACGGCAGATATCTTTTGTGGACTTATACCTATTTCGATTTCCTTGGATAGCTATCAAAAACATTTTTGTTGAGTGAAAATTTAAAAATAAATTGTGTGTGTGTGTGTGTTAGGGTAAGATGATTTTAAAATGTGTTTAGAAAGCAATCAAACAAACAAACTTACATTGGCACTGACTGGTCCAGCACTATGACCTGCAGAATCAGGCTCTTCCACATAGATGGTGTAAAAATGGGGTCTAGTGGTAAAAGCAAAGAGACATTACGAATTTAGAATAAATCTATGCGTTAGCGTTGGGGATTTTGTAGATCTAGAACTTTCTGTCAGTTGCCTTCTGTTTTTCTCTGTCCTCCCTCTCTCATTCAGGCCAGGTGAAACCCAGAAGGGAAAGGTTTCCTAGCAGGAAATAAATAATACCTTCCTGGTATGCCTCGGTTTGAGTATTTGTCTTACTCTTGTTAAAACCTCTCTTGGTGTGGTCCAGTTTTTGTGTTTCCTGGTTTCTGACTTTTTGCTGATTCTTTGTTCTGCCCTCCTAGTTTTACAAGCCTAATTCTCTCTTCAGATGTTTGGTTTCTGTTGCATTATTTCCCTAGTGCTTTCTTTTCCGGGTGCTCTGACCCCAGCCTGGGGCTATGGCCTTGCTCTGAGCTCTGGCTCCTAAAGTTGGATCTCATCATGGAATTTCACACCCACTCTCAGTTCTACCTTGAACTTCAGAAGTGTATAGGCTGCTTACACTGTTCTTATTGCCTTTAGAAATGTGGAGGTCATGTCAAGAAACAATACCTCTATATCTGATGCTGTAAGATTTGCCTCTGTCCTTAATACCAGCTCTATTTCTATTGTTTGAGATGTCAACCACATCTCTACAGCAAAAGTGCCCATTCACTTAAGGAATTCTAGGGTTATTTTTCTACAGAAAGTCATTTTAAGTAAGGCAATAATTTCATTTTCTACCCATATATATCCCACTGTGCCTGCAACTCTCTGAAACTCGATATTACCTTTCAGCCTTGGGCAGGTCCAGCCATTTCAACAATGTAGAAATCCTCTCTTGATATGGAATCTTACTGAAAAAAGGAATAAAAATTATTTTTTAAAAAAATATATATTTTAAAGAATTATCGCATTATATGCCTGTTCAGAAATCTACTGCCCTTATGTTGATTCCAACTCATTACAACCCTAAATTTGTTGTTGTTGTTAAGTGCCGTCAAGTCGTTTCCGACCCATAGCGACCCTGTACAGGGTTTCCGAGGGTGTAAATCTTTACGGGAGTAGAAAGCCTCATCTTTCTCCCGCAAAACTGTTCCTTAGGGGTTCTTAGAATGTATTGTTTACGGGAGCAGACAGCATCATCTTTCTCCCATAGAGTGGCTGGTGGGTTTGAACCATCGATCTTGCAGTAAGCAGCTCAGTGCTTAACCCACAGTACCAATATTCATCCTTCCTATTCAGGAATGTAGGTTGATATTTTCAGATATTCAGTGTTATCCATTTCAGTCAGTGAAGCATTGATGTATATACTGAGCACCTATTGCTAGTCACCAAGGAGCTCTGGTAGCGTAGTGGTTATGAGTCCAGCTGCGAACCTCAAGGTCAGAAGTTCGACACTACCAGCAATTCCATGGGAGAAGGATGAGGCTTTCTGCTCCCATAAAGATTTACAGCCTCGGAAACCCTATACAGGGTCGCTATGGGTCGGAACCAACTCCACAGCCATACCACCACCACCACTACCACCATTGCTTGTCACGCTTTGTTCATTGAAAACAAACTTTATTGGGAACAAACAAAGATGCCTGCCTTCCTGGAGATTACGTACTAGCAGAGGAAGATATGTAACAAACTTATTGTTGTTGTTGTTAGGTGTCATCAAGTCAGTTCTGACTCATAGCGATCCTGTGCACAACAGAACAAAACACTGCTCTATCCTGTACCGTCCTCACAATTGCTTCGCTTGAGTCCATTGCTGCTCCCAGTGAGTAATTCCATCTCATTAAGGGTCATCCTCTTTTTCGTTGACCCCCCACTTTACCAAGAATGATGTCCTTCTCCAAGGACTTGTCCATCCTGATGACATGTACAACATATGGTAGACAAAGTCTCGTTATCCTTGCTTACTTACTGTACTTTCCCCAAAACAGATTTGTGTGTTTTTCCTTTGTTGTTGTTGTTGTTAAGTGCCATCGAGTCGGGTCCGACCCATAGCGACCCAGTACAGGGTTTCCGAGGCTGTAAATCTTTATGGGAGTAGAAAGCCTCATCTTTCTCCCGCGGAGCGACTGGTAGTTTCGAACCACTGACCTTAAAGTTCGCAGCCCAATTCATAACCACTACGCTACCAGAGCTCCTTTAGTCTGTGGTATTTCTAATACTTTTCTACAACATAATTCAAGTGCAATGATTCTTTTCTGGTCTTCATTACTCATTGTCCAACTTTCACAGACATATGAAACGAATGAAAATACCAGGGGCCAAATATTTGGGTCAGGCACTGTATCTGACAAAGTTGTTGTTGTTAAGTGCCATTGAGTTGGTTCCAACTCATAGTGACCCTGTATAGTATTTCCAAGGAGTGGCTGGTGGGTTTAAACCACTGCTGACCTTGTGGTTAGCAATTCAGTGCTTACCATACAGCTCCACACCAGGACTCCATTATCTGACAAAGCTCTGTTACCATTCATAAGGGTTTCAGTGGCTAACCATTCAAAAGTAGCATGCCTCTCATTCCTAGTCTGTCTTAGTCTAAAAGTTATGCTGAAACCTGTCTACCATGGGTAACCCTGCTGGTATTTAAAATACTGGTGGATAACTTCCAAAATCACAGCAACACATAAGTCATCACACTATGACAATCTTAAAGTTAAAACAGCAATAAATTATAGAATGTGATCATTGCTATGTAAAAAAAGACACACTAGAACAGAATGCACAATTTAAAACTTTATTCTACTTATCCAGGTCTCAGTGCCCTAAGGGGAATAAGTAGACTAAAGTTTTAAATTGTGGTATAGTCAGTTGAGAAGGAGATTTTTGAGCAGAGACCTGAAAGAGCCTAGGGAGTTGGCTGCATGGATACGTGGACTGAGATCATCTCAAGCAGAGGGAACAGGCAGTGCAAAGGCCCGAAGAAGGAAGGAAACCTGGAGTGTTTGAGGACTCGAGAAGAGGTCTGTGTGGCTACAGCAGAATGAGCATGCAGGGGAAAGGTGGGAGAGGTGGTCTGAGAGGTAAGAGGTGGGATGGTGCAGGTCACACTGTGTAGGTCCTTGTAGGCATTTACTCTGAGAGAAATAGGGAGGTATCAAATTTTTTTTTGGTGTAAGCAAAGGAAAAAAAGTCATAACTGGACTTGCTGTTTAAAAGAATCATTCTGACTGATGAATTACAGGAAACTAGACTAGAGGCAGGGAGGTCTGTAAAGTGATTTCAGCCATACTAGGAAGAGATGATGATAACTCAACCCAGAGTGGTAATGCCATAGGTAGGAAAATAGTCTCTGGTTCTGTATGTGTTTTGAATTAGAGCCAAATGCATTTCCTGACAGACTGGATGAGAGATATGGAAGAGAGGCATCAGTAATGACTTCAAGAGTTTGGGCCCAAACTACTGGAAGAATAGATTTACTATCAAGATTAAAATAAAAACAAAAAACAAAACCCCATCTCCTAGTCATTCCTGTCTAGATGGAGTCATGCCTGAATGTCCTGCACTTACTTGCTGTACACCACGTATTTGGAAGGAAAGGTGCCATTTATAGCCACATCTGATCCTGGCCAGAAGTAGGTACCAGCTTTTAAACCCTGATTCATTGCTGTCAGCCAGATCTATAAGAGAAAATTGTTAAGGTGAAAAAGTCAATAGAATAATGAGTTTGGGAAGAAATTGTAGAAACTGAACAATATTTACAGTTGCAAATGTATTGAATTTACTTAAGTGTATAAAATATCTTTGAATTATTTTAAATTTGTCTGTGTAGCAATTAAAAGACATAATTATCCAGGGATCATGCTTAAAAATCAGAAAGGTAGTAAGGTAGTAAAAAAAAAAATCTTTTTTTTTTTCCTTTCAAATTGGTAAACTGACAGTTTCACTTTCTCTTTCAATGAATTACGAAATAGAATGAGGATAATTAATATATAATCTGAGTAATTTTCAGATTTATAATATAACACTCAAGTTTCATCAAAAAGGCCATTTCAGTGAACAATCATAAAGGTTTTAAAATTCAAATTATATATAGTGGTAAGACATGTTGCCACATCTAGACCTTGAAACTAGATGTATGATAATGTAAAACTCTCCAGGAAGAGTTTTGTCATCATTTTGGGAAATGGAAGCTATTTGGGTTTCTCATATTAAATGCTACTTACTGGTTGTCCACCCCACCAGGCTGGATTCTCTTTTTCTTTTGATGACAGTGAAAAATTCATATTGAGGGTTACATCATACATATTATTGTCAATGATGCCATGTGATTCTGGATATAAGCCCTAAAACAATATATATATTAAAAAAGACATAAGATGTAATAACATATTAGTGAAATATTTATTTAAATTTAAATATCATAAGATCTATAACTCATATCTAGAAAAATTGTCATATAAATTTCAGTGTAAAACCCTTGAATAAATACCCAAATGCCAATACATGTAATAAACAGACACACAAAAGTGGAATTCAAAAAGTATTGCTAGTAGGGTTCTAGTTCATAAACGCATTGGTTTATTCCAAACACAACTCATTTAAACATGTTTCTGCAATCTGACTGAAGGCAAGTTCTATCAGTAATACAGTTGTCTTAGTCTCATTAGAGTGGGTTCAATAAAAAGGTCTAATCAAAACAGTGGCTTCTGAGGGAATCTGCTAGGCCAGTTAATTCAAGGCACAGCAATTATGATGACAGTTCTTTTGGAATTCCAAAAAGGTAATATTGATAGATATTCTTGAAGAACAAAAAAACTACCATGTAGGCTTATTATAATTTTTTTTTTTAATGGAAAATTGCATTGGTGAGAAAAAGGCCAGAAAAGTTAAGACAATCATTTTTCCTATCATGACAATGCACCTGCTCATTCTTCAATGGTGGTAGCAGGGGCTGTCCTATGAGACAGAATTTAATGGAATTTAATGGAGACCCTTTGCCCCATCCACCCTATAGCCCTGATCTTGTCCCTTCAAACTTAATTTTGTTCCCAAATAGAGAATATTTAAAGGGAACATGATTTGAATTGTCCGAGAATGCCCAAAGTGCCGTGTGGATGTGGTGTAAATCAAAGAAAGCAGTATTCTTCAAGGAAGGGTTGCTGTTTTCAGGTGTCGTACAGGCGGTGAGTCAGACAACAGAGCAGAGAACTGCCCAGTCCCATGTCATCCTCACAATTACTATTACACTTGAGCTCATCACTGCTGCCACTGTGCCAATCTATTTTGTTGGGAGGCTTCCTTTTTTTTTGCTGAACCTCCACTTTTCCAAGTATGATGTCCTTCTCCAAGGACTATTTTTCCTGATAACATGTCTGAAGTATGAGCGATGATGTCTCACCATCCTCGCTTCTAAGGAACAGTCTGGCTGCACTTCTTCCAACACAGAATTGTTTGTTCTTTTAATATTTAATATTTGTTCTTTTGGTATTTTAATATTCAGTGCATGGTACTTTTACTATTCTTCTCCAAACCATAATTTGAATGCATCAATTCTTCTATGGTCTTCCTAATTCACTGTCCAACTTTCATATGCATATGAGGCTACGGAAAATACTATGGGAAAGGTTAGAGAGAGGAAATACTACTACCTTAAGTATATGGACTTGTTGTTGTTGTTGTTAAGTGCCATCAAGTCGGTTCCGATCCATAGCAACCCTGAACAGGGTTTCTGAGGCTGTAAATCTTTACGGGAGCAGAAATCCTCATCTTTCTGCCAAGGACTAGCTGGTACTTTCGAACTGCTGACCTTGCGGTTCACAGCCCGAAGCACTATGCTACCAGAGCTCCTTGTAAGTATATGGACTTAGACAGAGTTTATTCCAGGAAATAATACCTTCATATGTTGATATTTTTGTTTAATAAAAGTTTCTATAATTTTGTAGCAATACTTTTTTACTTAACCCTCCTATTTGTACACACATATTCATTCAATAACCATTCTGCTTTAAGTGTGTCTGCTTTCATCAAGTCTCTGTCAGTGACCTGTCAGTTACTTTTGACATTCAGTCAAGCACTTACAGTGACAATGGTGTAATGATTTGGGAAGGTTTTGGTGGGATAAGCAGCTCTCATATATTTCGAATGAATTCCACATGTTTCTGCAAAAAAGTAGAGTGAGAGGTTAAAAAATTGTTCCTTCCTCAGAAGTTTTTTTAATAACTAAAAATCTGAACATGTAAATTTACCAAAGAAATAAAAAAACTAAAGAGTGGAATGTAAGTACAAGGAGGTTGCAATGCTAACTCTGAAAGCTCATCATTCTAAGAAATGTCAGTTTTTAGGGTTCCAAAAAGTTCATGGAAAAATAGAATTAGAAGATAATGGAATTCTTCAATGAACTATCCAAAGACCCCTCATGTATATCATGAAGGAGAAGGATATCATGCATGGTAAGGTGGAGGGTCAGAGAAAAAGAGAAAGACCCCCAACGAGATGGATTGGCCAAGTGGCAGCATCGATGGACTCAAGCGTGGCAACAGTAGTGAGGCTGGCCAAGGATCAGGCAACATTTCGTTCTGCTGTGCATAAGGTCGCTATGAGTCAGTACTGACTCGCTGGCACCTAACAACAACAACAACATGTATATATAAACCCAGTGTTGTCAAGTCAATTACATACATATATGTGTTGTTCAGTGCCATTGAGTTGTTTCTGACTCATAACAAGTTTATATACAACAGAACAAAACCCTGCCTGGTCCTGCATCAATCTCACAATCATTGCTACACTTGAGCTCACTGCTGCTACCACTGTGCCAGTCCATCTCATTAGGGGTTAAATATTCTGAAGTCGTCTTCCTCTCCTTCTTTCTAATCTATGTGGAAACTCAGTGAACCCTGTCCACTATGGGCGACCCTGTGAGCCTTCAAATTTTGGTGGCATAGTTTCCAGAATCACAGCAACTTGCAAGCCACCAACAGTAGGACAAAATGACAGATGAGTGGTGGTTAATACATATATATAAAATCTCCTGGTGTCACACGTAAGATAAGCACTTGACTGCTAACCAAAATATTGGCAGTTCTAACCCATTAGCCACTCCTTGGAAACCCTATACAGCTTCACTATGAGTCATAAACAACTAGACAGCATTTAACAGTAACAAACAGCACACACACACACACCCACATACCTTGGAGTGGTGTTGTAAGATAAGCACACTGGACTGCTAACAAAAAGGTCAGCAGTGTGAACCCACCAGCGACTATTGGAAATCCTATAAAGGATTGTTGCTCAATGGTGCAGCAACTTTATATATATATATGGAGCTCTGGTAGAGTAGTGGTTATGAATTGGGCTGCTAACCTGAAAGTCAGCAGGTGAAAGATGAGGCTTTCTGCTCCTGTAAAGATTTACAGCCTCAGGAATCCTGTGCAGGATCACTATGGGTCGGAACTGACTCCACGGTACTTAACAACAACATATATATATATATATAAACATCTAGTGTGGCGCTGTGGGCTAATGTGCTGTACTGCAAAGTTGCTTTGAACCACAAGGTCAGTGATTCAAGATCACCAGTCATTCCTCAGAAACCCTAAACAGGGTTGCTATGGGTCAGAACTGACTCAGTGGCACTTAACAACAACAACAACTATATATATTGCTTTGTCTTTCTCCCGTGGAGTGGCCCAGTCCTGAGCCAACCTCACAATCGTTGCTACGCCTGAGCCCATTGTTAATGCCACCATGCCAATCCATCTCACTGAGAGTCTTTCTCTTTTTCTCTGACCCTCAGTTTGCCAAACACAATATCCTTCTCCAGGGACTGCTCCCTCCCGACAATAAGTCCGAAGTATGAAAGACGAAGTCTGTCCATCCTGACTTCCAAGGAGCACTCTGGCTGTACCTCTTCCAACACAGATCTGTTTGTTCTTTTGGAATTCCCTGCCCACATGGGTGACCCTGCTGGTATTTAAAATACCCGTGACATAGCTTCCAGAAGCACATCAACACAGAAGCCACCACAGTACGACAAACTGACAGACGAGTGGTGGAAAAGTAGCCATATACATAAATTAAAACATATGGCTGTGTTCTATTAAAATGTAAGTTATGAACACTGAAATTTGAACGTCACATCATTTTCACATATCATAGAATACTGTTATTCATTTATTATTTTTTTTCTAACCATTTAAAAATACTTGGCCAGTGGCAGGCTATACACAAACAGGTAAGGTCTTACTGGCTAGTTTGCTGGCCTCTGAGCTAAATATATTCTAAATGATACACAGAAGGCTTAGTTCTGAGTGCAGTGGCTCCATAGAATATACACTAAACTGTGAACCATAAGATCAGCAGTTCGAGCCAACCAGCTGCTCATGGGAGACAGGTTCGCTACGAGTCAGTACTGACAACATGGCACTTAACAGTTTAATTTGCTTTTGCCACTCCCTTCTTCCAATGCTGAGAATTACAACTAAAAAAATCTATGTAACATTTGTATCTCAACAGATAGTTTTTTCCTATGTGAACCACTCAATATAACACAAGTAAACACAACTATCTAGATAACTAATAAGTGTTTTTGACTTCTACATCTACAGAGACAAATGTTCCAATGGTCCTGACCTTCTCAAGCAGGGTTTTTTGCACAGATTGCAAATGATCAGAACAATGGAAGCAAAACCAATTCCATGCTACAAAGGCAAATTGTTGTTGTTGTTGTTAAGTGCCGTCAAGTCGGTTCCGACCCATAGCGACCCTGTACAGGGTTTCCGAGGGTGTAAATCCTTACGGGAGTAGAAAGCCTCATCTTTCTCCCGCGGAGGGGCTGGTAGTTTCGAACTGCTGACCTTAAGGTTCACAGCCAGATTCGTAACCACTACACTACCATAGGCAAGTAGTAAATATTTTAAAAATAGCAAACTTTACTGCTTAATACTTTGAGTACAGTTTCCACTTCATTAGTGAAGTTTCCTGTAATCTGCTTGCCACAAAGCATGGAATTTAATTTTGCTTTCATTGTTCAAATAGTTTTCAATCTGTGCAATAACCCTGTTTACTGAGGTCAGGACCACTGGAACATGTTATTTCCTCTGCAACAGTGAAATACAAGAAAATTTCCATACAGGCTTCCTGCTGCTTCTCATTCAAAGAGGAAGCAAACGTGACCACTATGGATTCTATTTAGGTGAAAACAAAAGATTATTTGTTGTTCAGAAAGTTACAAGCTTTGCGGCTGGAAACAATGAATGTTTTCTCCAACTGGCATGGGGTTGTTCTCTTTCCCAGCCTTTAGTTTGGGGGTTTCCCAAGTGATCCAGGAGTTTCCTCCTTCAGAATCTTCTAGTGACCATGTCAAGTCTACTAATTAGGACTCTCTGATGTGGAGAATGAGCTGTAAACTAAAACATTTAAACTTTTAACAAATTCCAGTGTAATCAAGTTCAAAAACCAATTGCTTATAAAGGCTTGCTTCATAACATACAATTTAGAAGTAAAATAACTCTTTTGTAAATGCCACCAATAAATTAATCTTGTCCTTTACAGGAAGAGAAACATTTAGTGTTAATAAGAAATAATATGTTGTTGTTAAGTGCCGTTGAGTCGGTTCCAACCCATAGTGACCCTGAACAGGGTTTCCGAGGCTGTAAATCTTTACGGGAGCAGAATGCCTCATCTTTCTCCCGCGGAACAGCTGGTAGTTTCGAACTGCTGACCTTCCCGTTCGCAGCCCGATTTTTAACCACTACGCTACCAAGAAATAATATAAGCAAATAGAATGAAATTTAATATACTTATATGATTAAACGAATTAAATGGGAGGGGGAGGTCATACAGTGAGCTGAAATATGCGTAGAAACTAATTTTTGTGTCTAATTCCTTAAAGCATGGGTGAGAACCTCAAATTCTTAAATTCCTAAAGTCACAGAGTATAAAAGAAAAAGTATAAACTAAGCTGCTAGTATTATGAAACATGGCACACCCCTAGTTACAATGTCTTAAACAAGATATACCCCCTGGGAGTCCTGGTGTGACGAAGAGGGCTAATGTACTGGACTGCAAGGTCAGGAGTTCAAGGTCACCAGCCGCTCCTCAGAAACCCTATACAAGGTTGCTGTAAATCGGAAGTTACTCAACAGCACCTAACAACAACTGTTCGATAGCGTTCTACTGTTCTACTGTTCAAAAACAGTTCTACTGTTCAAAAACACTGTTGGTGCCACAGGATGAGCACAAGTGCAGCAGTTCAAACCCACCAGCCACTTCACAGGAGAAGGATGAGGCTTTCTGCCGATAAAGAGTCACAGTCTCAGAAACCCTACAATGTGCTGCACATAACAAGAACAGTAACAACTATTCAGTATTGCCAACCTTACTAATGCTAGCCTTCAAAATGTCATGTATCTTGTTGTTGTTGTTAAGTTCCGTAGAATTGGTTCCGACCCACAGCGACTCTCTATAGGGTTTCCAAGGAGAAGCTGGTGAGCTTGAACTGACGACCTTGCCGTTCAAATGGCTTTGCAGTCTGGTGTATTAACCCACAGTGCCACACCATGAATCCCTCATGTATCTTGTTGTTGTCAAGTGCCGTCGAGTTCATTCCGACCCATAGCAACCCTGTATAGGGTTTCCAAAGAGCAGCTGGTGAGCTTGAACCTCTGACCTTGCAGTTCAAACGGCTTTGCAGTCTGGGGCATTAACCCACAGCACCACACCAGGACTCCATGTATCTTACTTGCCTGTAAATTAGCTGTCACCCTGTAATTTTGAGTTTTATTTTATTCCATTTCCTACATAGTTTTCCAGAAAGCTTGATACCCTGTTCAGGCCACATGATTTCTATTTCACCTCACAGTTTCCTGATCTGGGGCTGGACCTGTCTTGTCTGCTGCCACCCATACTGAGACAAGACAACAGCCTAATCTTCTCACTAGAGCATGTCGGAAAGCCAAATCCTCACCTCATCCTTTTAGTCATCACTAACATGACACACTGCCCTTTGTCATTAGTTCATGCTCAGTGTCTGCAACCATTTTAGCCCAGGCAGCTTGACAGGACCCTAGAGTAGAGGTCCTAGACTTCCTTCCTCAACACTGGTGTCTGCTGTTTTGGCCCCTGCCTCAAGGAGGTGAGGCGTAATCCTAGCATTTTATCAGGTTATCTTAATTGAGCCTCTTAAAACCAAGAACCCCAGTTTGCTTTGCTCCACCTGGTTACTGACATCTTTACACATTTGAGGATGTAGATGTTTGTGTCTGAGTAACATAAAAGTATTTTAAACCTTAGAAATAGAAAGCATTCAATGATGCAATGTTTCATGATGTTATGGCCAAGTCTCAATGGGATGAGCAAATCAAGTAATTCCCTTTCAAAAGGAGTTCAGTTGAGCCTGACTAGTTAAATCCTCTTTGGACTCAAGGTGTCAATGATGCAGTATTTCATGATACGATGGCCAACTCTCAATGGGATGAGCAAATCAAGTAATTCCCTTTCAAAAGGAGTTCAGTTGAGCCTGACCAGTTAAATCCCCTTTGGACTCAAGGTGTCAATGATGCAGTATTTCATGATATGGCCAACTCTCAATGGGATGAGCAAATTAAGTAATTCCCTTTCAAAAAGAGTTCAATTGAGCCTAACTAGTTAAATCCCCTTTGGACTCAAGGTTTAATATGAAGATTACCAAGAGGAGTACAGAGAAGGAAATAGAAACTGATAGTTGTTAATTAACTTTTCAGGTCAACGTATTTTAATCATGAAGTGGCAAGTCCTGGATTTGGAGCCAATTCAGACTGACTTCAAACCCCTAAATCGCCCTGCTAAATATCTATCTCAAAGTGTGAGAGAGAAGCTGACGAGGCAGGGTACCTTTTATTTTGAATGGGATCATTTCTCTATTTTTCTAGAACCATGGAATTTTAAAGTTGTACTAGTAGAAATTGAGAGATCCAGCCATCTTATTTTACAAATGAGGAAACTAGAGCCAAGAAAACTCAGATTTGGATTTTTTTTTTTTTTTAATTTGAAGGAAAACAGTAAAATTGTGATAAATTTTGAGAACGTTGTTTATGGAAAAAGACTTGGGAGAAAGAGGAATAATGAGAAAAACTGCAGGGTAGTAATTCTAACCATGCTGTCCAATCTTCTAGCTCTGTGTCCTTGGGTACACAATTTGTCTTTATTATTAATGCTATCAAGTTATATGAAAACCAAGTATCAACATTAAAGTACAACATCATGATGCAACAATAATGAAAATAGTAATTACAGATATAAAATGAAATCATTTACTATATATTACACGAACATTTTCACAATAATCCTACCAGGTAGGAAATATCATGATCTTTTTATTATTATTATTAAAGGTATTTATAAAGAGATAATGAAGAGGTTTGTTGAGGGTAATACAATTTACAAATTGGGGAAACACAGGGAACATAGGAATCTTCCAAGTGCTAATGATCATGACCATTTTATAGATGAAGAAACTGAGGGACAAAAAGATGAAGTAAACTTACCCAAGGTCTCTCAGTTAGTAAGTGATGGAGCCAGTTCTCAAACAGTTTTATTCTAGAAGCCAAAATAGATCCTGTACTTCTCACCTACTGGAGCTTTGGTATTTGTTGGATCTGTTCAGTCTACTCAGATTCCCTCAGGGTCCTATCCTTGGGAACCATATCAATTTTGTTGAGACCAAGAACCCAGTTTTAACAGATGCCACTTTGGAGTCAGTCTATATGAACAGAGTTCCATAGAACAGAAGTTATTTAAATACAAATAAGTCAGAATAAACTGAGAGATGACCATGTCACCTAAAAAGGAAAGAAGAGCCAACAAGTCTGAAGATACACTCACTTACTGAGAAGAGGTATCATGTGATAAAGGTATCAGAACTTAGAGAGGCTCTGGGCTAAGACAATTTCTTAAAGCTAGAGGTCAGAAGGAAAGGTGTATCATGTAGAGACTGACTGTCATGTGCATGCTAATGGTAGAAGACTTACTCAGTTTATTAATATTAGGCATTAAACTATGCCATGTTTGTAAATACTCAGCTCTGAAGCCATCCATGGAAAACAAAATCACTGGGGGCAGGTCAAACCTGAAAATGAAAGACAGAAATTGGTCTATTACTTTAATTGTGAAAAACAATAAATATGTTTTGTTTTTTGTTCACTACTTGCAATTAGAAAAAAGCCTAGAAAATATAGTAAGAAAACAGTACTGGCAATGGTTTTTGCAGCATTATTCACAATAGTTAAATGATGAAAATGGGGTATATACGTATACAAAATGCATATAGACATAAACAAAATACATATACATACACACATAAACAATATACATATATATACACACAAACATATACATATATACCTATACATATATACATGTACAAAATGTAGAATATACATACAATGGAACATTCTTCAGCCAGAAATATTACTCATGTAAGAAAAATGAAGTTCTGATACAAGTTTCAAAACAGATGAAGCTTGAATGCAATGATTCAAACCTTGAATTGCAGTCCAGCATGTTAACCCTCACAGCCACACCAAGACTCCAGTGAATGCAATTAAAGCCACTGAATTATACACTTGAAAATGAATGAAATGGCAATTTTTTATTATATATAATTTGCCACAATATTTTTTTTTTTTTAATGAATGAGCTAGTTGGGAAGAGATGGTGTATTTTCAGTATGTTTGAGAAAATTTAGTAAAAAATTACAGTATGCCATCTAAGTACATATTATATAACTGTGAAGAGAATCCAGAGAACAAACCTCCTGAGCTTGCCAGAAAAATTGTTCATTATAATTCATTAAGCAAATCTTTGAGTAAGGCATTGTGCTAGATCCTGAAGTATGAAGGAGTTAGCACTCCTATGAGGAAGGAAATGAGAAAGTAAACAGGTGTTCAGGACTAAATTCTAGTGCAGGATGCTATTCCATTAGCTAAGTGAATAACACTCTGTCCAGAGAGTGTGACATGTGAAGGGAGGACAAATAGAAGTCATACTAAAGATAATTAGACTAACGTTCCAACCAAGGAAATACTGGGTATAGATTCATGTGTGATACATACACAAATATTTATGAATCTCAAAACATTGAGTTAAACAGCAGAAGTTAGACACAAAAGAACACATGTTATGATTCCATTTATATGAGATTCTAGAACAGGAATACATGATGATAGAAATTGGAATTTTAGTATCTCTAGGGGTGAGTTCCTGGTGTGGTGCTGTGGGTTAATGCACCAGACTGCAAAGTCATTTGAACTGCAAGGTCAGTGGTTCAAGTTCACCAGCTGCTCCTCGGAAACTCTATACAGGGTTGTTATGGGTCGGAATTGACTCGATGGCACTTAACAACAACAACAAGGATGGGTGGAAGGAGTCCTGGTGTGGTGCTGTGGGTTAATGTGCAGGATTGCTAAATCAGTTTGAACAGCAAGGTTGGCAGTTCAAGCTCACTAGCTGCTCCTCAGAACCCTATACAGATGGCACTTAACAACGACATCAGTAAAGGTGGGCAGATAGTGGTGTGGGTTACACAGATGTATTCATTTCTAAATTTAATCAAACTAAGATGTATCCAACTGTACACTTATAAGCTCAACCTCAAGTATTGAAAAATGGAAAATTATTAACTTTGATCGATGGGAAAGTTATGCAAAATTTAAATTGGCCTGGTACAGTTTGTAATTGGAAACCTATTTAAAAAAAAAAAAAAAATTTAACATTGGAATAATTTTGATGAAAGTATTCATATATGGTATTGTTGTTTTTAAGTGCCGTTGAGTTGGTTCAAACAGACCTTGTAGTCCAGCACATAAACCCACAGCACCACACCAGGACTCCATAATGGATCACCAAAAATAACCTTGCAGCTTAAAGATGGTCAAAACATCTATGAGTTCAAGTGGGAAGCAATGAACCTTGAAAACATTGTGATGAATGAACTAAGTCAGTCACCAAAGGACAAATATTATATGATTCCACTAAGATGACATATCTACAATGTGCAAATAAAGAGAGATCAAAGTTTATTTGTGCTTGGGAGGAAAATGGGACAGGGCTAGAAAGAATCATTTCTCAGAGGACACTAAGTTTCTGTGAAGGGTGATGAAAAATTTAGAAATGGTTAATGCTGATGGTTGTACAACATAAAAAGAGTGGAATCCAAAGTTCCAGTACACTTCTTTCTTAATGGCCTCCCTGACCATCTAAACTACCTACCCCAGTGCTGCGATAGAGCATTTCAAAAGCAAAATGATAAAAACAGAGTCCTGGTGTGGCACTGTAAGATAAGCACTAGACTTAACCACAAGGTCAGCAGTTCAAACCTACCAGTTATTCCTTAGATACCCTGTACAGGGTCACTATGAGTCAGAACTGATTCCATGGCACATAGCAACAAAACAAACTCATCTTTGTAGGTAAAACACCTGAAATTATTTCCTTAAGATACATTTTGTTAAGTTGAAATTTCCTGGTCAAAGGATAAGTATTTTCAAGGGAGATTGATATACTTTGTCATGGTTCTTTTATGAAAATTGAAATTCATTTTTAAAAAATGGAAAATTATTTATGAGTTCAAGTGGGAAACAATGAACCTTGAAAACATTATAATAAATGAAATAATTCAGTCTCCAAAGGACAAATATTATATGATCCCACTAAGATGTCACCTTAATAGAACATATCTTAAGGATATAATTAAAATATTTACTGATGAAGATCAAAGACCATAGCCTTCAGTATGGATTATATCTCGATATAAAGAAAACAAAAATCCTACCACTGGACCAATAAACAACATTCTTATCAATGGAGAAAAGAATGAAGTTGTCAAAGACTTCATTTTTCTTGGATCAACTATCAACACTCACGGAAACCACAGCCAAGAAACCAAATGACGTATTGCATTGGCCAAATCTGATGAGCCTCTCAGGTTGGAAGGCATTGAAAATACGACCGAGCTGCCTCCTCAAAGAAGAGTTAAACGTGATGATGTGAATAGTAAAGCCTTTGGGGCCATCGCTTGCTTATGGAGCAGAACTCAAAATGAACAGAAACAGCTGTAAACATCCATTAATAATCAGAGCATGGAATGTATGAAACATGAATCTAAGAAAATTGGAAATTTTCAAAACTGAAATAGATGCATAAACATTGATATCCTAGACATTAGTGAGCTGAAATGAACTGGTATTGACCATTTTGAATATGACAATCACATGGTTTACTATGCCAGGAATGACAAATGAAGAGGAATGGCACCACAGTCATTATCAAAAAGAAAATATCAAGATCTGTCTTGAAGTACAACACAGCTTGTGATAGGATAATATCCATATGTGTACAAGGTAGACCAGTTAATACCACTATTACTTAAATTTATGTACCAACTATTAGCACCAATGATAATAAAATTGAAGAATTCTACCAACTTCTTCAGTCTGAAATTGATCAAACATTCAATCAAGATGTGTTGGTAATTACTGAGGATTGGAATGCAAAGGTTGGAAACAAAGAGGAAGGGTCAGTAGTTGGAAAATATGGCCTTGGTGATGGAAATAATGCTGGAGATCACATGATAGAACTTTGCAAGACCAATGACTGCTTCATTTCAAGCACCTTTATTAACATAAAAGATGACTATACACACGAACTTTACCAAATGGAATTTACAGAAATCAAATTGACAACATTTATGGAAAGAGACAATAGAAAAACTCCATATCATCAGCCAAAACAAGAACAAGAGAAGACTGTGGAACAGACCATAAATTGCTTATATGCAAATTCAGGCTAAAAATGAAAAAAATTAAAACAAGTTCACATGAGCCAAAATATCACCTTGAACACATTCCCCCAGAATTTAGAGATCATCTGAAGAGCAGATTTGATACATTAGACACTAAAGACCAAAGACCAGAAGAGTTGTGGGATGACATCAAGAACATCATACAGGAAGAAAGCAAAAGGTCATTAAGACAAGAAATAAGGAAAAGACAAAAATGGATGTCAGAAGAAACTCTGAAACTTGCTTTCCAGTGTAGAGAAGCTAAAGCAAATGGAAGAAATGAGGAGGTACAAGAGCTGAATAGAAAAATTTAAAAAGAGCAGCTCAGGAAGACAAGGTTAAATATTAAAACGAAATGTGCAAAGACCTGGAGTTAGAAAACCAAAAGGGAAAAACATGCTCAGCATTTTTCAAGCTGAGAGACCTGAAGAAAAAATTCAAGCCTTGACTTGCAATATCCTATGGGTAAAATGGACTCCTGGTGCGATGCTGTGGATCAGCTCTGGACTATGAACAGCAAGGTTGCTCCTTGAAAACCCTTTACAGGGTTGCTATGAGTCAGAACTGACTCAATGGCACTTAACAACAACAAATAGGCAAAATATTGAGTGATACATAAAACATCAAAAGAACATGGAAGGAATACATAAAGCCACTGTACCAAAAAGAAATGGTCAATATTGAACCATTTCAAGAGGTGACATATGTAGAAGTTTTGTAACAAAAAGAGGGGAGTAGTTAATCTTACAGTCCAGGAACAGAGGGCCCTAGGACTATCAATGGCGAAGAGCATGAGCAGAATGTGGGACTATATCCAGAGAAGCAGCAACACCAGAGATGAAGACAGAGACGAGGGCATGGAGAAATAGAGCAGCTGAAGACCCTAGACTCATGGAAAGAGAAAGGCTGTGTGCTGGCTTCCAGCTGCAGGTGTCAGGAGGCAGTATTTCAGAATGTGCCCTTTGGCTGTTTAAATGATTATATACTCCTATTTTTTTGTACATTCCCCCCCCCAAAAAAAAACAAAAAAACAAAACAAAACCTAGGGGAGAAGAGAAGTAAATACTGTTGAATGATAATGATGCACGGAGGAGATTATAAGATCGTAATCATTGCCGTAAGGTCAGCAGTTCGAAACTACCAGCTGTTCCATGGGAGAAAGATGAGGCACTGGTAAAGATTTACAGCCTCGGAAACCCTGTACAGGGTCTCTATGAGTCAGAATCAACTCCATGGCACATAACCACCACCACCACCAATCATTGCAATGAAATGATAAGTGTAAAAAAGATGTTCCCCATGTAAACTATCACTCAATTGATAATAAATCTTAAATAAATAAATAAAAAGAGCCAATGATAGTGAAGGAAAAAGTCCAAGGTGCATTGAAGGTATTGGCGAAGAACAAGGCACCAGGAATTGATGGAATACTAATTGAAATCTTCCAACAAACTAATGCAGAGCTGGAGGGACTCACTTGTCTATGCCAAGACAGCTACCTAGCCAACTGCCTGGAAGAGAACCATATTTGTGCCCATTCCAAAGAGAAGTGACCTAATGGAATGTGGAAGTCATTGGGCAATATCATTAATATCTCACACAAGGAAAATTCTGGTAAAGATAATACACAAATGGCTGCAACCATACATTGACAGGGAACTGCCAGAGATTCAAGCTGGATTCAGAAGAGATGTGGAACACGGGATATCTTTGCTGACGTCAGATGGATCTTGGCTAAAAGCAAAGAATAACAGAAAGAAGTTGACCTGTTCTTTATAGATAACACAAAGGCTTTCAGTTGTGTGCATCATCACAAGCTACAGAAAATTTTGCAGAGAATGAATATTCCAGAACACTTAATTGTGCTTATGAGAAACCTGTACATAGACCAAGAGGCCTTATACAAAACAAGTAAAGACCAAACAGTTTAAAAGTAGGAAAGGTGTGTGCCAGGTTTGTATTCTTTCACCATATTTATTCAACATGTATGATAAGCACATAATCCGAAAAGCTGGATTATATGAAGAAAACTGTGGCATCAGTATTGGAGGAAGACTCATTCTGCATTTCAGCAACCTTGGTTGCTAAAAGCCAAGAGGACTTAAAATGCATACTGATAAATATCAAAGGTAAGAGCCTTTCATATGGGTTTCACCTCAAATTAAAGAAAACAAAAATCCTCACTACTAGATAAATAAGCAACATCTATATAAATGGAGAAAAGACTGAAGTTGTCAAAGACTTCATTTTTCTTGGATCAACCATCAACACTCATGGAAACAGCAGTCATGAAATGAAATGACATATTGCATTAGGCAAATCTGCTACAAAAGACCTCTTTGAAGTGTTCTGGAGCAAAGATATCAGTTTGAGGACTAAGGTGTGCCTGACCCAAGCCATGATATTTTCAATTACATCATATGCATGTGAAACTTGGACAGTGAATAAGGAAGAACATAGAATAATTGATGCACTTGATTTATAATGTTGGGGGATAATATTAAAAACAGCATGGACTGACAAAAGAATAAATCTGTGTTGGAAGAAGTACAGCCAGAATGCTCCTTGGAAACCAGGATGGCTAGACTTTGTCTCTCATTCTTTGGACATATTATCAGGAGGGACCAGTCACTGGAGAAGGATATAATGTTTGGTAAAGTGGAGGGTCAGAGAAAAAGAGGAAGACCCCCAGTGAGATATATTGGCACAGCAGTAGCAGCAATGGGCTCAAACGTAGCAAGAATTGTAAGGTTGACACAGGACCAGGCATTGTTTCTTTCCGCTGTACATAGGGTCACTGTGAGCAGGTACCGACTCGATGGTACCTAACAACAACATAGGGTTGCTGGTGTCTTGGTATAACACTGTAGGATGAGCACTGAGCTGCTAACTGCAAGGTCAGTTGTTCAAACCCACCAGCTACTCCTCGGAAATCCTATACATGGTTACTATGAGTAGGAATGGACTCCAGAGCACTTAACTACAGCAGTATGGTGACTACAAGTTTGAACTTTACTTGACAGTTGTTGTTGTTGTTGTTGAGTGCCATCGAGTCGGGTCCGACCCATAGCGACCCTGTACAGGGTTTCCGAGGGTAGTGGGGTGTTTTTTGTTTTTTTGTTTTGTTTTGTTTTTAAGCACAGATGGCTACTAATTTAAGTGAGTTATATTGTATTATCATGACAAAAGAATATATTTTCTTTTCATTTTTTGACTAACTGCTAATATGACTAAACACATCATCAATATTGTTTTATTATGCATGATGTAGCTTGTATTAAGGCTCACCACATGCCAGAAATGATTTCATTTTCCCATTAGCAAGAAATCTAAGGACAACATGTAAGCCAGATACTAATATCATGTTCAGTGTATAAAGAGACAGATATAGATCAGGTGGCTGACCCAAAGTGGTCCACTGCCAATAGGATGAGAGCTAAGCTCTCAGTCTTCATTTGCTTGATTTAAGAGCCTACCCTCCTTCTTATACTGCACTCACTAGCAAAATAGAAATACAAAGAAACTATTAACAGAAATACTAGCTTAAATGTATAAGAAGAGGGCTTCCCTTAATGGAATGTCTCCAGCCGCTAAAATTATATTGTTGGTGAGTATTGTTAATAGTGACCAGAACTATCATTGTATGTTGTATCTGTAAGTATAGAGCCAAGTCCAGAGAGCAGCCATAATAAACATGTGGAAGAGGTGTATGTGGTGAGGTGTGTTACCTCCCCACATCTCTTAAGCTCACCACCTGGGCCCACTTGACAAAGTCCTACTCACTCATTCTTTAAGGTCCACTTTTCATTGTGAGACCTTCCAGGGACAAACTTATTTCCTTCTCTTTAGAAAGAATAAATTTGAGGCACAGGATATTAATAGAAAAGAATTTTGGCAAAAGTAACTTCTATCTAAATCCCAGTCCTGACTGTAGAAGTTTAGGAATGTTAGTATTTAAACTTCAAGCAAATTTTAAATCCTTATTGTCATATATTGTAATGTAATATGTTGCATTAATATAATAAATCGATATACAAGTGCTCTGAAAACAATTAAGCAAAGTCTGATTCTACCTCTCCAAGAAATCTAACCTACTGTTAGCTTAAAAATGCAAATAGATTTGAGGAAATTCTGCCTTTCAAACCATATTTTCATGTGTCAGCTGTTAAAGGAGGATAAAAATCCCCATGTCAGCCTCACCCTTCTGGACACTGAGGCTGTTGGGCTGTGCTACATTCTTCTTTCACCCATGATGTTTCTCCTGGAAAGCAGAAGATAAAAATTCTTTAGATGACTACACTAAAGATAGAGAAAATGAAACAAATGTTCAATGGATATGACCCCAAACCACTTAGTTTATTTTACTCCATTAACAAAATTCTTCTAGTACACATTCAGTGTTCTTGCACATGAACATTACATGACAGAGAAAATGGTATTAACTCTAGGATTTGCTTTAAAATAATGCAAAATTGGAGGGGAGCTAGAGCTGAGTGCCTTTGGGTTGAGGCTTATAGCAGAGTGGAGTGCCCTTTGGGCATTTATCAGCAGCTCTAAAAGAGGTCAAGGGGCCTATGACTGAAAGGCCAAGGACCAGAAAGGGACACTTCTGCGGGCATGGCTGAGAAGAGCCTGTCCTAACTAGAAGAATAGTGCCCCAAGCATTTCAGATCCTAAATTGTAACCTGCTAGCTTCCCTAATCAATCCCATAATCTGAATACTGTCTCGGAGTTCTGTGTGGCCATTTCAATGAATGATAGAACTCAAATAAGTAATAGAAAGTGCTGTGGAAGGGATGATTGGTGTCCGAATTGGCAAGGAAGTTGAAGGGTGGAGGCATGTCTGATCTCAGCCTCACATGAATCAGCCTTGGACTGATTTGATTCTCCTTTTATCTCTTGTGAGATTACAGGAAGTCAAGCATTACCACCCCATCCCACCCTCCTTTTTTAAAAAAAATTTCATTTTAATGTACAACTGGGAATTATCTATCATACAGATAATCTAATCACTTAGATAATTTAACAACCTAACTATCAAGTATCGAATCTTTAAAGAGAGAACATATTTACATTTATTCAAAAAATAAACAAATGGCTAAATTAATTCTATTAAAATACACAGTTAGTATTAATGGTAAACTTCAATACAGTTACTTTTCTTTTACTACCAAATTGAAGCAGCATAGTGTATGAATTCAGTGGGAAAATTTATCACATGAGAATCAGTGTTGAGGTGAAAAGTTAAGAGTAATAAAATTGGAGCTGGAGGTGGGGAAATACAGAAGTAGAGGGCAGTATGATCAATGAAACCGCACCATAATTACTGGATTAGAAAAGATCTTGCTTTACAGACAAATAAGGAGCTTTAAGCTTTATCTTTTCTCTCTGATATTTCTGCTATAAGTTCTCTTCCTTTAATACACAAACCACATTTATTTTCACTGAAAACACAGTTCATCTTTTGTTCCAGATGGAGTAGTTTGAGATTCTCTAATTGGTTTAATTTCTACAGCCTAATCCAGCTCTAGGGTTGCTAAACTCACTGGCAAATGTGTTGTCAACATCCTTCTGCTTACCTTGGCAAACACTCTTATAATCAGTGCAGCAGTCTTTCCTCTGCAAGCAGTCATCTGAGCAAGAGCAAAGGCTAGATTCTAACCTGGTTTCCCCACACCGAAATTTATTACAGGTCCATATTTGAGCTGTAAAATTGCACAATGAAGATTTGAGCATTTAATTCATGCTAAGTATTCAATACAAAAAAATAGAAATGTTATGCATTTCCCTTCCATTATTGTCATACTGTCAAATACTTGGCTTATCTCCATTAGTAAAAAAAAAATATGCAAAATGAAGAACAATCTACCACTTTTTTCACTAGCATGGCTAGCACAAAGAAATGCAACTCTGTTAACTGCAGCTCTAGTCTACCGGTCTTATTCCTACCCAAGGGTAAAGTGTTCCCAATGGTGAGGAATCACTAGCCCTGACCGATTCTTGGCATCCATTAGCCACTGTAGGAACCCTGATCTAAGAACAGGTCACAAGGAAGAGACAGGAACAAGAAAAGTAACCGCTGCACAATCAGGTCTGCAAGAATGTTGGCAGTACCTCCCGGGTGACAGTGACAGATGGCTTGGTCAGCTCACAGCCGCACCTCTGAGCTGCTCTCAGGGTATAGCCTGGGTAGGAGATTTATTTAACAAATCTTCCTACTGCTGCCACCAGCTAAAATCAGCATGGCCCTTGTGCTTAGACCAAATGTTAGTAGGCGACTGCTGTATGCTGCAATTACATTTACAGTTCTGGATCCCACATCAATTATTTACCACTTAGGAAAGCAGGATTTCTGAAAATGGAGCAAAGAGAATACAAATCTAGGTTGTTAAGTGTTGTGGAGTCAGTCAGACTTCTAGTGATACTGTATAGGTTGTAAGGTTTCTGAGACTTTTTTTTTTTTAATTTTTACTGTAGCAGAAAAGCTCATCTTTCTCCTGTGAAGTGGCTGGTATGTTCAAACCACGGACCTTGTGGTTCGCAGTCTAGTGCTTATCATAAGGAGCCACCGCACTCGGCCCTTTTCAGAAAACATAATATCAGTCATTGTACTTTTCTAATCTTCACTCTCCTCCAACCCCCCTTACCTTACTTCCTAGGGAATGAAACATTGCAAACTATCTCTTCCACCTAGAGAACTGTGTTCCTCAACACAGAACACTATCATCAGAATCACTGAGAACAACCTATTTTACAGGTGAGTCTTACACACTCTGAAGTGAGTCTTACACACTCTGAAGTGAGTCTTACACACTCTGAAGTTTCAGAAGCTCTGAAAATGAAACTAGATAAGATGTTTAACTTTAAGCCATAGCAAACACTCTTAAAATATATGTAGTCAAATAGCATTCCATATGCTGTGGACAGTTATCCCTCAACTTCAACGAAATAAAGTGAGAACTCTGTGTTTAGCACTGTGACCAGGGCAAAGTTAATAGATTGTATCTGTAAGATGTCTAGGGGAACATTTGGATATGCATTAGGACAGCACAAATAACATGCTTATTCTTATAAATCATACTTGGTTCCACACAGGTGTTTTCAAAATCCCAACAACAGTCGCCTCGGTCTTTACATCCCACATCACACCTGCAGCCCTCCAGGCCTCTAAACGATGAATCAAAGCATTTCCTCCTGCAACTGCCTGTAAAGTGAAGAAAATAAGGACAACAAAGCTTAGAAGTTATCTAATCCCTTATTTAAGCATGCAGAAATACATTTTAGATGGTAGAAGCACACAGAAATGTTTAATGCAGACCAGGTGAGACAAATCAATGGTTTTTGTGGTGCTTGTGTGACTTGTCAGTGCAATATAATAAACAAGACACTGTTGTGTGCAAGGATACATGGGAATGCATGGGGGTGGGTTGGGACCTAAACCAGCAATGTGGTATGGAGGACACCCTGGAGTCACAGGAGAGACATCAAGATTTTAAAAAGTCAGTGAAACTAAGAAACACAAATCCGGAGGTGTGCAGATGAGTCATGATGGCTAAGGAGCAGACTTGTATGTTGTTAAATGTTGTCAAGTCAGTTCTGACTCATAGGACCCTGTATAGGGTTTCCCAGGAGCAACTGGTGGATTTGAATACCCATCTTATAGTTAGCAGTCCAGTGCTTAATTATACAGTGACACACTAGGTAGATTAAGGAGCAGAAAGGTGTCTTTGCCCTACTTGAAGCCTAATGTCTGGTAATGGGAAACTGTCAAAGAGTAGGCAGATCAGAAGTAATTAGATTTGTGATTTAGGAATCCTCTCTGGAAAATGGAATCATGGTGTGGCACTGTGGGATCAGCACTGGACCTCTAACCACAAGGTAGTTGGTTCAAACCCACCAACTGCTCCTCAGAAACTCTACACAGGGTCGCTATGAGTCAAACCAAGTTGACAACATTTAACAAAAACAACTCTGGAAAATAGGCAGAGCGGCCCAAGGGAGATGGAAACTCTTGGACCAAGCAGATTTTAACCCAAATCTCCTATGGTAAGGGCCTAAAGAATGGCAGTGGTGGCGGTGGTGGTATGCAGTCAAGTTGGTTCTGACTCATAGTGACTTTGAATAGGGTTTCTGGGGCTATAAATCTTTATAAGAGCAGAAGGCCTCATCTTTCTCCCATGGAGTGGCTTGTAGATTCAAACTGCTGATATAATTAAGACTATTAATTAGTGTGAGAAAGACATGAATTCTGTCAGCAGTGTTCTTGGAAGATGGTCCCCAAATCCCAGAAAAGCACTGGAAGGCTGACTAACACCTTGGTTTTAGCTAAACACTGAACAAAGAATCGAGCTACTCTGTCCCATACTTTTCATCAACCAAAATTGTAGAATAATGTAGCTGTGTTGTTTAAAGCTACTACATTTGCAGTAATTTGAAATACAACACAACAATAGAAAATTAATATAAGAGCTTAGAAGATAAATGTGGCAAAGCAAAACAAAGAGATGGGAAATATCAGAGTACAGATTTAGATGTTTAAAGATTAATCCATATCATTAGCAATTGGTAAAACCTAAAGATGAAAACAGAGGCATGGAGATAATATTGTTAAAGAAAAACAATTATAAAAATTTCCAGAAAGGAGGAATATAAATTATTATATCAAAATTACCCACCAAGTTTGCTAAGGCCAACTTGACAGCACTTAACAAAAACAACAACTCTGGAAAATAGGTGGAGAGGCACAAGTAATCAACAGAAATAAATCCACTGCCAATCCCAACTCATAGCTACCCTATAGATAGAGCAGAATCACTCCTTAGCAGTTCTGAGACAAGATCTCTACAGGAGCAGACAGCCTCATCTTTCTCTCTCAGAAAGGCTGATGAGTTTGAACCGTAGGGTTAACAGCCCAACACTTAGCTCACAGCCACCAGGGTTCTTTGTTGTTGTTGTTAGATGCCATTGAGTCGGTACCAACTCATAGCAACCTTATGCACAGCAGAATAAAACACTGCCCAATCCTCAGCCAACCTCACTACTGTTGTCAGCGTTCTTTAATAAAAAGATCTTAGCATCTTCAAGAAAGAGACCAGAAGCAAGCTATAAAGGATCCAGAATCAGAATGGCCACACCACTCTCAAAAGTAACAATGGAATCTAGAAGACAGGAAGTGGTGTCTTCAAATTCCTAGAGGAAGATTGTTTTCATTCTAGAATTCAATGCATAGCCGAACTATCAACTGTGAGTTTAGGATGATAAAGATGTCTTCAGATAAAATAAACCTATGCCAATGAGACAACTCTGACTCATAGTGATCCTCTGTAGGGTTTCTGAAAGCAGACAACCTCATCTTTCTCTCCAGGAGTAGCTGGTCAGTTTGAGGTTAGCAGCCCAAAGTCTAACCCACAGCGCCACCAGGGCAAAATGGAGAAAAAACAAACCTACTTCCACTGAGTCAATTCCAACTCAGAAACTCTATAGGGCAGACTAGAACTGTTCCTTAGGGTTTCTGAATGGGAGCAGATAGGCTCATCTTTCTCCCATGAATCAGCAGGTGGTTTTGAATCCCCGACCTTATGGCCAGAAGCCCAATACTTAACACAGCATGTAACCAGGGCTCCTTCGGATTAATTGGAGTAGAGAATGATGATAAAGGTCCAGAGGATGGGGGTTAGGAAAGCCAAGATGGTGGAAGGATGGGGGAAAGGATATGCTAAGAATCCTGCCAAAAGAGGGTCTGGAATTCTCTACTAAGGTCCTGATGGGAAAGGAAATGAGTGATACACTGTATGGGTCTGAGAGACTGATATTAAAAGGTAAGAAAGACAACCAATAATTCTGGGAAGCCAGGCAGCAGGTGTACTACAGTAAGGAAGAGATGGAAAGCCAGAATAACAGAATGCTTTGTTCAGAAATGCAGTAGATAATGCTAACCACAGATCTGGGTCTCTGATAAGTCAATGTGGGAGAAGAAAGGGTGTAGAAAGAGAGAACTACCTGAAGCAGAAAGAAAACTTTGGGCTGAAAGCTAGGTTTGAACTGGTTAAGGCCAAGAAAAAGAATAAATAAGGGAATGTTCTGAGAAAGGGATATACCTTGTGTCTCTGGTTTCCTGAGTCCAAGTCCCAGGCCTAATCCAAGCGATACAATCACCAACAAAGCAAGAAGAACCTGTTAAAAGAAAAAAGAAAAAGAAAGATGACTTTCACAGTTTTTTGAGTTTTTTTTTTTTTTTGTCATAATACACTGTGTTTTGTTGTTTTTGCTGTTGTTGTTAGGTACCATTGAGTCAGTACTGACCCATAGGGACCTTATGCACAGCAGAACGAAACACTGCCCCATCCTGGCCAACCTCACTACTGTTGCCATGCTTGAGTACATTGATGCTGCCACTTGGTCAATCCACTTCGTTGAGGGTCTTCCCCTTTTTTTCTCTGACCCTCCACATTACCAAACATGATATCCTTCTTCAGCAACTGTTCCCTCCTGACAATATGTCTGAAGTATGAGAGATGAAGTTTGGCCATCTTGGTCTCTAAGGAGCACTCTGGCTGTACTTCTTCCAAAACAGATTTATTGGTCCTTTTGGAAGCCCATGGCACTTTTAATATTCTTCTCTAACACCATAACTCAAAGGCATCAATTCTTCTATGAGCTTCCTTATTCACTGTTCAGCTTTTGCATGCATATGAGGTTACTGAAAACACCATGACTTGGGTCAGGCGCACCTTAGTCCTCAAGTTGATATCTTTGCTCGTCAACACTTTAAAAAGGTCTTGTGCAGCAGATTTGCCTAATGCAATACGTCGTTTGATCTCTTGACTGCTGTTTCAATGAGTGTTGATAGTTGATCCAAGAATGAAGTCCTTGACAACTTCAATCTTTTCTCTGTTGATAAGAATGTTGTTTATTGGTCCAGTGGTGAGGATTTTTGTTTTCTTGACATTGAGATGTAATCCATTCCAAAGGCTGTGCTCTTTGATCTTCATTAGTAAATATTTTAAGCCCTCTTCACTTTCAGCAAGCAAGGTTGTATCATCTACATATTGCAGGTTGTTAATGAGTCTTCCTCCAATCTTGATGCCACATTTTTCTTCATATAAGCCAGCTTCTCGGATGATTTGCTCAGCATACAGGTTGAATGTTTGGTGAAAGAATACAACCTTGTGGTACACCTTTTTAAATTTTAAAACATTCAGTGTTCCCATGTTCTGTTCGAACAACTGCCTCTTGGCCCAGGTACAGATTCATCATGAGCACAACTAAGTGTTCTGGAATACTCATACTTCACAATGTTGTCCATAGCTTGTCATGATCCACACAATCGAAAGCCTTTGCGTAGTAAATAAAGCACAGGTAAACATCTTCTGACATTCTCTGCTTTCAACCAAGATCCATTGGACATCAGCAATGCTATCCCTTATTCCACAGCCTTTTCTGAATTCGGCTTGAACCTCTGGAAGTTTTCTGTCAGTGTATGATTGTAGCCGTTTCTGTATTACCTTTAGCAAAACTTTACTTGCATGGGAAATCAATGAGATTGTCTGATGATATCCACATTCCGTTGGGTCACCTCTCTTTAGAATGGGCATAAATATGGATCTCTTCCAATCAGTCAGCCAGATAGTTGTCTTGGCATAGATAATGAGTGCCTCCTGTGCCGCCTCACTTTCTTGAAAGATTTCAACTTTTATTCCATCAATTCTTGGTGCCTTGTTCTTTGCCAATTCCTTCAATGCACCTTGAACTTGTTCCTTAAGTATTACTGGCTCTTGATCATATGCTACCTCTTGAAACAGTTGAGTCATCAAGTCCAATGATAACCGTTGTCTTTTTGTATAGTGACTCTGTGTATTCCTTTCATCTTCTCTTGATGCTTTCTGCATTGTTGTTAAGTGCCATCAAGTCTGTTTCAACTTATAGTAACCCTGTATAGGGTTTCCAAAGAATGACTGGTAGGTTTGAGTCACCAACCTTGTGGTTAGCAGTCCAGTGCTTATCGAACAGCACCACACAGATATACAAATTACCATATCAGTAAATATGAGTGTGGTGGCTCTGTAGGATAAACATTGAACTGCTAACCATAAGGTTGATAGTTTGATCCCACCAGCCGCTCCACAAGAGAAAGATGAGGCTTTTTGCTGCCTCAAAGATGTACAGCCTCAGAAATCCTATACAGCTGTTATGAGTCAGACCGACTTGACAGCATAGAGCCACCCAAACCATACTAGTTATTCAGGACACAAGATCCAACAATGATAGTGGTGCTTTATTTCATTTAATACCTACAAATAAGAAAAGGAGTTTTCAAAGATTTATAAATATTATTTTTTAAAGATTTTCAAATAAAGATGCCTTAATCCCAGCGAGCTTCATGCCAAATTGAGGAAAACCTCCAGTGAGATGGATTGGCATAGTAGCAGCAGCAATGGGCTCAAGCGTAACAATAATTGTGAGGATGGCACAGGACCGGACAGCATTTTGTCTGTTATGTATAGAGTCAGTAGGACTCGGAGCTGACTTGACAGCACCTAGCGACAAGAACAATAAAACTACCGAAACATGAACAATAAAACTACCGAAACATTTACCTTTGCCCATTTGTCTTTCTTAATTAGGTACCTGTTTGGAGATCACTTATCAAAAAGCATTCTGGAATTGTGAAATCATTAACTACTTCACTCCTAGGGAGCAGTTTGCTCTCACTCTGTCTATCCAAGATAAGGAACATATTTAACATATGTAAGAATACAGTATCCAAATAGCTGACAAGTAATCTGCTCTGGTCTATAACACTAATATACAATTCAAGGTAATTTGGAAACTGCCAAAGATTGCATGTTTCACTCATTATCACTACTGCTGACCACATTCTTTGGTGTATTGGACTTTATGTTATGATTATACTAAACTATGATATAATGAAAGAGAGTTTGTCTTACTGCCCTCTTTCCCTAGTCATCAAGTCCAATGATAAGCCTGCTGAATGCTAGGGCTTAGTAATGTATACTGGCATTAAGAAAGCAAATGGAACAGACACATGCAATCAAACTACTTAGGAACGCTTTTTACAATGACATGTTTTATAGTTTAAAAACTACGAATATTTTCCTTATAAGAAAGAAAAGCATAAAACCATAACATCAATATTTGTATAAATAATAAAATATTGATTTGTTTGATTTTCATTCTGAAAATCAACTGAAGAATGAACACATCTAACTTTTGCAATAGAAATTAATCATCTGATTAATAATGTTAAATTCTTAATGGACCTTTAGTCATTGTGAAAATATGTTAAAATACTAGGAAGCTAACTTTTACATGAGGAGTCCTGGTGTGGTGCTGCAGGTTAATAAGCTGCACTGCAAAGTCAATTTGAACCATGAGGTTAGCAGTTCAAGCTCACCAAGCGCTCCTTGGAAACTCTGTACAGGGTTGCTGTGGGTCGGAACCAACTCGACGGCACTTAACAGCAACAACAACAATTTTTATATGAAATCTCAAAGCTAACTCAAGCGTTAGCAGCTTTCCAAGTTTTACTTATTCAATGGTAATTATGGAGCAGGGAAGGCAAATAGAAACATAATAAAAGACAAAAATAAGTGAAGCGCAGTTAACCTCTTGTAACGGGGCTCAGAAGCCACAGATAAGAGACCAGGATTAATACAAAGCAACACAAGTGGAAACATTTCCTTTTAGCAAACTTTTTGCCTTATGGATTGACAAATTGGTATATTTCTATTTACATCTTATTTTTGGCCTTTTGCCATTCAAACTTGTTGGAAAATTAACATCTAGTTGTCCCTAGGATGCTTTACAACTTTGTAATATTAATCTGTATATGTTTCTTCCTTTTCATTTGTTCCATACATTTAGAACCTGTTCTCTGCATCATTCTTTAGCCTCCTGAAGGGTGGTCAAAGTTTCATTGTTTTTACCCTTTATAATTACTAAAAGAGTCCTGGTGGTTTAGATGTTGGGCTATTAATCACACAAGGTTGGAGGTTCAAACCCACCAAATGCATCACAGGAGAAAGATGTGACTATTTATTTCCATAAGGGTTTACAGTCTCAAAAACCTTAAAAACCTAATATGAGTCATTATGAGTTGAAATTGACTCAGTGGCAGTGGGTTTGTGTTTTTTTGTGTTGTTGTGTTTACACACACACACACACACATATATATATAAAAAGAGAGAGAGAAAGAGAATCTTGGTGTGTTGTAGTGCTATAGGATAAGCACTGGACTGCAAAGTCGTTTGAACCACAAGATCATTTGAATCACAAGGTCAGCAGTTCAAACTCACCAGTCACTCCTTGGAGACTATGTATATATATATATATATATATTTTTTTTTTTTTCTGATATGGCAATATAGAATCAACACCAGACTGTAAACTATAAGGTCCTTGGAAACCCAATACACGGCTGGCCCCAATCCATAGTGATCCTGTATAGAGTTCCCAATATTATAAATCTTTGCAGGAGCACAAAACTTCATCTTTCTTCAGAACGGCTGGTGGCCTTGAACTACTGACCTTGTAATTCGCAGTCCATTGTTTATCCTACTGAGCCACCACTCTACTCTCTCTCTCTCTCTCTCTCTCTCCGCGGGAGAAAGATGAGGCTTTCTACTCCCGTAAAGATTTACACCCTCGGAAACCCTGTACAGGGTCGCTATGGGTCGGAAACGACTTGACGGCACTTAACAACAACAAATATATGTTGTTTTTGTTGTTAATTGCCTTCGAGTCAGTTCCTACTCATAGCGACCCTGTATAGTATAGGGTTTACAAGGAGTGACTGGTGAGTCTGAACAACAGTTCAGAGCTTATCCTACAGTGCTACACTGTTGTTGTTGTTGTTGTTGAGTGCCATCCAGTCGATTCCGACCCATAGCGACCCTGTATAGGGTTTCTGGGGAGCAGCTGGTGAGCTTGAACCGCCGACCTTGCGGTTCAAACGGCTTTGCAGTCTGGCGCATTAATCCACAGCGCCACACCAAGACTCCAGTGCTCCACTAAGACTCTATATATACCTATATAATTGCTGTTATTGTTATGTGCCCTTGGGTTGGTTCCAACCCATAGTGACCCTGTATAGGGTTTCTGAGAAGCGACTGGTTAGCTTTAACCGCGACCCTGAGGTTTGACCTGATATTGCTGTCCTGTTCATCAAGCCTCAACACCACACCAGGACTCTTACTGAATTATGTAAGTTTGACTATCCTTCTTGATACCGGGGTCCTCATGTGGCTTCAAATATCTTATGCTATCTACAAAGCAAGAAGAATAGTCTGAACTCCCCAAATCACAACATTTGACTTTAACTTGGTCAATTAAAGAGTGCCCGAGACACAATAAATACCTTTATAACTTTTTAAAATTAAACTTCGGTCAAACTTTAGAAAACATGAGGGTACTTTAAAAATTATTCTTGTAAAATATTTAAAACAATGGATCACTAAAAGAACACAAAGAGTCGTGGTGTGGAGCTGTGGGTTAATGAGCCAGACTGTAAAGCCGTTTGAACTGCAAGGTCGGCGGTTCAAGCTTACCAACTGCTCCCCGGAAACCCTATACAGGGTCGCTATGGGTCGGAACAGACTCAAGGGCTCTTAACAACAACAAAAACAAAAGTACACAACAGTGGTAAATAAATTATACACAAGTTTTATTCCTAAGGAGTTTCACAGTTTATAAAAACTGATTAACCCCAAACCCAAACCCACTGTCATCAAGCGAGCTCTGACTTATAGTGACCCCACACTGGGTTTCCGAAGTTTTGCTTTTTAATGAAAGCCCATGTTGTAATTGACAGAAGGAGAAAAAAGAAAATCACCTGTGGATGCAAAGCAGTGATTATTTAAAGAACAGGTGACGCAGAAAGTCCTCATTATGAAATCAAAGGAAGTTTCATGAAGGACGCACTCCACAGAAATGGAGTCTTACAGAAAGGCAAGAGCCTTAGAGCTAAGAGGAACCTTCAGATCTGCCACCTTGGAAATTGCTGATATTCCCAGAGAACAAGTGTAAGGGAGAGACGAGAGAAGACAGGAATAAACTAGGAAATTAAGTAAAAGAAAGGCAGAATGTTGATTCTTCTTTTGGAGAAGTTTTACAGAAAAAAAAGAGGAAGCCTAGAACCAGAATAGGTAGATAGGGAAATTGTTTTATTCCTGTGTGTTAGATAGTTTGTTTTTAAATTGGAAGATCTGAGCATGTTTGTGAACAGAGGTTTTGTATGCAACTGCTCTTTCCTCTGTCTGAAATGTTCTTTTACTATCTTAATATTTAAGGTTTTCTCCTCAGCATTTCTCATGATTCAATTGTAATGTATGTTTATTATATTTCTTGATGCTATATATACTAATTATCCATCTTGATTTTTTTCCTGCCTTAATGAAAGCAGGGAATCCTGGTGTGGCACTGCAGGGTAATGCACTGGACTGAAAGGTCAGTTTGAATCGCAAAGTTGGCACTTAACAACAACAGCAACAACAACGAAAGCAAAGAGTTTTCTTCACTCTTTCTTTTCCAGAAGCTAAGTAACTGCTAAATAGTTGTTGTTGTTGTTAAATGCCTTCGAGTCGGTTCCGACCCATAGCAACTCTATATAGTAGGTGCACAATAAATCTTTGTTGAATGATTAAATGAGTGAATGACTAAAATAGGTGAAAGTTATGATATGCTCTGTTACCTTCACTCAGTTCACACTAAAAAGTTAAAAAAAAAAAAAATAGCTGAAATGATTCATCAATGGCGTTAGACATTTACAGAGGTGTTAATCTGAGAAAGAAGTGATTTTTTTTTTTTTTTAAGATTTCAGGAAAGGGAAGACAGAATAACTGAAAAAACAAAAGATTTTAAAAGCCAGAGAAGCAGTGAGCTAGCTGTAAAAAAGGACAAAAATCCCAACCCCCTCCCATTGAGTCCGTTCCAGCTTAACAACCTTACAGGACAGAATAGAACTGCAACATAGGGTTTCCAAGACAGCATCTTTATAAGAACAACCAATCTGGTTTTTCTTCCTCAGAGCAGTGGGTGGATTTGAACCGCCCACATTGCAGTTAGCAACCCAATGCTTAATCCACTGTGCTGACAGGGCTTCTTGTGAGAAAGGAAAGGAAGGAATAAAGCATAGAGATAAAAATCAGAGATTAACAATTGATTCCATGTGAGATATAATTCAAAAGAAGTCCACATCATCCCTAGTGTGAATGACAGAGAGAATGATGGTGTGATTAATTAATGGAGGTGATTCAGAGAAGGTTACAGTAGGGTATGTGTGAGAAAAAAATGGTTTGGACTTGAAATAGTGGCCAAGGTGCCATCAAGTTGACATTTGAAATTTTGTGACAGGAACTCAGCAAGAAGTCAGAGTTACTACCCACGTTTTATCATTGATATAATTCTTGAAGCCATAAAAGAGGGTAAGATTGCCAAGAGAAAAGGTCTCCAGATAGGACACAGAGGAACATTTATGCACAATGTGCAGTGAGAAGGAAGATACAGATTAGGAGAAAAACCATAAACGTGTATATTTCAATGTCATCATGAAAGAAGGGGAGAGAGAAATTCAAAATGAGAAAGTAATTAGCAATATCCATGTATAGTTGTTAAGCAATATCACTCAAGCAGGTGAAGGGTTGGGGAGGCCTGACTTGAGAGGTGACCTCCATACAGTAAAACAAAGCTAACGCACAAGTAAAGCTCAGGCAGTGGACAGAGACAACTGTTTCCAATAGCTTAATGGTGAAAGGAAAAGACATTAATAGAACTAAGAACAGTCTTTCTTAAGATGGGGGAGATCTTAACATTTGAAACAACCAGATGGATAAAACAGGCAAAATATACTATATTTAAAAGAAAGTAAAATAGAGCAAAAAAATCAATAATACAGCAAAGAATATAAAATATCTTGATTTTAATTTCTCATGCACTGTCTTAAAATATTCAGACAATAAAGAGGTGATATGGCAAATTATCAATACTTAAGCTAAAATTAGTGCTGCAATGAGTTCTATAGTGGAATCTGACTTTTTAGATGAATCAAATATGAGTTTTTTGTTGCTCCAACTTCTTATTTTAAAAATAAGAAACTATTAACGTGCAGTAGAGTTGCCATAATGAAAAAAAATGAATGCAATTATTTAAAATTTTACATTTAAATAAAAAAGAAACATATAAATGATGAATCATGATGAAACATATAAATTGTCACAAATTTAGAAAGAAATTAAACACTGTACTTACAATACAAATTATTTTATATTTCTTTACTGGGTCCTTAACAGTTTCTTCAATTGTTAGAGGTGTTAAAGAAGTCATTATCTGTTAGCTGTATAAACCTGTTTTACCAGAAGACGTAGTACCCCGTCCAGCAAAAAGGAAACTATGAATTGCATAGCCGTGGCTGACTTTTAAATGATTGGAAAGATCATAGCTCTTTAGTGATTGGGTAATCAGGATGGGAAATTATAATAACAACAGTGTCAGTAGATTAAAGTTCATTTCAATTATAATGTAGACAACTGCTCTGTGTTTCCTTTCCTTATAGTTTCTATTAAATATTAATCAAAATACATGTAATGAGAATAATACAATAAGAACATTTTAATACATTCTGAACATTTATTTTCTTTTAAAACAACCCAAAGCAAAAAACCTTCTTACAACAATTCCAGGGAGTTTCTAAATTTGCATAGGCTTCCTATAGGAATTAAAAACAAACATGTTAAAAATGTACTTTGACCATTACGCAACCCACGGGCAAAGTTGAATCTTTCATAGCAACACTACATAAGGTTTCCTATGGTGCTCTGGTAGCGTAGTGGTTAAGAATTGGGCTGTGAACCGCAAGGTCAGCAGTTGGAAACTACCAGTTGTTTCATGAAAGAAAGATGAGGCTTTCTGCTCCCATAAAGATTTACAGCCTCGGAAACCCTGTACAGGGTCACTATGAGTCGGAACCGACTCAACGGCACATAACCAATCAAATCCTTATAGGTGTAGGAAGCATTACCTTTCTCCCACAGGGTTTGAACTGCTGACTTTGAGGTTAGCCGTCCAGTGCTTATGTTGTAGGGCCACCAGGGCTCCATAGTAGGAAATTTTAAACTTTACTGAACCAAAATAAAGTACTTAATTCTGTGAACACTGTCTTACAATTTGCAGTGTCTTGATACACATTATTTTTGTCAAAGTTAACAATAACCCTTAAAAATATTTTATTCCTATTTCTAGATGAAAAAATTAAGTTTCTAAGAATTATCTGACTTACTTGTTCAAAATCATGTATTCACTAGATGCTAGAATTCGTTGTTGTTGTTGTTAAGTGCCGTCGAGTCAGTTCTAACCCATAGTGACCCTGCATAGGATTTCCAAGGAGCGGCTGGTGAACTTGGAACCTCAGACCTTGTGATTCAAACCAACTTTGCAGCCCAGTGTACCAACCCACATCACCATACCAGGACTCTAGCTGCCAGAACTAGGGTTTTCTAATTCCCCAAATTCAAAGTTATTTTCACTAATCAGTTAAAGTCATTTTTTCAGTCAGTGTTTATATAGACCAGAGATCCCATACAAGTTATCCATGTTGAGAAAAGGCTATAGGTTTATGGTGTCAATTAATTGTGTTGTTGTTGTTAGGTGCCACAAATTGGTACCTACTCATAACGAACTTACACACAACAGAACGAAACATTGCCCAGTCCTGTGCCAATCTCACATTCGTTGTTACACTTGATCCCACTGTTATTGCCATTGTGCCAGTCCATCTTGTGGGCATCTTCCTGTCTTTCCTTGACCCTCCACTTTACGAAGCATGATGTCCTTCTCCAGGGACTGGTCTCTCCTGATAATATCCAAAGTATAAAAGATGAAGTCTGTCCATCCTGGCTTCCAAGGAACATACTGGCTATAGTTCTTCCAACACAGATTTGTTTTTTCTTCTGGCAGTTCATGGTATTTTTAATATTCTCCTCAAAAACCATATCTCAAATGCATCAATTCTATGATCTTCACATGCATATGAAGGTATTGATCAATGAACTGTACTAGGTATGGTGGTGGTTATGTGCCGTGGAGTCGGTTCCGACTCATAGCAACCCTGTACAGGGTTTCTGAGGCTGTAAATCTTTACGGGAGCAGAAAGCCTCATCTTTCTTCTGCGGAACAGCTGGTAGTTTCGAACTGCTGACCTTGCGGTTCACAGCCCAATTTGTAACCACTATGTTACCAGAGTTCCAATGCTAGGTATTGCTGTTGTTGTTGTTGTCAAGTGTCGTTGAGTCGATTCCAACCCATAGTCACCCTGTATAGGGTTTCCAAGGAGCAGCTGGTGAGCTTGAACCACCTACCTTGCAGTTCAAACAGCTTTGCAATAGTACTGCTACAAAATTATAGAAACCTTAGCTAAAAAAAAATATATCAAAATGCAAAGCTATTTTTCTAGACATAATTTCCATTTCTGAAGGTGGTAGGCCCATCTCTCGAACCCTTTGCTGTGATTCTGGAAACTATATCACTGCTATTTTAAATACTAACAGGGCCATCCGTGATGGAGAGCTTTCAGAGAAGCTTCCAGATATGACAGACTAGGAAACAGGAGAGATAGATTGCTTCCAAATATGTAGTCACTGAAAACCTCATGAATGGTAGTATAACACTGTCAGATAGCACCAGAATATTGAAATTTGAAACATGATGGAGAACACTAGAATATTATCATATAAAGTGAAGAAACATGAGCCCCTCAGATTGGAAGACACTCAAAATACAACTGGGAAAGAGTTGCCTCCTCAAAGTAGAGTTGACTGTGGTGATGCAAATGTAGAAAAACTTTTGAGACCTGCATTTGCTGATACGGCAAATTATTTATGGATGTTTGCAGCTGTAAACATCCACAAATAATTGGTGCATGGAATGTATGAAGTATGAATCTGGGAAAATTATAAGTTGTGAAAAATGAAATGGAACGCATAAACATTGATCACTTAGACGTTGTTGTTGTTGTTGTTTGGTGCCATTGAGTCAGTACCGACTCATAGTGATCCTATGCACAACAGAACAAAACACTGCCTGGTCCTGAGCCAACCTCACAATTGTTGCCACATTTGAGCTCACTGATGCTGCCACTTTGCCAATCCATTTAGCTAGGGGTCTTCCTCTTTTTCTCTGACCCTTCACCTTACCAGGCATGATATCTTTCTCTTACGACTGGTCCCTCCTGACATTATGTCCGAAATATGAGAGACGAAGTTTGGCCATCCTGGTCTCCAAGGAGCACTCTGGCTGCATTTCTTCCAACACAGATCTGTTTGTTCTTTTGGAAGTCCATGGCACTTTCAATATTCTCCTCTAAAACCATTACTCAAAAGCATCAATTCTTCTGCAGTCTTCCTTATTCAATGTTCAGCTTTTACATGCATATTTCTTGGGCATTAATGAGCTGAAATTGATTCTGTTTGCCATTTTCAATCTGACAACCAAATGGTTTACATGTGAATGGTGTCACATTCGTCATCAAAAAGGAAATTCCAAGATATATCTTGAAGTACAGTGTTGTCTGTGATAGAATAATATCCATATACCTACAAGAAAAACCAGTTAATACCACTGTTATTCAAATTTATGTACCAACCACTACAGCCAGTGAGGAGGAAATTGAAGAAGTCTATCAACTTTTTAAGTCTGAAATTGATCAAACATGCAATCAAGATGCACTGATAATTGCTGACGACTGAAATGTAAAAGTTAGAAACAAAGAGTAAGAATCGGTTGTTGCAAAATATGGCCTTGGCGATAGAAATGATGTTGGATAGAATTTTGCAAGACCAATGACTTCTTCATTGCAAATATCTTTTTTAAGCAGCATATGCATGGGCCTCACCAGATTCAAGACACAGAAATAAAATTGATTACATCTATGGAAAAACTCCATATCATCAGTCAAAACAAGACCAGCGTCAGACTGTGGAACAGAGCATCAATTGCTCATATGCAAATGCAGGTTGAAATTAAAGAAAATTAAAACAAGTCCAGAAGAGGCAAAATATAACCTTTAATATATTCCACCTAAATTTAGAGATTATGTCAAGAACAGATTTGATACATTAGATACTAATGACCTAAGACCAGAAGTCATATAACATCAAGAACATCAGAAAGGAAGCAAAAAGTCATTAAGAAGACAACAAAGAAGAAAAACACCAAAATTGGATGTCAGAAGAGACTCTGAAACTTGCTCTCCAACATAGAGATGCTAAAGAAAATAGAAGAAATATGGAGATAAAAGAGCTGAGTAGAAAATTTCAAAGGGAAGCTATAGAAGATTAAAGTCAAATATTATAAGGAAATATGCAAAAATCTGGAGTTAGAAAACCAAGAGAGAAGAAACTGCTGTGTATTTTCTTGTGATATTGTGACTTGTGATATTGAAGGATTCTATGGGCAAAACATTGAATGATACAGAAAGCATCAAAAGAATATGGAAGGAATACAGAGTCACTCTACCAAAAAGAAATGGTCAGTATTCAGTCATTTCAAGAGGTAGCGTACGATCAAGAGCTAATGACCCTGAAGAAAGAAGTCCAAGGTACACCGAAGGCATTGGCAAAGAACAAGGGTCTGGGAATTGATGGGCTACAAACTGAAATCCTTCAATAAACTGATGCAGCACTGGAGGTACTCACTCATCTATGCCAAAATATTTGGAAGACAGTCATCTGGCCAACTGTTTGTAAAAGATCCATATTTGTGTCTATTTCAAAGAGAGGTGACCCAACAAAATGTGGAAATCATCATACAATATCACTGATATGGATATTGTATTGGTAATACAGAAATGGCTGCAACCATACATTGACAGAGAACTTCCAGAGGTTCAAGCAGTTTCAGAAGAGGATGTGGAACAAGGGATATCATTGCTGATGTCATATGGATCTTGGTTGAAAGCAGAGAATACCAGAAAGATGATTACCTATTGACTATATAAAGGGTTTTGATTGTGTGGATCATGACAGGTTATGGACAACATTACAGAGAATGAGTATTCTGGAACACTTAATTGTGCTCATGAGAAACCTGCATATAGACCAAGAGGCAATTGTTTGAACAGAACAAGGGAACACTGAATGGTTTAAACTTAGGAAAGGTTTGTGCCAGGGTTCTAATTTTCAATCATACTTATTCAATCTGTATGGAAGAAGACTCATTAAAAACCTGCAATCTGCAGATGATACTAACTTGCCTGCTGAAAGTGAAGACGACTTAAAATACTTGCTGATGAAGGTCAAAGACTGCAGCCTTCAGTATGGGTTGCATCTCAATGTAAAGAAAACAAAAATCCTCACCACTGGACCAATAAATAACAACAAGATAACTGAAGAAAAGAATGAAGTTGTCAAAGACATCCTTTTACTCAGATCAACCATCAAAACTCATGGAAGCAGCAATCAAGAAATCAAATGATGTGTTGATTTAGGCAAATCTACTGCACAAATCTGCTGTTTAAGATTAAAGATGCCAGTTTGAGGGCTAAGGCGTGCCTGACCCAAGCCATGATACATTCAGTAACCTCATATTCATGTGAAAATTGGACAATGAATAAAGAGAAGCATAGAAGAATTGAGACATTTGAGTTATGGTGTTGGAGGAGAACATTAAAAGAGCCATGGACTGCCAAAAGAAAAAATAAACCGAACGCCAAAAATAAACCGAACGCCAAAAAATAAACCGAACGCCAAAAGAGACTCTGAAATGTGCTCTCCAGCATAGAGATGCTAGAGAAAATAGACGAATTTGTCAGAACGCTTCTTAAAAGTCTGGATGGCCAGACTTCATCTTTCATACTTCAGACATATTATCAGGAGGGACCAGTGCCTAGAGAAGGACACCATGCTTAGTAGAGTTAAGGGTCAGTGAAAAAGAGGAATACCCCCAACAAGATGGATTGCCACAGTGGCAACAGCAACAGGCTTACGTGTAACAATGATTGTGTGGTTGACACAGGACTGGGCAGTGCTTCATTGTGTTGTGCATAAGGTTGTAAAGAGTTAGTCCCGACTCAACTGCACCTAACAACATCAGCAACAACCCTTTGCGGAAGAATTCTGCATTCTTCTATGAACACCACATCAAAACAGCAGTTAAAACATCCTCAAGGGACTCAAATTCTGTTTCTTAAAAAATTTCTTTGAGTTTGTATAATAAAAAGAGATCTGAAGAAGCAAGATGGGTCTGTAGGATAGATGGGATAAAATTTCCCAATGAAATTCTCAATGGAAAGCCCTTGTTAGCCTGGGAGAATGAGTAGGTACATTGTTGTAATGGGAAAAAATTTGTTAGCACAACTTTCATGGCTTTTTCTCACCAATGTAGTTTTCTATTTTCTTAAAAACCTCTTCATAATAAACCCCCATGATTATCTTGTGTCCTTCAAGAAAATCTATCTGTATTTATCCCTTTGGAATCCCAATAAACTGCTGCCATAGCCCTCAGAGGTGATCTCTCTACCTTGAATTTAACTGGCCTGGCAGAAGCCATTGGAAGTTACTGATTTTAATGGATGATCTTTTTGAAGATACTCTAATTGGACTTTGTCAAGACAAGTGTATTACTGAGAAAATACCTGTCAGCAGCCATTCACTAACTGTAGAACATGTTTAAAGATTTTAAAACATAATAATAAACTTTGCACGTATGAACTGGAACCCTAGTAGTCATACTTTTTGACTTACCCTCATATATTAAACACAGGTTAAAATCAGATGACCTCTCTTAGAATTTGATATAGCTACTCATTCTCTGTTGTCTGGCAAGGGCCCTGGAATCTGAAATCAGGTATATTGAAGCTTAGAAAAAGAGATAAAGATATAAAAGTTAAACAACTAAATAAGACACAATAAAGGCTCTGTAATATAAGTGTTGTTGTTGTTGTTGTTAAGTACCATGGAGTCGGTTCTGAATCATAGTGACCCTGCACAGGGTTTCTGAGGCTGTAAATCTTTACGGGAGCAGAAAGTATCATCTTTCTCTCGTGGAACTGCTGGTATTTTCGAACTGCTGACCTTGAGGTTAGCAGCCCAATTTGTAACCACTACTGGACTACAAACCGCAAAGTCAGTGGTTCAAATCCACCAGCTATTCGTTGGGAAAAACATGAGGCTTTCTGCTCCTGCAAAGATTTATAGCCTTGGAAGCTGTATACATGGTAACTATGAGTCTGAACTGACTAAATAGCATTTGACAACATATCAGACATATCAGATAAGGGATGAATCTCTGAAATTTATAGAAAACAATAAAACCTCTACAAGAAAAAGACAACCTAATTAAAAAGTAGGCAAATGACGTGAACAGACACCACCAAGGAAGATTTTCAGGCATCCAATAAAAATATGAAGAAATGTTCACAATCATTAGCCATGTTGTTGTTGTTGTTGTTAGGTGCCATCGAGTTGGTACTGACTCATAGGGAACCTATGCACAGCAGAATGAAACACTACCTGATCCTGGGCCAACCTCACTACTGTTGCCACGCTTGAACCCATTGATGCTGCCACTTTGCCAATCCATCTCGCTGGGGTCTTCCTCTTTTTCTCTGAACCTCAATCTTATGAAATATGATGTCCTTCTCCAGTGACTGGCCCTTCCTGATAATATGTCCAAAGTATGAGAGACAAAGTTTGTCCATCCTAGACTCTGAGGAGCAATGTGGCTGTACTTCCAACACAGATCTGTTGGTTCTTTTGGCAGCCCATGGCACTTTCCATATTCTCCTCCAACACCATAACTCAGAAGCATCAATTCTTCTACGGTCTTCTCTATTCACTGTCCCACTTTCGCATGCATATTAGGTTATTGAAAATACCATGGCTTGAGTCAGGCATACCTTAGTCCTCAAGCTGACATCTTTGCTCTTCAACACTTTAAAAAGGTATTGTGCAGCAGATTTGCCTAATGCAATACATCATTTGATTTCTTGACTGCTGCTACCATCAGTGTTGATAGTTGATCCAGGAAGAATGAAGTCCTTGACAACTTCAATCTTTTCTCCATTGATAAGAATGTTGTTTATTGGTCCAGTGGTAGGATTTTTGTTTTCTTTATATTGAGATGCAATCCATACCAAAGGCTGTGCTCTTTGATTTTCATCAGTAAATATTTTAAGTCCTCTTCATTAACCATTAGAGATATGGAAATGAAAACAACAATGAGATATCATTTCTCCCAGCACTAATAGCAAAGTTTAAAAAAAGCAACACCAGAAAACAGCAAATGCTTGTGAGGGTATGGAGAGATTGGGACCCTCCTACATTACTGTTGAACTGTAAAATGGTGCTACCACTTTGGAAAATGATATGATATTTCCTCAAAAAATTGTAAATAGAAATACGATATGGCCCAGCAATCCCTCTACTTTGTGTACATTCACAAGAAATATGCAAGTAAGAATACAAATAGATATGTGCACTCCAATGTTCATCACACCACTGTTCACAATAACAAAAAGAGGGAGACAGCCTAAATGCCCAACAATGGGAGAATGGATAAACAAACTTTGATATATACAACAAAAGAATGCTATGCAATCTTGAAGAATAGTGATGAAACTGTGAAACGCCTCATAACATGAATGAATGTGGAGGACATTATGCTGAGTGAAATTAGTCAATCACAAAAGGACAATATTTTATGACAGCACTATTGTAAAAACTCAAGAAAAGGTGTTAATTCTTAAAGAAGTATTCTTTAACAGTTATGGATGAGAGGAAAGGGAGAGTAATTCACTGGCTAGATGGTAGACTCAAGTGACAGGAAGAGCAAAATACAAGAAGAGGGAGGTAGTTAGAGAAATGATAATGACAGGTGAAGACACAGGGAAGTATGCAAGGGCTAAAGGAGATGAAGGAAATAGTGTTATATAGACAACCTTGGAAAACCAGCATTCTGCAGGTAGGTAAGGTAGGTAACTGGACAGAAATACGTCGGAGCGGGTATGGGAGGAAGAGTGGGAGTACATCCATGAAAATATAAGGATTTAAAAGGATATTTGTGCCTGGGTGTTTACCTTTGCTGCAAACACACTATGAATGTGGTAGAGCATACAGCGGGCAAAATGATGAAAACGTCTTAGATATTATCAGACTTCTTTGAGTTTGCTGTTGTTTTGGGAATATACACAGAAAAACACATTGGCATTTCTACATACATAATTGACTGACATTGACCATATTCTTTGATATGTGCAACAATTCTTACACTCCTTTTCTTTCTTCCTTCCTTCCTTCCTCCCCCCTCCCTCTTTCTCTCTCTTTCTTTCTTCTTTTTACATTTCATTTCTTTTTCATTTCAAGCATTTTATTACCTAATGTGCTTAATTGTTACTAAGAACACAAAGAATTTCTGTCAGATAAACTATCATTTATGAGCTAGAGATGACCCTATTGTTGTTGTTGTTGTTAAGTACCATTGAGTCGGTTCCAACCCATAGAGACCCTGTACAGGGTTTCCGAGGGTGTAAATCTTTACGGGAGTAGAAAGCCTCATCTTTCTCCCACGGAGCGGCTGGTAGTTTCGAACCGCTGACCTTAAGGTTCGCAGCCCGATTCGTAACCACTACGCTACCAGAGATGACCCTATAGGATAAAATATTTTATATATTCTAGTACCATTTCAAGAAAGTGAGGCGGCACAGAAGACACTCACTCATCTATGCCCAGAAATTTGGAAGACAACTATCTGGCCAACTGATTGGAAGAGATCTATATTGGGCCCATTCCAAAGAGAGGTGACCCAATGGAATGTGGAAATCACTGGACAATATCTTTGATATCCCATGCGAGTAAAGTTTTACTAAAAGTAATCCAGAAATAGCTACAATCATACCTTGACAGAAAACTTCCAGAGGTTCAAGCCAGATTCAGAAGAGGCTGTGGAACAAGGGCTATCACTGCTGATGTCCAATGGATCTTGGATGAAAGCAGAGAATATCAGAAAGATGTTTGTTTACTTGTGCTTTATTGACTATGCAATAGCTTTCGATTGTGTGGATCATGACAAGCTATGGACAACAGTGTGAAGCATGAGTATACCTGAACACTTAATTATGCTCATGAGGAATTTGTACCTGGAACAAGAGGCAGTTGTTTGAACAGAACATGGGAACACTGAATGTTTTAAAATTAAGAAAGGCGTGCAACAGGGTTATATTCTTTTACCGTACTTATTCAACCTGTATGCTGAGCAACTAATACAAGAAGCTGGGTTCTATGAAGAAAAATGTGGCATCAGGATTGGAGGAAGATTCATGAACAACCTGCGATATGCAGATGATACAACCTTGCTTTCTGAAAGTGAAGAGAACTTAAAACATTTACTGATGAACATCAAAGAGCACAGCCTTTGGTATGGATTACATCTCAATGTAAAGAAAACAAAAATTCTC
>NW_006408531.1:21507816-21515860 GCF_000296735.1 Chrysochloris asiatica
GCACCTGACCCAAGCCATGGTATTTTCAATAACCTCATATGCATGTGAAAGCTGAACAGTGAACAAGGAATACCATAGGGGAAGCCCAGTTAACACCACTGGTTTTCAAATTCACGCACCAACCATTAAAGCCAGCAAGGACGAAATAGAAGAATTCTATCAACTTCTTCAATCTGAAATTAATCAAACATGCAATCAAGATGTATTGATCATCACTGGTGATTGGAAAGAAAAGTTTGGGAACAAAGAGTAAGGATCAGTAGTTGGAAAATATGGCCTTGGTTATAGAAATGATGCTGGAGACGCATGATAGAATTCTGCAAACTCAATGATTTGTTCATTTCAAATACCTTTTTAAAACAGCATAAGAGATGACTATACACATGGACCTCACCAGATGGAATACACAGAAATCAAATTGACTACATCTGCGGAAACAAAAGGTAGACAAGCTCCATATCATCAGTGAAAACAAGGTCAAGGGCAGACTGTGGAACAGACCATCAATTGCTCATAAACAAATTCAGACTGAAGCTGAAGAAAATGAAAATAAGTCCACGAGAGCCAAAATATGACCTTGAATATATCCCACCTGCATTTAAAGATCATCTGAAGAACAGATTTGATACATTAGACACTAAAGACCGAGGATCAGATGAGTTGTGGGATGACATCAAGAACATCATACAGCCCCTCTAAAACTGAAACTCAAAGGGAAGGCATGAGCAGGCATGTAAGTTTGCTGACAACCACATTGGTCTACCAGTTAGTGGAAGTGGGGGAAAGGCAATAATGAAGAAATGGACTGAGTTCAACCACGGTCCATAGACTCCCATTGACCTGGAGATGAAAGAGAGAAGAGGAAGGGCTGGTTGGTCCAAAGTGTGGTGAGACCTGTGGACACCTGAGCCCATGAACAAGAACATAGCCACAGAGTACTAGAGCTAAGAGTGAAGCATCCACCTGATATGAAGTGAAGGGAGATGCAGAAGAACACCCAAACTTGCAGACAGTACCCATTTGACCTAGCCTTGATGGATTGATAATCAGAATTAGACTCAAGGAAGATAAAACAAAACAAAACACACAAAAAACTTTTGATAAAGGAAACAAGGGTAAATTGCTACAATTTGATGAACTTGACTAAATACCAACATAGAGGGAAGGAGTCTTCACATCAAGTATCAATGCTATCCCCTCTGCACAAGGGGCAGATAGGGACTGGCAATCTACACGTTGGCTACCTAAAATGAGGGGGCGATAAAGGCATGAAGTGACTGGCTTATAAGGTTTCAAGAGGCAGTTTAGTTTAAGAGTGTGTGGGGGAAGAAAGGATCCCCACTGAATAGTTTTCATCTTGTCTAGTTGGGTCTGGTTAAAAGAGATGGGGATAAGAGTCTTATGATTCAATAGTGAGTAATTGTTATCATGACTAATTGCAACTATCACAATTATAAAGGTAGAAGTTTTATAACAAAAATGGGGGAGTAGTTAATCTTACTGCCCAGAAACAAAGGACCCTAGAACCATCAAGAGAGAAGAGCAGAAGCGGAATGCGGGACGTTTTCTAGAAGGAAGCCACACCAGAGCTGGAGGCAGAGGTGGGGACATGGAGAGGGGGAGCAGCTGAGGACTGTAGATTCATGGGAAGAAAGGGACTGAGAGATAGTGGCCAGGAGGCAGACTTGGAGAATGTGCCCTCTGGTGGTGTAAATTATTATATATGCCTGAGTGTTCTTTTTTTTTTTTTTTTTAAAGAACGGGGATAGAGAGAAATACTGTTAACTGATGGTACATGGAGGGGATTATAATCATTTGTAATGAAACAAGTGTATGATTTGTTGAATGTAAAACTGATGATCTGCCCTGTAAACTTTCACTCAATCCACAATAAAAATTTAAAAAAAGAATAAGAACATCATACAGAAAGAAAGCAAAAAGTCATTAAGAAGACAAGAAAGAAGGAAAAGATCAAAATGGATGTCAGAAGAGACTCTGAAACTTGCTCTACAGCACAGTAAATGGAAAAAATGAGGAGATACAAAAGTTAAACAGAAAATTTCAAAGGTCAGTTTGAGAAGACAAGGTCAAATATTATAACGAAATGTGCAAAGATCTGGAGTTAGAAAACCAAAAGCGAAAAACATGCTCAGCATTTCTCAAGTTGAAGGAACTGAAGAAAAAATTCAAGCCTCGACTTTCGTTATTGAAGGTTTCTCTGGACAAATTATTGAATGATGCAGATCTTTATAGGAGCAGAAACTCTCAACCTTCTCCTGCCAAGAAGCTGGTATTTTGAACTACTAACCTTACAGTTAGCACCCAGTGCTTATTCTACAGAGCCACCAGGGCTCCTTTCCATGTACGTTAGCATGTTTTTGTAAGTGTTGTTGGACCACTATGGTTTCAACTAACAGTGGTCCTGTATAGGATTTCCGAGGAGTGGCTGGTGGGCTTGAACCACCAACCTTGGCGTTAACAGTCCAGTGCTTGTTGTACATTGCCATACCAGAACTCCACATTAGCATGCACATATCTTATAAAATAAGGGAATTAACATTGATCCATTTCTATTCCTCACTCCATTCAACATTGGTCAATTGTTCTTGAAAGTAAAAAATATATGTTTTGTGTTTTTACTTTCCTTAAACAGCTCCTTCAGATGGAATTAATGTCTGAGTCACAGTTTGATTTTCTTTACTTTGACACTTTTGAATATTACAGGCAAGTTGTTTTGAAGAATCGCCATCCATGGGGTATATAATGATTAGATTCAGGTTATGCAACTTCAACAGGAAAATACCAGAAGAGATGCTGGGGTCTTTCCATCACATCCTAGGAGGGTGATGAATTATTTTAAACAGTCCATTACTTTGACCACTCAGTTAAGGTGCTGTCTGTCTGGTTTCTCCATTGTGAAGGTATTTTTGTTCTTTTTGCTATTAATAAATATTCATAGGGAGTTACTTTGATACTATGACAGTGCATATATATCATTTCAACATCAAAATTTTAATTTATTCATCAACTTATTTACATCTTTTTGGACTCATGATTTCTTATTTTATGAAACAGATTGAAATCCATTAGTAATATTCTTTATTTTGGTGCTCATGTTGTTCCTGAGTTGGCCAATGGGAGAGAACACCTTCAAGCTTCCAATCATTCTTAGCGAATTTCCTTGCTTTCTGGTAAAACTAAATGTTTTAGGTTCACCCTACATTCCCCCAGTCTTGCAATAAGGCATTATTTCAAAGAGCATTGGTTCCTTTAATTGACAAAGCTAGAGAATATATATATATGAATGACTGTGTATTTGCATGTGTATGTGTATACACATTGCCTCTACATGTATGAAAAACATTCTATCTACCTATCTATTGTAAAAGGAGCTCTGGGAGCATAGTGGTTACGAATTGGGCTGCTAATCTCAAGGTCAGCAATTTGAAACTACCAGATGTTCTGAGGGAGAAAGATGAGGCTTTCTGCTCCCATAAAGATTAACAGCCTCGGAAACCCAAGGCTGTAATACAGGGTCACTATGAGTCAGAACAAACTCCACAGCACATAACGACAATGACATCTATTGTAAACTATGATTTCCAAATCCAAGTGAGCACCACAAGGTCATTCTAGTGTTCTTCCTTTCCATGTTTGTGTCTTCCTTCTCTAATGGTGAGAGCCCTAACTTGACGCTCATTAATCTTTTTGTGTATGCTTCTTTGGTGGATGTCCACCTCATCTCACTCAGAAATCTATAGCATTGCCAGTTGCCTATGTGGAAGCTCCCTTCACTCTTGCTGGCCTCTGACATCTCACTTGGATCATCTACTTCACTTCCCATTCCCTTTCCTTCACAGCAAGGTTGAGCACTACCTTGATCTGTTTCACTTAATGGTGTTAAGGAATTATTAAAGAGGGAAAGAGGAAGAAAAAGGATAGGTAGTTTCTGATTCTTTCTTTGTCTCAATTGATTAGTGTCCTTCTTACACAGAAGTACTATCAGTGGTCACATTCTTTACATTTTAAAAAACTCATACTTTAAAAAAAAATCATATACTTTGCTTCATTACAATTATCACAATCCCCTCCCATGTACCAACAGTTAACAGTATTTAGAGATTTATCTTCACACTCACTAATTCAGGCTTCCATTACTTTGAACCTACCCCTTGTCAATACATTGCCCATTTGTGAACCAGGTAAATTTCTAATTGCAGGTTTTGTATTTTAAATTTTGAATTTTTTGTCTGATTGTTCTTGTAATATTTTGCTGAATTCTTCCCAAAATTTTTTTTCTGTGTTCTTCTTGCTTTCCTAGATCTTTCTGTCAGTGCTTTGAAGGTACCTACATATCATTATTTTGAAATCTTTTTCAGTTAGTACCATGATCTTTTCTTCCTCAGAAACATTTTTTAGCTCTGCATTTGGGTCATTTGTTTGAATAATTTTCTCTCATTTCTTCATGTAAGCTAAAATTGTCTGTTGTCTCCAGGACATTGTGGTATTGTTGTAGATGTATTTAATTGTTGATTGTATGTTGATGTGTTCTTAGTTTCTCATTACTTATCTCCTGTATATACAGTGAATGAAAGTATGTGCACCTCAGTTTATGATTGGTTTGGCTGGTGTTAGGTGCTGTCTATCATTGATGAGGTGGTATTATTGTTGTTGTTATTGTTAAGTGCCATCAAGTCAGTTCCGACCCATAGCAACCCTGTATAGAGTTTCTGAGGAGCAACTGGTGCGCTTGAACTGCCAACCTTGTAGTTTAAATGGCTTTACTTTTGGCCAGCAGGTGGAGCTGCAAAAGATATGGTTGTGGCTGGGGTTTATGGGCACAGTTGCTGTCTCCTCCCAAGTGGGAAAGGAAAGAAACCACACACACACACACACACATACACAAGAAAACAAAACAAGTAAGCAAAAGTGAAAAGAGAAAATAATAAAGGGGTTCAAAGATGAATATGAGCTTGAAGTCATTGTTGTTGTTGTTATGTGCCGTGGAGTCGGTTCCAATTCATAGGAAATGCTGTACAGGGTTTTCAAGGCTGTAAATCTTTATGGGAGCAGAAAGCCTCATCTTTCTCCAGTGGAACAATTGGTAGTTTCAAATTGCTGACCGTGAGATTAGCAGCCCGTTTTGTAACCACTACACTACCAGAGTTCCTTTGAAGTAATTAGGTCATAATAACAAATGAGTACATTAATTTGGAGCAGAAGAGAAAACCACTAATGATACTGATTCCTTAAAACACCTAAATATAGTTATCTAAATACACGAAGACGTATACTCAATTTGATCAAAGATATGATAGAACAAATGAAATAGACATAGATGAAAATCCTGTGACCTGGACTTCAGAGGAAAGCTTAGGGAAGTGGAGTGGGTGCTTGCTGGGAAGACAAACTGAACAGGGATGGCAAGAGAGGGAGACTGGTTGTGAACAGCTGGCCAGATGTGGCATGTCCATTTTGAACCTTTGTGAGCTGCTTTGGCTACAGAAAGTCAACTGGCAAAGCAGATTCACAAAGGCAACAGAAAACGTGAGATTCCTTCTTTTTCCTCATGCTCCCCTGGTAACAGAGGTGTGACCAGGTCCTACCCTCATCCACCCCTAGTGCAGATCCTGCTCTCCAGGATTTTGGAGCTTACACCAATGTTAGGTTGTGAGCCACACCATTGTTAGGTTATGAGCCATTCCAGTGTTAAGTAGGGGCCGGCTGTGCTGCTTTGGTGCCAAGCTTCAAGCAGACTTGACTGTAGACCTACAGAACCCACAGAGGCACCAGATCAACACAAGTCTAACAGAGACCCTCACAACCAACCACCCTGTCCCCAGTTGTCCTGTGGTTCTAACAGACACTGAAACCAGTCCATCAAGGCCTCCACAAACTTCTTCTAGATTGAGTACACTGAACATAGACTGCATGTAGGCCTACAGAAACTCCATCTAGGGCCAGGAACTCTGTCATCACATCACTCCTAGACCACCTTGTGAGCTTCCTGACTGTCAGGAGCCTCATAGAGTTTGCTCTCTGGGGCTAACAGTTGCACTGTTTTTTGTTTTTGTTTTTGTTTTCCTTTCATTGTTTTGTTGTTTTTGTATGTTTATTCTTTCTTCTCCTTCTTTTCTTTCCATTCTCTTGAATTTTAATCTGTCTCTGTTTTTGCTTTTCTTTCTTTTCTTATGTTTCTCATTTCCTGTCTTTTTTATTTTATTTTATTTTATTTCTTATTTTTCTCTTCTATGGCTCTGTTTTCCTGTTCCTCTTTTTTTCTTTTTAGTAAATGGTATAGATCAGGCTGTGTTTTGTTCTTTTGTGCCTAGGGTGGCTATAAGTCTGTACCGACTCGACAGCATCTAAGAAAAACAATAATTATATTTGAAATGAACAAGTTAATGAGTAGTTGCAACAATTCAGGAAAATCTCTAGAGATTGAGAAACAGTTATGGCTGAACAATATTTCTCATAGCTTTAAGGATCATAATTGTTGTTGTTGATAAGTGCCATTGAGTTAGTTCTGATGCATAGTGTACCTGTGCAGGGTTTCTGAGGATTGGCTGGTAAGTTTGAACTGCTGAACTTGTGGTTATCAGCCCAGTGATTATCCTACAGCACGCACCAAGACTCCAGGATTATTATTGATGATAAATATAATTAGAAAGAAAAAATATAAAAATGGGCTCTTAACTCACTATTCGATCTACTCCTAGTGCCTTGTTCTGACATCTATTTTGACCATTTTCTTCTTTCTTGTCTTCTCAATGACTTTTTGCTTTCTTCATGTATGATGTTCTTGATGTCATCCCACAACTCGTGTGGTCTTCGGTTTTTAGTTTTTAATGTATCAAATCTGTTCTTCAGACCATCTCTAAATTCACGTGGGATATAATAAAGGTGGTACAGGAGGCACTCACTCATCTCTGCCAAGAAATTTGGCAGACAAATCTCTGGCTGACTGATTGGAAGAGATCCATATTTGTGCCCATTCTAAAGAGAGGTGACCCAACTGGATGCGGAAATCATTGGACAATCTCATTGATATCCCATGAGTGTAAAGTTTTGCTAAAGGTAATACAGAAACAGCTACAGTCATACATGGACAGATAATTTCCAGAAGTTCAAGCTGGAATCAGAAGAGGCCGTGGATTCAGGGATATCATTGCTGATGTCGGATGGATCTTGGCTGAAAGCAGAGAATGTCAGAAGATGTTTACCTGTGCTTTATTGACTACGCAAAGACTTTTGATTGTGTGGATCATAACAGACAACATTGCGAAGTATGAGTATTCCAGAACACTTAATTGTGCTCATGAGTTGTCCTTGACAACTTCAATCTTTTCTCTGTTGGTAAGAATGTTGTTTATTGGTCCAGTGGTGAGGATTTTTTTTTTTTTTTTTTTGCATTAAGATGTAATCCATACCAAAGGCTGTGCTCTTTGATATTTATCAGTAAATGTTTTTAAAGTCCTCTTCACTTTCAGCAAGCAAGGTTGTATCATCTGTATATTGCAGGTTGTTAATGAGTCTTCCTCCAATCCTGATGCTACATTTTTCTTCATAGAACCCAGCTTCTCAGATTATTTGCTCAGAATACAAGTTAAATAGGTATAGTGAAAGAATACAACCCTGTCGCACACCTTTCTTAATTTGAAACCATTCAGTGTTCCCATGTTCTGTTCAAACAACTGCTTTTTGATCCATGTACAGATTCCTCATGAGCACAAATAAGTGTTCTGGAATGCTCATACTTTGCAATGTTGTCCATACTCATACTTTTTAATTTTGTCCATAGCTTGTCATGAGCCATATTGTATATCCAGCTATATAAACGTCAAAAACATGCAAAACTAATCAATGGTTATAGAGATTAAACCAATGTCTGCCTGTGAGGAGGGAAGGGATGCTGGCTGCAAAGAGGTATCAGACATTTTCTTTCTTTCGTTCTTTTTTTTTTTTTTTTTTTAAGGTTTTTATTGTGGATTAAGTGAAAGTTTACCGGGCAGCTCATCAGTTTTACATTCAATAAATTATACAC
>NW_006408531.1:21515960-21546870 GCF_000296735.1 Chrysochloris asiatica
TTTTTTTTTTTTTTTTTGTCTTTTCAATCACTCAGGCATACGTAATAATTGATACCACCAAAAAGCATATTCTGCAAGTCTGCCTCCTGGCCACCATCTCTTAGTCCCTCTCTTCCCATGAATCTAGAGTTCTCAGCTGCTCCCTCTCTCCATGTTCCCATCTCGTCCTCCATCTCTGGTATTGCTGCTTCGCTGCATAAGGTCTTGCCTTCCACTTGTGCTCTTCACCCTTGATGGTCCTAGGGTCCTTTGTTTCTGGACTGTAAGATTAACTACTCCCCCGTTTTTTTTTGTATCAGGCATTTTCTAAGGTGTTAGAGATAGTCTATATATTGACTGAAGTAGTAATTGCACTAGTGTGAACCTTTGTCAACAGTCATGAATCTTTACATTTAAAGTCTGAAAAACTGTATTGCGGAAAATACATTAGGAAGGTGTGGAAATGGAGTCAATTTTAGTCACTGAATGGAGTATTAGCAAGCATGATAAAAATTAATTGCTTTGGTTATGGCAAACATGTTACTCTGTGCTGACTACTTGGACGTTCTAATTTTCTGGGTCAACAACAAAGTTGGAGTCTCTGGATGATGCGGTTCAGGTGCTTTGCTGCTCATCAATTGTTAGGAAGCTGAGTCCACCCTAAGAACCTCAGGACAAAGGCCTGGTTATCTACTTCAGAAACAACTCCATTGATAAACCCTAATGAGCACAGCTCTACTCTGACATAGATGGGAGGGCTTGAAACGTTAATGGAAACGTTATCTTTTCATTCAGTCTTTCCATGAACTTTTTGAAGTCCTATCAGACTGGATAACCTTGAACCTTGTTTTTTGGTCAATATTAAAATTAGTTGGCATTTGATGGAAATGCAATGATTTCAACAGCATGGAGAGGATGCTTAGAAATATGCCCGGTGTTAGGTGAAACCCATGTTAGAACTAAAATCTGATTAAAGATAATCAAGAATACAGATAATCTGTTTAGCACAGAGAGAAGAGAAACAGATTGTTAGAGGGCCTGGGTTTTAGTAATAGGTCATCCTCCCAGCTTGCATAATGACTATAATGGTACTGTTAGTTTCTGCCAAGTCGACTGGGACTCATGGTGACCTTGTACACCGCAGAACAAACTGCTGTCTAGTCCTGCATCATCCTCACAATCCCAGCATATTCAAATAGATTGTTCCAGTTAGTGTGCCAATCCACCTCAGCAGGGATTCCCACACCCTTGTTGGCCCTCTACGTCACCGAACAGGATGACCTTCTCTAGTGACAGATTGCTCCTGATGATGTGTCCAAAGCAAGAGAGCTGGACAAAGTTCCTTTGTGATCCACGCAATTCTCACTGGCTTTGTTTTTTTACGTTTTTATTGTGAATTGAGTGATTAGTTTACATGGGTGAACATCAGTTTTACACTCATCGTTTCATTGCCATGATTACAATCTCTTCTGTGCATCACAATTCAACAGTATTTGTTTCCATTCCTTCTATTTATTTTTTGGTGGCGGGAGATGTACACAAAAACACTGAGGAATAGATATTCATTTAAACAATCAAAGGACACATTCTGCAAGCCTGCCCCTGTCACCAGCACCTGGCTGCCAGCACCCAGCCGTTCTGTTGCCATGAGTCTTGAGTCCTCAGCTGCTCTCTCTCCATGCTCTCATCTCTGTTTCCGTCTCTGGTGTCGCTGGTTCTATGGATAGGGTCCCACATTCTGCTCATGCTCTTCTCCTTTGGTGGTTCTAGGGTTGTATGTTACTGTACTGTAAGATTAACCAATCCCATGTTTTTGTTACAAAACTTCTACTTTTACAATTGTGACAATCGCAATTAGTCATGATAACAATTATTCATTATTGAATCATAAGAATTTTATCCCCATCTCTTTTAACCAGACCCATCTAGACAAGATGAAAACTATTCAGTAGGGACTCTACCTTCCCCCCCCACACTCTGAAACTAAACTCCTTCTTGAAGACTTGTAAGCCAGTCACTTCATGTCTTTATAGCCTTTCCCATTTTAGGTAGCCAATGTCTAAGTTGTCCATCTCTATCAACCCTATATACAGAGGCGATAAGATTGATTTTGGATGTTAAGACTCCTTCCCTCTCAGTTGGTATTTTGAGCTACTACATCCATAAGCATAGGCCAAGTTCATCAAATTGTAGCAATTTACACTTGTTTCCTTAATCAAAGAAAAAAAAGATTATCTTTTTCTTTTTTCTTTTAGCTTCCTCTGGTCGAGTTCAGATCATCAAACCACTGAAGCCAGGTCAAATGGGTATTGTCTACAAGTTTGAGTGTTCTTGTACATCTCCTCTCCCTTCATATCAGCTGGGCACTTAGATCTCAACTCCAGCCCTCTGTGGCTATGTCCTTGTCCCTGGGCTCAGGAGTCCACAGGTCTCACCACACTTCCGACCAGCCAACCGCTCCTCTTCACGCTCTCATCTCCAGGTCAACGGGAGTCTATGGAACTTGGTCGAACTTAGCCCATATCTTCGTTGGCACCTTTCCCCCTCTTCCACTCACCAGGAGACCAATGTGGTCCCCAGAAAACTCATGTGTTCCCTTTGCATTTCAGTCTTGGTGGGGGATTGGTCTTGAAGGAACTTGATTGCTTGCCTTGATGGCTCCCCAGTGAACAACTTGCTTGTTCTTGTAGTAATCAATCAGACTACCATTTTTGTTTTTTGAATTTTCCTGCTGGTCTTTCTTTCAAGAATTATCTTCTGTTCCTCTAGCTGCTCTAGGCTGGTGTGCTTGTCCTTTTAAGTAGAAATGTCCCATCTCAGAGGGCTCTGGATGGGGCTCAGGATTCTACTTAAGGTCCTATAGACTACAAAGGCTCCGCAGGAAGGCTATTTCACTGGACAAATTCTAGAACCCCTTTTAGGTATTCCAATCAGCTAGGGCTGAAGACAGGTTTACAGGCTTTCCGTAATCATATTTCCCCATATTCCTTTCTATCCCACTCAAGTGTCTATTTAACAGAAGTAAGCAAAGGAAACCATTCATAAGACAGTCAATATCTTCACATTCTTTCTCCTCTTTTACTCAGTCTCACTGGCTAATTTTTAGAAGCAGATTGCCAGGCTTTTCTTTCTAATCTCTGAGTCTGGAAGCTCTCTGAAAGCTGTCCAGCATGGGTGAGATTGTTGATGTTTTAAATACTGTTGGCACAGCTTTCAACATCCCAGCAACAGGAAGTGACTGCAGTATGACAAACTGACAGATGATGGAATGACTGCAATAGAGCTTATGAAATACCTATATGCTATGCCTGACAACGAGTCGTGGTGTGGGATAAGTCGGTTTGAACTGCAAGAAAAGCGGTTCCTCATAAACCAGCTGCTCTTCATAAACCCTATGCAGGGTTTCTATGAGTCAGAACCGACTCAAAGACACTTAACAATAATGAATGTCTGACAGAGACTTCAGTTTGCTTGTATCCACGAGTCAGGAAATCAAATGATGTATTGTATTGGGCAAATCTGTGGCAGAAGACATCTTTTAAGTGTTCAAGAGCAAAGGTATCCTTTTGAGGACTAAGGTGTGCCTGACCTAACCCATGGCATTTTCATTTACCTTATATGCATGTGAAAGCTGGGCAATGAATAAGGAACACTGTAGAAGATTCCATGAATTTGAATTATGATGTTGGAGAAAAATATTAAAGTTACCAAGGACTGTCAGAAGAACAAACAAATATATCTTGGAAGAAGTACAGGCAGAATGCTCCTTAGAAGCCAGGTTGGCCAGACTTGTCTCTCATACTTTGGACATGGTATCAGAAGAGACCAGTCTCTGGAGAAGGACATTATGCTTGGTAAACTGGAGGGTCCGTGAAAAAGAGGAAGATCTCCAATGTGATGGATTGTTGTTTATGTTGTTATGTGCTGTGGAGTCGGTTCCTACTCATAGCAACCCTGTACAGGGTTACCGAGGCTGTAAATCTTTACGGGAGCAGAAAGCCTTATCTTTCTCCGGCAGAACAGCTGGCAGTTTCGAACTGCTGTCCCTGAGGTTCGCAGCCCGATTCATAACCACTACGCTATCAGAGCACAATGGTTTCAAATGTACCAGCTGTGAATGTGGTACAGGACCACGCAGGGTTTCATTCTGTTGTGCACAGGGAGGCTATGAATCAGAGCTGACTCGATGGCACCTAACAACAAACATGCCTGACATAGAGTAGATAGTGGATAAATATACCATAGTGAAGTCCTACAACAGTATGCACATTATTATATGAGGAGAAAAAAGAGACACCTAGGTCATCTTAAGAGGAGTTGGGCACACTTTCAAAAATGTGTAAGGCTTAAAAGTGATGGTTGAGAGGCTACAAGTGACACACCACTCAGTACACTTAGCATCTACTGCCTCATGCCAGTGGACCAGCCGTCTCTTTACCATCCTTCTCAACTCCTATTGTCACAAAAAAGTTATATCCGATTTGTACCTTTGCCATCCAGGCAATTCTGACTCAGCCTCTCTATACAGAGTTTCCAAGATTGTACATCCTTAAAGGAGCAGACAGACTTGTCTTTCTCCTGTGGAATGACTGGTGAGTTTGAGCTGTCAACACCTAATTCACAGCGACATCAGAGTTTCTTAAAACATTGTGGTGGTGTGCCGAGGAGTGGATTCTGGCTCACAGCGACTTTAAGATAGCAGAAAACCGCTTCTTTATCCCACAGAGATGCTGGTGAATTTGAACTCCTGACCTTGCATTTAGCATCCTGACACAACCCATTACGCTACCAAAGTTCAGGTTTTTGTGTTATTGTTAAGCGCTGTTAAGTGAACTCCGACTCATAGAGACCCTGCATAGGGCTTCCGAGGAGCAGCTGACAAGTACAAGCACTCAAAAATGGTAAATATTATTAACTAAACAAGTAGATATTATTATTCAACGGTTCTAATTAAAATTCAGTTGCGATGCATTTATTTCTTTATTGCAGGCCTTCTAAGTGTCTGGTACTGTGCTAAGCCACGCAGGCTACCGTAGTTTTAGATTTGGTCCGTGTCATCAAGAAAGTGTGGCTTCAGCTCAAGGCTCCAGGCTGCTGATGGAGTTGCAGAAAGCCAGCAGCTCACCGCCATCAGGTTGGCCCTGGCGGTGGCAGGACGTGTTTTTTTAATGCCCATCTGCAAACCCATCAGTCCTAACGAGGAAGCAACTCCATTCCAGCACTTGACGCTTTCAGGCGACTTGGGCTCCAGGTTCCGCTTGAGGGCGCGCTAGTCCACGTTTCGCGGATCGTCCTGCTCCACATGCGGAACGATCTGGAGGGCTTCCGGGTTTCATGGGGTACTGTAATCGCGGCGCACCCAGCCTTTCCGGGCTTCCGGAAGGCTACAATTGTTTGTAGGGACCTGGAGGGTACTTTGCCAGCTCTACGCTTGGAGAGGAAAGCGACCCCAGTGAACTGCAGTTTCCTCTGCGCGTCTCCGCCCCTCGGGTTTTCAGATCCTGGAGCTCGGGCCTGACCCGGGTCGCGCCGGGACCTCCCAGAAAGGGAGGTAGATGGTGCAGATGGAGACACAACTGCAGAGCATTTTTGAGGATGTGGTGGTGAGTGGAACTACTTGGGATCCAGGGCGACGCCACGGAAGAACCAGAGACAGTGGATCAATTAACTCGGCCTGGGCAGCCCCTTCGTCCTCCTTTGTTATGACACGAGTGTATGTGGACAGGGCTTAGTGATTCTAAAACTGTTGCCAGATTCAGGGTCTCCTTTGAAATCCACAGGCTTCTTGTAGGCCACACAAGCGTAGTTTCTGTGTGTGGCTGATTAATAATATGACTTGCACTTTGTCGTTGGAGTCATGGTGTGGAGCTTCTTGGATAAGCTCTGTACTGCTAACCACAAGATCGGCGTTTCAAACTCACCCCGCTCCTTGGAAATATGTACAGAATCGCTGTGAGTTGGAACCGACTCCACGGCACTTAACATGACATTGGGGAAACACCACCTCTCATTTTATACGCGTTTACGTGGTTTTTGTTTGTTTGTTTTTACAGAAAACGGAAATTATAGAAGAAGCATTCCCTGGGTGAGTGTAATGAATGGGAGATTTTTATCTTTTTAACTGAGGGTACTTTAGATTTTTTCATGGGAAAGGGGAGTTTATCACATTGTGCTGGTTATGTTGAATTGCCTTTTGAAAGCTAGTGGCAAATGTAATTTGCGGCGGTTTGTTTGTATTTTAGCATGTTTATGGATACCCCTGAAGATGAAAAAACAAAACTTATCAGCTGTTTGGGGGCCTTCAGACAGTTTTGGGCTGGTCTTTCACAGGTGAGCAGTACATCTTCTCTCATAGATTTAGCTGATGATTTGGGGCTCTTTTTTACAACACTTTCTTTGATGTGACTACTATTAAGTTTTTTTTTCCAGAAATGAAGAAATAAAATTGTCATCATTAAAAAGAGATAACCACAAGTTGGTAGTTCAAATCTACCAGCTGTTCCAAGGAAAAAAGATGAGGCTGTCCACTCCCATAAATATTTTCAGTCACGGAAACCCTATATAGGGTTGCTATGTGTTGCATCTGACTCAGTGGCTGTGGTTTGGTGTTTTTTGGTTCAGAATGAATGATAGTATGCACCGAAAATAACAATAAATTTCTGGAAATAGTGTTGCTGGGTTAAAGGTTATATGAGAGTCCTGGTATGGCTCTGTATGATAAGCACTGGACTGCTTACCACAAGGTCAGTGGCTCAAACCCACCAGCCACTCCTTGGAAACCCTGTTCAGGGTCGCTATAAGTTAAAACTGACTCATTGACACTTAGCAGCAACAACAAAGGTTACATCTGTTTATAATTTTTCATAGAAATTATCAAGTAGTGTTCTATACAGTTTGAGGATGTTGTTAAGTGCCGGCGAGTCATTTCCGACCCATAGAGACCCTGTATAAGGTTTCCAGAGAGTGACTGGTGAGCTTGAACCATTGACCTTGCAGTTCAAATTGATTTTGTAGTCCAGTGCATTAACCCTCAGCACCACACCAGGACTCCTTAGTTTATACCAGTTTATATCCATTAGCAATGTATGTGGAACACTGGTCAAAAGGTCAGTAGTTCAAACCCACCAGTTGCTCCACAGGAGAAAGATGTGGCAGTCTGCTTCCATAAAGAGCTACATCTTTTTGGAAACCCTGTGGGGCAGTTCTCCTGTCCTATGGAGTCTACAGCAATGGGCTTAGCAATATATAAGAGTGTCTGTCTTATGCTACATATCTGGCTGACCTTTGGGTGAGGAGAGCCTGGCACACTGACAGTGTTCTGCAGCTACTCAGAAGGTTTTCAGTGAGTAGCCATTCAGCAGTGTCCGCCTCTTCTTTGTAGTCTGTCTTAGTCTGGACGCTCTACTGAAACCTGTCAACCATGGGTGGTACTGCTGGTATTTACAATACAATACTGGTGGCAAGCTTTGAGCATCACAGCAACACGCAAGACACCACAATGTGACAGACTGACAGACGAGTGGTGGAATGCAAGGCTCTAAATGCAGAAGTTCAGTTTTTCACAGTTGAAGAGGGAGGAGGGCCAGATCGAGGGTACCAACTCTAGAGGAAGGTGCTCAACTCATCTTCCTTAGCCTTGGCATTCTTCAGCTACTGGACATCTCCATGTGTTATCTGTCTTTCCCTATTTTGCTTGCATGTCTCTGTATCTGTCTTGTTCTTTTTATATATCAAAGTCATTAGGTTTATGACATGCCCAACACTGATACGGGGTCCTGGTGTGGCTCTGTGTAATCAGCACTGGATCACAAGGTCAGTTTGAACTACAGGGTTGGTCATTCAAACTTACCAGACGCTTCTTGGAACTCTATCCAGGTTCACTAGAAATTGGAACCAACTTGACAATGCTTAACAACAACAACAACAATAACACTGATATGGCCTCATTAACAAAATAGAGCAAACCCTCTAACAGAAAACCTGTTCCCACACAGGATTGCATCCATAGCTGTAGAGGTTAGCACTCTGGTACATGGTTTGGTGTATACTGTTCACTCCATAGCAGTGTCTGTTTTCCTCATAGCCATAGCAGTGTTAATAAACTTGATCTTTGCAAAACTGAGAACTGACATGTTTTATCTTAATATAGTCATATTTTTCAGTTCTCTGAGTGAAGTTAGACATCTTTTCAACATTTTAAATTAATTCATTAAGCGTTCTATGAGTTAATATATGGCTATTTGTTTTTAAGAAATGTGCATTCTAAAGAAGTCAGAAGTAGATCATTGTTTTGAAATCAGTGCAGGATGTATAGGCTCTTCTTGGGAGCATCCCAGTAGACAGATAATGATCTGGGCAGATAAGGTTTTGAGGTAGATTGAGAACTTTGACATGCCATTCAATTTGTAAATGATTAAGTTCTTATGGATTAGAATCACCCTAAATTCTCATGAGGCTGATACACTAATCTTGGATAGATCATTATCTCCATTGGCAAAATATCTGCCATTAAGATCGCTTCTTTCATTTCAAGTTATCTAGAAAATCAAATTTGCAACCAGAATGTTGATGTGTTCAAAAGGCATCAAGTTTCATCCTTCTGTAACATAGGTCTTTATTTACTGAAAAATCATTTCCTGCTGCTGCCCGCATTCAAATTCTTCCCCTTCACAGAATACCACCATCTTCTGCTCATACAGATTTTATTGGTATTGCTAATTAAGTTACAGCTTGGTAGTGGTGGTTATGTGCCGTGGAGTCAGTTCTGATTCATAGCGACCCTGTTCAGAGTTTCCGAGGCTGTAACTCTTTACGGGAGCAGAAAGCCTCATTCCACGGAACAGGAGGTAGTTTCAAACTGCTGACTTTAAGGTTCGCAGCCTGATTCGTAACCACTAAGCTACCAGAGCTTCATTTCTAGGTAGCAGTTTTTAAAAGTGTTATTTGCAGATAGGCATTCTCATCTGTTTGGGGCCCTGGTGGTATTGTAGGATAAGCACTGTACTACTATCTACACGGTTAGCAATTTAAAAACCCACCTGCTGCTCCTCAGGAGGAAGATGAGACTTTTTGCTCCTATTCTGCTCTCTTGAAGATTGATAGCCTCGGAAACCCTATACAGGGTTGCTGTGAGTCGGAACCACTTGGCTGCATGTAACAACAAAAATGACAGCCTTGGAAACCCTATGTAGAGTCGCTGTGAGTTGGAATCGACTCAGTGACTGTTGGTTTGGATTTTGGGTTTGACTGTCATCCATTATATGGGTTTTTACAATTTTTGACATGAAAAGCAATTTTTCTTCCATTCTAGAGAACTTTACTTTAGCTTCCTATGTACTTTTCCAATGGTATATTTTGCCCTTTAGAAATGTTCTAACAAACTCCATTGCCATCCAAGAAAATAGCATAATTTTTTTAAAAAAAGAAGGAACTTTTAAGAAAGTAAATGTACTGCAGTTTCTTTCAGCTTATTCATTTAACACAATTTTATCATTTTCAATTGACTGTAAATATGATAGTAAAAATTTCACTCCTTATGAGTCCCAAGGTCCCACATAATAAAAATGGTGCAGTTTTAATTTATACAATAGTAAGAGTGTGTGTTTATTATTGTTGTTGTTGTTGGTGTTAGGTGCCATCGAGTCAGTGCCCACTCATAGCAACCTTATGCACAGCAGAATGAAACACTGCCCAATCCTGGGCCAACCTCACTATCGTTGCCACGCTTGAGCCCATCGATGCTGCCACTTTGCCAATCCGTCTTGCTGGTGATCTTCTCAACTAGACTAAAATATTAAATCTGAATTTTTTTCATTTTGCCTTTTTAAATTTTCACCCACTGGTTCTTATGATAGGCATTTCATTTATAGTCTTTATGTGTTTTCAGGTATAGTATTAACCATTTGTTGAATTAAAAAGTAGTATTAGATACTAAATATAATCACTTTCTCATTTTTCAGGAATCTCATGAGCAGTGTATCCAGTGGGTTGTTAAATTCATTCACGGCCAGCATAGTCCTAAAAGAATTTCTTTTCTTTATGACTGCTTAGCTATGGCAGTTGAAACTGGTCTTCTTCCACCCAGGTATGTTTTTGGTGGATCTAAGCAATCTAAAAAACTTTCCTTTATATTAATGTTGAAAAACGGGTTGAGGTAGCTGTAATAAAAGAAAAAAGAAATGATGAAGGAAGTGTAGGCTCATCAGATAATTCTTCATAACAGCTTAGGTTTTAGAGGTTTCAGTTTCTAGAATGCAATATTCTTAGAATTGTATACATGTACGCATCACTTATATCCATGGTATGTTCTTTAAAATAGGATTTGGAGTTATACAAACACAATATTAAAACCCTACGGAAGCTTGCTTCCATTGGTCTTTGTCTCTGCTGCCGCTGCTGTTACTGGCAGAAGCCAGCTGAGAGGGTGAGGAGAGAGCAGAGTATTCCTAGCCCTGATTCTATCTTCCTGATCAGCATGAGTGGTCCAGGCTGCCCAAATAGATGTGAAGTGTTGCACAGGTGTAAGTTTAAGACCAGATAGGATCTACCTTTCAGTTGAGGGACTGAGATCACTCACTTTGGTGAGCTTGTTCAGTTACTTCAGCTACATGATGAATTATCACTGCTTCCTGGTTTCTAACACTTAACTACTTTATTACTATCTCTAATGGTTATGGTGGTTGACTGGATTTAGCAGACAGTTTCTTGTTAGGATCACTTCTTGGTTGCATTGAGACAGTGCCTGCTGGAGTTACGATGAAGACTTAACTGCTCAGACGTCTGGTGGTTGATGGCTGAGCTATCAATTAGAAACTACACGTGCTTCTCCATGTGTCCTGGACTTTTTCACAGCATGCTAGATACCAAAATCAGATATTCCAAAGAGGGCTGCACAGAAGCCATATCACCTTTATTACCTTAACTAGAAGTCCTAGCAAGAGAAAAGAACATTGGCATCCCCCTCATCCAGTGTCTCATTTCAGAAAAGCATGAGGAGTAGAAAATCTTAGCACTATCGTGGAAATATGCAATCTGCAGCAAACTGATATTTGCTAGACATTAACCAATAGCTTTTGATAGGTTTCCTTCTAGTTGAAGTAAAATATACTGAGTATTACTTAGTTCTACTGTGGAGTTCTGGTGTGGCACTGTAGGATAATGCACTGGACCACAAGGTCACTTTGAACCTTAAGGTCAACGGTTCAAACTCACCAGCTGTTTCTTGGAAACGCTATAAAAGGTCACTGAGTCGAAATCAACTCAGCAATGCTTACAACAACTTTATCTTTAATCTTTAAACTTTATATAGATATAGAATGTAAAATGTTATGCATACAGTTTTAAAATGATCTTTGCGTAATTATGTACTTTCATGAAAAACACAGTAGTTTTCAGAAAAAAATTCTGTTTGTAGTTAGGTTGTATATTCCTTTTTTCTAGGATGGTTTGTGAATCCCTGATAAACTCTGATACACTTGAATGGGAAAGAACACAGCTTTGGGCATTAACATTTAAACTTGTTCGGAAAATAATTGGAGGAGTAGATTATAAGGTACTTTTCTCTAATTATAAAGTGTTCTCTTTCAGATATGATTAATATTTCCATTTATGTATGTTATTTCCAGGTAAGAAATGAAGTGGAAGCATTCTTTTTAATATATTTTTTGTTGTTGTATATTTCTTAAAGTGTCTTAAAAGTGGCTTTTATAACTTCTGTTTCCCTCTAAAGAATACAAGTACAACTCAATGTAAAGAAAACAGAAATCCTCACCACTGGACCAATAAACAGCATTCTTATCAATGGAGAAGAGATTGAGTTTGTCAAGGACTTCATTCTTATTGGATCAACTATCAACACTCGCGGAAGCAGCAGTCAAGAGATCAGACGACGTATTGCATTGGGCAAATCTGCTGCACAGGAACTTTTTAAAGTATTGAAGAGCAGAGATGTCAGCTTGAGAACTAAGGTGCGCCTGACCCAAGCCATGGTATTTTCAATAACCTCATATGGATGCGAAAGCTGGACAGTGAATAAGGAAGATCGTAGAAGAATTGATGCCTTTGAGTTGTGGTGTTGAAGGAGAATACTGAAAGTGCCATGGACTGCCAAAAGAACCAATAGATCTGTTTTGGCAGAAGTACAGCCAGAGTGCTCCTTGGAGGCCAGAATGGCTAAGCTTCGTCTCTCATACTTTGGACACATTGTCCGGAGAGAACAGTCGCTGGAGAAGGATGTCATGCTGGGTAAGGTGGAGGGTCAGAGAAAAAGAGGAAGACCCCCAATGAGATGGATCAGCCAGGTGGCATCATTGATGGACTCAAGTGTGGTGGCGGTAGTGAGGTTGGCCCAGGATCGGACATTGTTTCGTTCTGCTGTGCATGGGGTCGCTATGAGTCGGTTCCGACTCGATGGCACCTGACAACAACAATAACAATGTATTTTTATGAAGAGTTGGGGAATCACAAACAATGTGTGTTTAGTCATGCCACAGATATTATTATATTGAGGACCTCATTTATATAATACATGAAAGAACAGATGGAAACAAGGAATATAGGCATCAACTGATGAAGGGAACAAAGTCCCCCTTGACACGTACTTTTGATCTTCCTTGGTCTGTGCCCGCCTTAACTAATACCTTCAGTACTCCGACTGTTCAACACAACTGCAACAGACATTCACCTCTGGTGCTACAAAGCCTCTGCTTCATTGAAGTCACTTTTGTTAATTGTCCTTTTTGAAAGAATTACTAGTTCCTGACTGTATTTGATATCTCTTGCATTCTTGGAAATCTGAAATGCCTTAACAGTTAATGAACTAATAGATAATCATTGATTTGAATCATGATTTTTAGTACAAAATAATCCTAAAAAGCTTTTTATAATTGTTTTTTCTTTATCATACTTTAATTTCTTATCAGTTTAATATGTAGTTTTTACCTTTACATTTGCTTATATGGTGATTTATAATTGTTTCGAATTTCTTCCATGTATGTTTTATCTGTCTTTTGTAAAACTGGTCACAATATATAGTCAATAAATGCACACTGAATGATATTCTCTGTGTTAGATTCTGCTATGAAGTAACACAACTGGTAAAGGATAGGTAGAGCTAGTCCACTAACAGAATAGCCTTATTGGATAAGCTTGATAGATTAAGGTATGTGGTAAATGAACAGGGCCAATGAAGTTAAAATATGCCAAAGGGAGTGGGCAGAAAGGATCATCTGCCGGGAAGTTTATTATTATTATTATTATTATATCTATGTTTTCAGAATATTTTCAAGTCGTATTCAAATATATGAGGGGGCTTCAAAAAGTTCATGGAAAAATTCCATTATCTTTTAATCCCATTTTCACACCAACTTTTTTAAAGCTTCTCATTATTTCTGCCCTTCAGCACAAGTTAAGCTTTCTTGTTGTATTGGAAAAATAACAAAGATTGTAAAAAGTTTAATTTTCACTTTTCTGAGCCTTTGGTCATTCATCTAACATATCATCCCCGGTAGCATAGTTAGTGTGTGATACCTTGGGTTGCTAACCTCAGGGTCAGTAGTTTGAATCCACTGGCTACTCCACAGGAGAAAGATGAGACTTTCTGCTCCCCTAATTACAGCTTCGGAAATCTTACTCACAGTCGCTGTGAATTGGAACTGACTTGACAACATGCAGTAGCAACAGCAGCAGCAGCATTACATAACATTCGTTAGAATTCCATTTACAACATGGCTTCTTTTTTGAGTTAACATTAGAGACTTAGTGTTAACTCTGATTCAGAAGTTAACGATGTGATCTTTTCTAAAGTAGGTAATCCTGAAGCCTTTGGGTTGAGCATTACTAGAAAGTCAGTGGTTGAATTCTTGCCTTCTGTCTGGGAGACCTGGGCTCGATTCCTGCCCAGTGTACCTCACAGGCAGTCGCTTCCCATCTGTCATTGGTAGATTGCATGTTTCTATGATGCTGAACTGGTTTCAGCAAAGCTTCTAGGCTAAGAAAGGCCTGGTAATCTACCTCCTAAAATCAGCGGCTAAACATTCTGTGGATCACAATAGTCTAGTCCGCAGCTGATCATGGAAATCGCATGGGATAGAGAGGTGTTTCGGCCCATTGTGCATGGGCCTACCATGATTGGCAGCTAATAACAATCAAAGGAAATAGATCATGTTTTCTGTATTAGGGCCTTATCTTGTGGAATCTAGCACAGGGGATGTTAATTAGCTTAACATATGTCTGTCTGCTTATATCAGGGTGTTCGAGATCTTTTAAAAGTGATTTTGGAGAAAATCTTGACAATTCCTAATACAGTGAGCTCAGCTGTTGTACAGCAACTTCTGGCAGCAAGAGAGGTAAATGTCTGAAATCCACCAATTCTAACTTCAGGTGTAGTTTTGTTTAGTTCTCTTAGTTTGTGTGGGAAGATATTTTTTTCTTTTATAAAATCATTTGTACTCTTAAAGATGCTATTGCACTTTTATTAATTTTTCAATAGGGAATTTTAAACTAATTTATGGACTTTAATTATGAAAATGTAGTTCTGGTGTAGTGCTGTAGCATAAGCACTGGACTATAAAGTCCATTTGAACCATGAGGGTTGAAGTTTCAAACTCACCAGCCATTCTTTGGAAGTCCTATACAGGGTTGCTATGAGTTGGAATTGATTCAGCGGCACTTAACAAATAATTACAACAGCAGTATAGATATTAAAGTATTTTAAACCAGCCAATGGACTACATAAAAGATCTTCATGCTTTGTAGCTCCTATTACAAGAACACTCTGGTCTACTGCTCGCCTTTCATGACTATCAGTTTTTAAAGTATATTCAAAATTATATACTAACCATTAACAATCCATTCCATTGTTTATTAATCTTCATTTTTAGAGATTCTTTACATACCAGTGAGTTAATTTACACTCTATTTAAGATCTATGAATCCATGAAATAATGGCTGTAGTTTATTTTAGTAGTAGTTTTATTGTTGTATTTAAAGGGCATATAAACAGAACTCATCAAGAGTAATAACATTGCATTCTAATTTTCATAGGTTATAGCATATATCTTGGAAAGAAATGCCTGCTTATTACCTGCCTATTTTGCAGTCACTGAGATAAGGAAACTATATCCTGAGGGGAAACTTCCACACTGGGTAAATTTTTTATTTTTTGAAGTTTTTAGTTGAAACTTAATCCTAAGTAGGTATTGTAATTTATTTTTACATGATTTTTAAGAAGTAGTCATTGTTTTCCTTAAATAATACATATTTTTTAAATTGTTATGAGGTATTTCTTTTATTTCTCTGTTGTCCCATTGAGCTAGTACATATGCTATATAATAAAATACATACAGCTTCATCAAATTACTAAGGATATATGGTAATATGATTTGAGTTAATTCACAGAAAGCTGATCTGGTAAGTCATTGTTTGAAAGAAAGCAAAAGGGAACTAACTTATCTTTGAATAATTATCAGTTGTCATGCCAAACATAGTACTAGATATATATTATGTCATTTTATGTAAATAATTCTTGGTTTTATTTTTATATTTTATTGTGTATTATCTTTTTTTAGTTACTTGGAAATCTAGTATCAGACTTTGTGGATACCTTCAGGCCCACAGCAAGAATAAACTCCATTTGTGGTAGGATAATTTGATATATATTAAATGGTACTGATTTTTAGTGATCTTAACTATTAAACAAAGATGAAGGATTGTATATATGTCTCTGTGGCCTATCCGTTTAATAACTTTCTTGTTGTTGTTGTTAAGTGCCATTGAGTCGATTCCGACCCATAGCGACCCTGAACTTTCTAGAAGCTTAACAATAGTCTTTCACTTATTTTTAAGGTACCTGCTTAGTGGTGGTGGTGATGATTGTGTGCCATTGTGTCAGTTCCGTCTTATAGTGACTCTATATAAAAGTTTCTGAGGCTGTAAATCTTTATGGCAACAGAAAGCCTCATTTTTCTCCCTGCTGGTAGACTCGAACTTCTGACCTTGTGATTAGCAGCCCAATTTATAACCCACTATACCACCCTCTGGTAGCATAGTAGTTATGAATCGGGCTGTGAACCTTAAGGTCAGCAGTTCGAAACTACCAGCTGTTCTGCAGGAAAAAGATGAGGCTTTCTGCTCCCGTAAAGATTTACAGCCTCGGAAACCCTGTACAGGGTCGCTATGAGTTGGAACCGACTCCACAACACATAACCACCATACCACCAGGGCTCCTTAGATACCTATGTAGAAAGGAAAAAGTAGCTGTCCAGACTGGGTCTGAGTTTCAGGTAGAACTGTTCTAGAAGGTGCTGTTTCTGGTGATTAGGAGGACCTTTTAATACAGCTAGGAAAGCACCATAGAATCTCTAGGTAACTAAAGTCTCAGCAAAGCTGTTGTTGTGTGGCCATAGTACAGATGATCTCTAAATTCGGTGGGATATATTGAAGGCGGTACAGGAGGCACTCACTCATCACTGCCAAGAAATTTGGAAGACAACTATTTGGCCGACTGATTGGAAGAGATCGTATTTGTGCCCATTCCAAAGAGAGGTGACCCAACAGAATGCGGAAATCATCAGACAATCTCTTTGATATCTCAAGCGAGTAAAGTTTTGCTAAAGGTAATACAGAAACGGCTACTATCATACATTGACAAAGAACTTCAAGAGGTTCAAGCCGGATTCAGAAGACCCCATGGAATGAGGGATATCATTGCTGATGTCTGAGGGATCTTGGCTATAAGCAGAGAATATCAGAAAGATGTTTACCTGTGCTTTGTTGACTGTGCAAAGGCTTCGATTGTGTGGATTATGACAAGCTATGGACAACATTGTGAAGCATGAGTATTCCTGAACACTTAATTATGCTCATGAGGAATCTGCACCTGGACCAGGAGGCAGTTGTTCGAAAAGAACATGGGAACACTGAATGGTTTAAAATTAAGAAAGATGTATGACAAGGTTGTATTCTTTCACCATACTTATTCAGCCTGTATGCTAAGCAAATAATCCAAGAAGCTGGGTTACATGAAGAAAAATGTGGCATCAGCATTGGAGGAAGACTCATTAACAACCTGTGATATGCAGATGATACAACCTTGCTTGCTGAAAGTGAAGAGGACTTGAAACATTTGCTGATGAAGAACAAAGAGCAAAGTCTGGTATGGATTACATCCCAATGTCAAGAAAACAAAAATCCTCACCACTGGACCAATAAACAACATTCTTATCAACGGAGAAAAGATTGAAGTTGTCAGGAGGGAACAGTCACTGGAGAAGGATATCATGTTTGGTAATGTGGGGGTTCAGAGAAAAAGATGAAGACCCCCCCAACGAGATGGATTGGCCAAGTGGCAGCATCGATGGACTCAAGCGTGGCAGCAATAGTGATGTTGGCCCAGGATCGGGCAGTGTTTCGTTCTGCTGTGCATAAGGTTGCTATGGGTTGGTACCGACTCGATGGCACCTAACAACAACAACAACAACAACAGTACATGAGAGTATGGGGCTCCTTCAGCCCATTGTAATTCTCACCTTTGTTCTTGATCTCATTTGTTTTGGTTTTTATTTTGTAATAGTTTGTTAGATTCTCTGAATTTTCTTGAAAAAATTGAGTATGTGATTAGGTAATTTTTTTCAGTGCCCACATGTACTCATGAATTACTTCTAAAAATCATGGTGGCCTCAGAATCATCTGGATATATAGATCCAACGTTGATCAGATATTGAGTACCTTATGAACTTAGTGTTGTTTTGTTGTTACTAAGTGCCGTCGAGTCGACTCCAGCTTAAAGCAACCTTGTATAGTGTTTTAGAGGAGCAGCTGGTAGGTTTGTGGTTAGCAGCCCAGTGAGTATTCTGCAGTGTTACACCAGGACCTAAACAAACTAAAATTCTGAGGCTTCTAGCTTTTGTAATTGGGTTGTTGTTGATGTTAAGTGCTGTTGAGTTGGTTCCAACTCATACCATCCCTGTATGGGGTTTTCAGGGAACAGCTGTGGCTTTGAACTGCTGACCTTGTGGTTCACATGTCATTGGGTAGATGTGCCATTTAATGGGTTGTGGAAGTGTTACATGTTTGAGAAGAAAGATATTGAGTTTAATTTGAGACATGGTAAATTTGAGGTTTGGCGCTCTAGGATAAGTACAGGACCGCATAGTTGATTAGAACCACGAGGTAGGTGGTTCATACTCACCAGCCACTCCTTGGAAACCCTGTACTTGGTCACTATGAGTCGAAACCGATTCAATGGCACTTAACAACACCAATGGAACATTTAAGTAGCAATACTGGTTAGCCTGTCGAATATATGAGCTGGTTCTATATCTAAGTTCTCTAGAGGCATCCTGCTATATGTAGTTAATCATCTTGACCCTAGACATGGGACCTTCATACTTTTTATAAAAGGACCGTATAGTAATTAATTTTTTTTTTTTTTTCACTTTGTCTTTATACAGTCTGTTCCAATTACTCAGCTATGCTATTTGGTGCAAAAAACAGCTGTGTTCCAATAAAACTTTACAAAAACAGGTGGTTGGCTGGATTGGGTCCATATACTGTAGTTTGCTGACTCCTGTCCTAGACACTTGGACAAAATGGAAGCATGTTTTAGTTTGAAAGGCCTGTATAAATTGGTCTCTAACCATCTGGACTAATAGTAATCAAAGAAAAGTTCCAAATATCTCTCTGTGTCTACCTGACCCTGTATTAACTTTACAGATATTTAAAGACTTGTTGCAAATGCTTTAAGACAGGTATGCAGTGTTCACAATTCTTTAGCTTTTCTGTGTTTTAAATACATAATAGGTCGCTGCAGTCTTCTGCCAGTTGTAAATAACTCAGGTGCCATTTGTAATTCATGGAAGTTGGATCCTGCAACTCTTCGTTTTCCTTTGAAAGGCCTTTTGCCATATGATAAGGTATGTTGCTAAATAAAATGTGACTTTTGTGTTTACTTGGCAATATTTATCTGACAGTATTATAAGATGTGTGATCAAATTGTATCTTCATAGTCTCAGGAAGTAATTTTTTTTGGTCTTTAATCAGTTCTGAATTTGTTTTTTACTTTTTAAGTTTTAATGTTGTTATTGAAAATATGGACAGCAAAACATATACCAAGTCAACTGTTTCTGTGTCTACAATTCAGTGACATTGACTACACTTTTGGACTTGTGAACCCTTCTCATCTCCTTCTCAGAGTTGTCCCTCCCCCATTAATATAGATTCACTGCCCCCTTAGTTTCTTATTTAGACTTTCAAGTTGCTGTTGTCACTGCACCTATGTATATATAGTTCTTCAAATAGCATAGTGTAATGCATTTCTCTCCTTCTGATCACTATTCTTTATACAATCTCTGATGTGAGTGTTAGACACTATTCAGTTCTAATCTCATGACAAAGAGGGCAGTTGTTCACAGAGGCACTTTGCCACACATTTCCTACCCTCTTCTTGTCCCTCCTTCCTCTGTTGTTCAGGCAAATAGAGACCAATTGTCATGCCTTAGATGACCCCTTGCAAGCTTTTAAGGAACTACACAATGAACTAGGTGGAAGAAGAGAGGCACTAAATATGTTACTAGGCCAATTAACTGGGATATTCCATGAAATCATGACCCTGAACCTCCAAACCAAAGAACCAAGTCCCATGAAGTTTTTATTGTACATAAGCAGTCTCAGCAGCTACACATGCTTTGGTCATTGTAAATAGTTCTATCACACAGCTTTTGCCAATTTAACTTTTTTCAGGTGTAAAGCTTATTGGCGTTGATAATCATCATTGGCTTAAAAAGATTCAGTTCCTCATGAATGGTAGTTGATGGTTTATCATTGTTAGCATTCAAGCAGTTCAAGTGATTGTGATAGTCCAAGTGGCCATGTTCCCTTCGCCAGCTCTGACCTAGCACTTGGAACTAGGAATGGAATTCTTCAGTCAACTTCCTTGCTTTCTTTACATGCAAAGGCTGAAAATGCATGTGCACAACATTTAAAATTTGAAACAAAGAGTAGGCCTAATATTATGCAAATTTAACCACTTAGGAGATTTTAAAAGAGTTGGGAGATGATTTAAAAGGGGAGTAGAATCTCAAAAAAATCTCCCAACTATCTGTAAAGTGAAGTGTGATATTAACATAAACTTCAGATAAATTTGAGCGATTCATTACATTCTCTTAGAGGTAGACCGTTGAGCATAGCAGGGCATGGGAGTGCTAGATAGTTTTCATGCAGTTTTTTTTTTTTTCCAGAAATAATGCATAGAGTAATTAGATCATTAATCCAAAAATGAAAAGAGTAAAATAGTGACAGTTCTGGACTTTTTGGGTCCTATTTAGCAAAACTTTGGAGTCGTGGTATGGCCCTGCAGGGTAAGCACTGGACTACCAACTGCAAGGTCAATGGTTCAAATTCACCATCCATTCCTCAGAAACCCTATGAGTAAGAACTGACTTCATGGCACTTAACAACAACTCAGCTTCAGAATATGAAAAAGTAGGAAACTGAATAGAATGTTTCATTGTCATAATAGTAATAATGACAACAGCTGATTTATTGTGCTCTTGCTCTGGGTCAGAGCCAAATTCTATGCAGAGCACTGTATTTTGTAATAAGTGGTCATAACTGCAGTCCTATTATCTCTATTACACGAATGGTGAAAGCGAGCTGCAGGATAGTAGCTTTATTAAAATCCCACATGGAAGAAGTGGAAAAGCCAAGGTGTGAACTTCAGAATTTTTACTCTTAACCCTTGTTATTTGTCCTTTTCAGATTTGGAAACAGTGTTTATATTTACAATGTATAAAAGTGGTTCGAAACTGCCTCTTCTTTTTTTTAATTAGAATTCTGAGTAGAAAAAATATTTTCTTACAGTGACATTTAAGTCTTTAATGTGACTATAGCTAAGTCATTTCTAAGTTAATTCTAAAGGAAAGTTGTTGTTAAGTGCTTTTGAGTCAATTCTGACTCATAGTGACCCTGTGTAGGGTTTCCAAGGAGCAGCTGGTAGGTTTGAACTGCCAGTGTTGCAGTTAGCAATCCAATGCTTATCCTACAGCAACATACCAGGACCAAAGGAAAAAAGATTTGCTTTTTCTCATCACTGAAGTTCTGATGGGCCTTTTAAAAGGGATTGTTGTTGTTATGTGCCAGAGAGTTGGTTCCTACTCATAGCGACCCTGTACAGGGTTTCCGAGGCTGGAAATCTTTATGGGAGCAGAAAGCCTCATCTTTTTCCTGTGGAACAGAACAGCTGGTAGTTTCAAACTGCTGACCTTGCGGTTCACAGCCGGATTCGTAACTACGCTACCAGAGCTCCTTTAAAAATACAACTCATAAATTACTTCATCAATCAGTCTTACTGGTTTCACTGATACTTTTTTACATAGTTGTATTTGTTACAACTGTATATTAAGTCAGCTCTACCTGTGAAAATTTCTGCATGCACTTTGGTCACTGTTTCAAAGTGCCTGCAAGGAATCTCTTAAAACTTGTACATGGAAGTGAGTGCTTACATAACCACATATACTTTACTGTTAAAATGAAGAAAGGGACAGTAAACAAATAGTCTGGTGACAGGATGAATTGAGAGAGACTGGTGGCACAGTGACTGAACACTGAGATCCTAACAGAAAGGACTACGTTTGAACCTGCTAGCCCTTTGCTCTGTGGGAGAAAGACAGGGCAGTCTGCTTTCATACAGAGTGCAGCCTTGAAAACCCTTCGGGGCAATTCTCCTCTGCCTGTGGAGTTGTTTTGAGTGAGAATCAACTCAACAGCAATGAGGTTTTAGTATAGCCTGAGAGGAATCAGGTGTCGTGTTATCTTTTTGCAGCAAAGAAGCTTAAAGCAATAATTATTCCTAACTCTTTTACCTCACAATTGCACAACAGATAATGTTAAAAAGCAATACGCGGATTATATAAAAAATACCAATCCACTGCCATCAAGTCGATTCTAACTCATAGCAGGGTTTCCAAGCTAAGTCTTTCTGGGAAGAGACAGCCTCATCTTTCTCTCTTGGTGCAGCTGGTGGGTTTAAACCACCACCTTGTAGTTAGCAGACCACTGCATGCATAATCTAGAGTGCTACCAGGGCTCCTAAGAAATTTATATATATGTAAATTTTATATTCAGTACTTATATGTGTATATAGAGAGGGGCATCAAAAAGTTTTTGGAAAAGTTAAATTATCTTTTAATTCTGTTTCTCCACAAACATTTTGAAGCTCCTTGGTATATACATTTGCAAAGTGCACTGGAGATGAGAGATTGGAAGATCTGGCTGATAGTTTTATCTACATTGTTGCCTTTTGTATGACCTTGGACCACTCTTTACCTCACTCTCATAACTTACCAGTTGAGACATTTGAAAAATTTAACTATAAGCACTAAAATCTTACAAGTTTTCCTCACCAGCTATGGGATCATTTTAAAACACACAGACACACCCATCTAATATGCAAATATGCTTGTAGTAAACTTTCCACTGGCTGCATCAAAACGCTATCGATATTTTCCGCACCTGGATGGGAGTGAAAATGTTATGCTCTGGAAAGCTTTCAATGCTTCAAAAGCTGTCTAGCGTGCATGTAAGAATTAAAATGAAGTAGAATAAATTATTTCTAAGTTAAAGTTTTTGGTATTATCTTGGGAGAACAATGAGGTTTTCTGGGCCCACAAATATGTAAAGCCTGGAAACCCTGTGTAGGGTCGCTGTGAGTCGGAGCCAACTCATTGTCACTTAGCAACAACACAACAACAACATAGGTCTATGACTATTTTATATAAATCTCTGAGCATTAAATGTTTTAAGAGAATCTTACTAGGGAGAAAGGGGGATTGTTGTGCATATGTTAACTCTTTTATTGGACTTATTTGATAGCCTTCTAGGTTGTTATTTTGAAAAGTGCCACAAATTCTGAAAAAGATTTTGGTTTTCAATATAACTTTCTAGTATTTTTTTTTATTATCAACTTAACTTGCTTGCTGGAAAATGCACACTTAGAGGCTTAGAAAACTTCTAGAGATTATAGTCAAGTTACATTAGAAAGGAAGCAAAGATCTTAATGTCTTAAGAAGTGGTAACACATGTAACAGAATCTATGTAAATTGATGTTGTGAGGCTCTACAATTGGAAACGAAATCCTTTCATATTTACAGGATAGTCTGGTAGCGTAGTGGTTACGAATCGGGCTGTGAACCTTAAGGTCAGCAGTTCGAAACTACCAGCTGCTCTGCAGGAGAAAGATGAGGCTTTCTGCTCCTGTAAAGATTTACAGCCTTGGAAACCCTGTACAGGGTCGCTATGGGTCAGAACTGACACAACGGCACATAACAACAGAGTGGACATTACACTGGAGATGGGGGTTGAAAGATCTCTAGTTTCTTCTTCACTGGTACCCTCTGTGTCACCTTGGTCATGCCCCTTTGCCTCTTTGTCATCACTTACCAAATGTAGGGTCTGAACAAATCAGCTGTAATGACTAAAATCCTATGATTTTTTTTTTCCCCCCTCACTAGATACTGCCTACTGTGTGAAGGTAACAAGTATCTTTAGAGGATTTTTGAATCCCAGTTTCAAATGATTTGAATTGACATTTACTTTGATCTTGAAGCAATAATTTTTTTTATTTTCTTTAAAGGATCTGTTTGAACCACAGACTGCTTTGTTGAGATATGTATTGGAGCAGCCTTATTCCAGGGATATGGTCTGCAATATGCTAGGTTTAAATAAGCAGGTACTGTACTGTGCTGGAAACCTAGTAAATTCTGCATAGAATCTGCACTACTCTTTTCTCCTTTCTTTGCTATAGCTAACTGAGCAAAACAGTTAAGAACTATTTGGTGATATTTTTTTTTAATGCGTAGTTTATAGACACTGTATCCTATCATTTATATATTGCTTTAAATTGTTTAAATTAAAAAGGAAATATTTTTAAAGTTGGTTTATTTTGCATTGCTTTTTTTTCTATAAGGCCAGTTTCAAGTATACCTTTTGCCAGAGAAACCTGCACATGACTTAACCCTAATTTTTTGACTTTTTGTTTGTTTGTTTGTTTGGGTGTCTATTTTTGTAAGCCCCGGTATCTTCAGCGTGGCCTCATTGCTGATTTTTGTTTGGTGTTGGTTTGTTTTTAGTGGTTTACCATGTGGGAGGGTTTGTGCTGACTCTGGGTTCCTTGAGGCTGGCCTCATAGTCACTGTTTTGTCTTTTCTTTTTTTCTTCCTTTATTTTTGTTCTGTCCTGTCTTGTCCTGCCCATCCTCCAATGCTCTAGACCTTGAACATTGCTCAGGTATGTTCACAACCTTACTGTTGTATTGTGACTAACGATACGCTGGCCGCTTTGTAGCCACTGATTCCATTTAGAGAATACGTGTATGGTCGGGGCTTGAAATTGGCAGGACCATGCTGAGACCAAGGCCACTAAAACAAATTTCTTCTTGGGATATGAGAGTTATTTTTGCTGGATTGTTTTTGTTTTTTGGTGTTTGTTTTTTTTTTTATATTTTTTATTTTTAAACAAAGAGACAATACCTGGCAGTCAATAAAGCCTGTCACTTTTTGATGGGTTGTTTCTCCTTCCCACTCCATTTTACTGTTTTTCATATTTTAGGGCTAAAGCTAACTTGGTGGAATTTTCAGAGATGGAAAGATTTGTGGTGGCCTGTATCTTTCCAGACAATTAAAACAAATAAATCAATAATAACAACAAAAATACTTAACATTGCTTTGCCTTAAAACAAAACGAATTAAAAACAGAAAAAAAAAAACAAAAAGCAGGGAGGGAACCATTTAATAGAAATATGCTGCTTTTAAAAGTTGGAGTGGTAAACTCTATAGAGGGAAGGCTTTTTTAAACTTGGGGATTGACTAAGAAACGTCACACTCTTAGGTGGCCCCACACCTGTTTGACAAACACCCATCTTTGTCAGCCTTTGCCAGAAGTGTCCTCCTCCTCGAGTGAACTCTTCTCCGTGGAAGCTCACCCATGGTGGGAGAAAAGCGCTATGGCCGCACTTTGTAAACCAAACTCTTATACCGTCCCAAGTCTATTTCCAGGACTTTTCACCTTTGAGCAAAATAGTGGTTCCAATTATTTTTGTTAAAAATTTTTGAGCCCAACATATTAAAATACACCAACTTTTCTTTTTTAAAAAGACGTTCTTGTCTAGGTTATATAAAATAGCGTTCCTGTTTGCAATACTATAGTGAAGGTTGTGCCAGTGCTTCCATTTATAAAGCCCTATTTTTAAGGACATATAGCTTGGCCATAAAACTTGCTCAGTGTTGAAACTTTGCATGCCAAACCTCACCCTAGTTTCAGTATCTCGTATGATTTTAAGTTTTTTCTTCTGAAAAATTTACCAAGTTTCCTTGTTTGAACAAGACTTTGTACATGTGAAATTTAAACTGCTTCATGCTACAGAATTTGACAGTTCTCTCATGTAGTCTGCCAGTTTAACACCAAGTCATATCATTATGATCAACAGTCACTTGAGTTACAGGTAAGTATTCAGCTCGAAAAGAATCCTTCATGCTATTTTAGAAGTCACTTTTACAATGAGCTTTAAACCGTAAGTCATACTTCACTCAGTGTTCTCACAATTTGGTGGATACATGTACTTATGGTTGTTTGAACTGCATGTACCTTCCCCCAGGTATCCTTAGCTTTTTTCTTTGGGGGGACAGCTTTACTAAACCTAGAAACTGACTAAAACAATTACGGGAACATGATTTGATCATTTCAACAACAAGTTTCAACCTAAAAAAAGTTTATGACTAAGACATAATTCCGTAAAAAATAAAGTTTATAATGGAAATGCTGACAGAACATTATTAGTATTGGTCCCACTGTAGTGTAAACATTGTCAAAAATTCACAATCCATCAGTAATTGTTTGGATAGAAAGTCTATAGTGCGAGGACTTGTAAATGAAAGATAAAATGCTGAACTGACTTGGTATGTTGTTTTGTTTTCGTTTTTTGTTTTTTTTTTTTTCCTGGCAAGTAGAGTAGAAAATGAGAACACACAGTACAAGAAGCATATGATTCAAAATAACAAAGTCATCTTTTACCTATTTCACCATTACAGAACTATATCCTGCACCTATACTTTCTTGTCCTTTCTCTAGCAATGCAATAATTTACTTAAAGCTTGAAACCTTTTAAAAGCTGTGTATATTGCATTTTCCAGTAGGAATTGGGCTATGTTTTGCCCTAAAATTGGTTGCCTTCAGAAAGTCATAAATAGCCCACTCCTGTAACGAGCAAAGTGAAGTGTTGGACTCAAACACAGTGGAAAAGTCTTCTTTTATTTGGTTACACAAGATTTTGTGTTCTTGCTCCTGAATAATTGTTACAAAACACACACACTTCTTAAGCTTTTATGATGCTATACGAACTCTTGTTACCCTGAGGCAGTACAGCACTAGGCTAATCACTCAGTTTATCCTTGAAAGGTATCTTTAAAAGAGGTTTTACCTGGCGTAGCACTTAAGATCATATTAGTAGTCTTCTTGGTTAAAGAGGAAAATAGAATAAATGACATAGGAAGGAATTTTTCTTCCTAGTATGTCCTGAATAGGGTATTGCTTTAAACTTGATTTCTAGCACTAAGACAAAAACTTTGAATTACTTAAAACCCACCTAAGTACAGCGTAGTGGTTACGAATCGGGCTGCTAATTTCATGGTCAGCAGTTCAAAACTACAAGCTGTTCCATGAAAGAAAGGTGAGGCTTTCTGCTTCTGTAAAGATTTATAGCCTCAGAAACCCTGTTCGCTATGAGTCGGAATCGACTCCACGGCACATAACAACAACAACAAGTACAACACAGGAGTCCTGGTGTGCCGCTGCAGGATAATGTGCTGGACTGCAACGTGAATTTGAACTGCAAGGCTGGTGGTTCATACTCACCAGCCACTCCCTGGAAACCCTACACAAGGTGGTTATGAGTCAGAACCGACTCCATGCACTTAACAATAACAAGTACAATATTAAGAACCCTGGTAACACAGTGTTAAAGTGTTCAGCTGCTAACCAGCTCAGTTGTTGAAACCCACCAGCCATACCAGGGAAGGAGAATGTGGCAATCTATCAACTTCCATCAGATTAGATCCTAGGAAACCCTGGAGTAGTCTACTCTGCCCTGAAGAGCAACTATGAGTTGGAATTGGCTTGATAGCAGGAGGTTTGGAATTTGGGTGTTTAAGTGCAGTATGCTATATTGTCATTGCAAAAATGTAAGATGCCATTTGAGTTCAGATACGGTTTGAACCGCAAGATCAGTAGCTCAAACTCACCAGCTGTTCCTCGGAAACCCTATACAGGGTCGCTATGGGTCAGAACTTGATGGTACTAACAAGAGTAGCACGAGTTTCTAAGAGTGGTAGGATTGAAATCAAGATGTGTGCAGGGTTAGTGCTAATGTTTCTATAATTGACTTGTACCTGACTTTTAGCTTTTATCAAAACTGAAAATTTTAAATAAGGTTTCAGTGCAATTTGTGCCTTTATATAGAAGGGAATTAACAAAATATCAAATTTAGGTATTTTCATTATTAAGTAAGTTTAACTAAAGCTGCATCTACACATGATGTAAGCTACAGCATTCAGCTATATATACCTAGCTGGGGTGCTGTAGGACAAGCACTGGACCTTAAGGTGTTCGTTTCAAATCCACCAGCCCTTTCTTGGAAACCCTCTACAGGGTAGCTGTGAGTCACAACTCACTGGCCGGCATTTAACAACTACAAACAGTTAAAGAAAGATGCATCTATATGTGATGGCAACTAACATTTGACACTATATATGCCTCTGTTTTGTAGCCCTAAATATATTCAGTCTCTCCGAAAACTAAATGTGAATAGCCACAGATCCAGCATCCATTGGCTTATGGAGCTACCTTAACCTACTGATTGCATAGTAACCTTTATTCATAAATAATTATACTGCTTTACATTCTCACTTGGTCAACTTTGTAAAATAATCTGTTATGTGGAGGAGAGTCTCAGTGTCAATGTTTCTGTCATTTAGTAATTGAAAACTGAAGAAAAATTATTCTAGCATCTTGGTATTTTGATGATTGGCAAACAAAGCAGCATATTGAGCTATCTGTAAAGTTGGTTGGAGAACCATCCTGGGCTTTAACTAAAACACCTGGGAAATTTAGAGTTAAATCCTGAGCGATGTTTGACTGCCTCAGCCTTGAAGGGCAGGAGGCACTGTAGAGATTCTTGGCTGATTTAATACTTGGCAGAAAATTTAGGGGTAATGGTTGCACTATTGCATATATATATATATATATATATATATATATATATATATATATATGTATACACAGACTTAACTGTAAATTTCCTAGTGCTTGCTTTGTAAAACCCTCAGTATTTTGGCTTTCCTCTTCAAATAATTAGCTGTGTGATCATCACTATACCCCTTGAAAAGTGTAGTTAAAAATCCATTTAAAATAATTAATACCAAAAAAAGGAAACTCCAAAGTGACTCAGGTGCTGAAAACCAATTTTATTTAGTTTATTCTTTTTTCCTGAAGCAAATTGATAGAAAACCATCATGGACTGAGGACTAGGTGGCAAATTGGTTAGTTTCCAAAACTAGAAACAAATACCCATCACTAGTGGAAAATTCCTACTGGAAATCCTGGCTTTACTTCTTTTCACAATTTTTTCTGATTCTTGTATACTTTGAATGATTTCACTCTAAATTTGTGTTGTCTGGCACATTTCTTAGGTTGTTGGTGGTTGGCAGAACTAGTGAATTTCAAGCCCTGTACACAGTAGTTTTGCATGCTGATTTAAGAATTAGTCTGTAGTGTTGTCTGTTGCACTTTGCTCTGCTTCCTAATGATAATTACATTTGGAGGAAAAGTACTGCAGTCTCAACTGGTGGTGTTAATATTGCTATCTGTAAACCTGTAATGTGGTTGAACTGTGATCATGGCATTGTGTTTTTGGAAAAATAAAGAAACAACCATTGATGCTTCCTGTTTGGGTTAGATGTTTGTTTTCTTTGCATGCTTTTAGAAGTACAGCTATATTGGAGCTTTACAAGTTTGAAGCTGGCGAAGAGCATGCAAAAGAGGGGATGCTGTTCATTATGTTTTATTTTTTTCTAAATCCGTCCCCATTTTGCATTTTTTCCCTAAATTTGGAGAAATCATATCCCTTTTTCATGGCAAAAGACTAAATAATCACATCTAAAGTTTAGGGGGAAAGCATCTATATTAGTAATTGTATTTGTATTCACTAGAAAGATTTCCAGTTGCCTGGCTACTAAGTCATATAGCAAGCATATTTATAAAGGAAATATGAAAATGGCCTAAAATATGGCTTCACTTATTTCTTTTGGCAAAAATATACTTTTGTAAATCACTTTGAAAAACACAGATCTTTTTGCCTCTAGAAAGGGAAGTTGCATTTTCATTTTTAATGTTTAAATTCAATTCGTTTTCATATTTTAGATTTGAAAATGGTCTAATTTTAAATTAAAGCTGCATTATGTTTGGCTTCCAAGAGGGAAGAGTAAAAATTAACTTTGAGATAAATTTTTTTGGCAGAGGAAATTTCCATTTCAATCTTGGGCAGTTATGGTGTGAAAAATAGAATTTGAATAAACTGGTAGGTGTTTAAGACCACCAAGGTCGGTGGTTCAAGCTCACCAGCAGCTCCGTGGAAACTCTATACAGGGTCATATGGGCCAGAATCAACTCAACAGCACTTAACAACATAAAATTAATGTAAAATTGCGTTTACTAAAATACAGATATTCACATACTTCTTTATTTGCTCTCCTATCACAATACTTGATTAATCCCTGGAAATGGCAAGGCTTTCATATTCTGAATTCTAGAATGAATACCACTGTATCTGTTCCATGTTACTTTTTTTTTTTTTTTTTAAAGTTTCAAGTTCCATGTTACTTTTAAAACGGTACCATAATTTTTAAAAGAATACAGAGCAAAATGTTCTGTCGTGTAGTGTTCTTTGCCAAATTGAAACAATAATTTGTAGAGTGAAGTCAAAAGTTAATGAGAAGTATGTTTTGTGGGAGAGCTGAAAAAACTCATCCTCTAGGAATGACATGATGCAGCTTTAACAGACTAAGCCTAATTTTAACTTCTTAAGTTCAACTTCATTCCATGCTTCCCAGCCTCTTGTTAACAATTAATGCTCATTAACTGGTAACTTCTAAAACTAACCCGGAGGCTTTTGGAATACTGTATTTAATCTCTGCCCTACAGCACAAGCAGCGCTGCCCTGTGCTGGAGGACCAGCTGGTGGATCTGGTGGTTTATGCCATGGAGCGATCTGAGACTGAGGAGAAGTTTGATGATGGGGGAACAAGCCAACTTCTGTGGCAGCATCTCTCAAGTCAGCTCATTTTCTTTGTGCTTTTCCAGTTTGCAAGTTTTCCACATATGGTTCTTTCTCTGCATCAGAAGGTACGTAGTGAATCTGTCTTTTAGTCAGGGCTACTTCCCTTGCTGATTAGTTTGTTTTAGACCGGTATAGGCATTGCCTAGTGATTTCATTTTGTAAGTGCCAGAAGTTCTGAGCCTTTATTTTTGTTATGTTCAGTGTTTTTATGGTTTCTCAACTTTTTACTTTCTTGTCACTGTAAAAACAGGATTCAGTAATACTCAGTGCATAGACCAAAGGCTACAAGATAGAAAGGCACGCTATGTACGCTCAAGGAGTACACCCACTAAGAGGGAAGATGCATATGTAATTCAGGACTTCCATTAGTTCAGTCATGGCTGATGAAGCAGAACTGAAGAAACCTGAATTGCTAAAATTTGGGTGATCCAGAACACTAATGTCAGCTTGAGGACTAAGGTGCACCTGACCCAAGCCACGGTATTTTCAATAACCTCATATGGATGCGAAAGCTGGACAGTGAATAAGGAAGATCGTAGAAGAATTGATGCC
>NW_006408531.1:21546970-21570780 GCF_000296735.1 Chrysochloris asiatica
AAGTGCAGCCAGAGTGCTCCTTGGAGGCCAGGATGGCTAAGCTTCGTCTCTCATACTTTGGACATATTGTCAGGAAGGAACAGTCGCTGGAGAAGGATATCATGCTTGGTAAGATGGAGGGTTGGAGAAAAAGAGGAAGACCCCCAATGAGATGGATCGGCCAGGGGGCAACATTGATGGACTCAAGTGTGGCAGCGGTAGTGAGGTTGGCCCAGGATCGGACATTGTTTCGTTTTGCTGTGCATGGGGTCACTAGGAATCAGTTGTTGGAGAAGGATGTCATGCTGGGTAGGGTGGAGGGTCAGAGAAAAAGAGGAAGACCTCCAACGAGATGGATCGGCCAGGGGGCAACATTGATGGACTCAAGTGTGGCAGCGGTAGGGAGGTTGGCCCAGGATCGGACATTGTTTCGTTTTGCTGTGCATGGGGTCACTATGAGTCAGTTCTGACTCGATGGCACCTGACAACAACAACAACAGAACACTAACTGAAATGGAAAAAATTACAAGTTGAATCCCTGGAATGGGAGACTTGGAAGAGGTGTAGTGAGCCCTTTCAGTGGGCTGTTGCGTAACATTGGATTCTTGTCATAACTGTAGAAAGCGACACACATTCAAAGCGGTGAGGTTGGCTGCCATCTTTGAGCGAGGCACCATTGTTTTTCACCCAGTTGGTCAAGAAATTTGGTTGCTATGCAATTCTCATGCTGCCTTTGTTTTCAGAGAGATTAAGTTTCTAGCAGGGTTTTGAGCCGTAAATTTTCCAATTCAGATTAATGTCCAGTTTACCCACATTTTAGAAATTTGGGTCCAACTATATAAAACATCAACAAAAAGTTTTCACACAGAAAAAAAATGAAAAATTGCATCTAGTCTAGTGTTGCTTTGTCAGCGATGACTGAACTGGGTTGAATTGGTTGGAAGCCCTGGTACATAAACAAGTCAATTGAAATATAACACTTGCCATAATGAAAGTATGTTTTCGTCTAATAGGAACGAAGGGGAATTGTTTCTGCTAAAGAAATCAGGGGAATCCCTGGATGACACAAGTTATTAAGTACTAGGCAACTAGACAAAAGACTGGCAGTTTGAACCCACCCAGGGACACCTCAGTAGACAGGTCTGGTGATGCTCTCAAAAACCTGGTGACGTAGTTTTGCTCTGCATGGATGGGAGTACCATGAGTCAGAATCAGTTTGATGTCAGCTAAGAATAGCAGCAACAAAGAAATTGGGGATTATTTCATCCAAAAAATCTTTAAGCTAATACTTCAAGAATAAATAGAAATTTGCCGAGAAGAAAAGATAGTGATGGTAATGTGTTTCTTTAGCAGCAAGATCATTTGTAAAATGATAAGAGATCTGTGAGAACTGGGATGAAAAATATCGAGGGAAAAGTCTTGGTGAACCGAGAGAAAATAGGCATTTAAGGCCAGACATGCAGAACTTTCTGATGTCAGATATTTGCTCCAAAGAGTTTAGTTTTCTTTTGGAGGTAGTGATTAGAGCAGTGACACTGTACACAAGTTGGAAAATCACTGCAAATGCTCAGATAAAGGAAGATGGTGATATGGAGACAGATGGAGGCAAAACCAGAGGTAAGAATATTAGTAAGGAGATACTGCAATGGCCCAGGTCAAAGATGCTAAAGACCTAAATCAGCACCAGTAAGAGAAGCCAGGTCCCAAGCATGCCAAAGATGTTAATAGGCCTTGGTAACTTGACACATAATCGAATAGAGAAAGTGACAAGTCTAAGATTACTCATGCTTTTCTGCTTTGGCAATGAATGGATCAGTAAGTCCAAAAACGGGAATATAAGTAGAAACTATGATAAGCTGGACAGTGAATAAGGAAGACCGTAGAAGAATTGATGCCTTTGAGTTATGGTGTTGGAGTAGAATATTGAAAGTGCCATGGCCTGCCAAAAGAACCAATAGATCCTGTTTTGAAAGAAGTGCAGCCAGAATGCTCCTTGGAGGCCAAGATGGCTGCACTTCGTCTCTCATACTTCGGACATGTTGTCAGCAGGGACCAGTCACTGGAGAAAGATATCGTGTTTGGTAAGGTCAGAGAAAAAGAGGAAGACCCCCAGCGAGATGGATTAGCCAAGTGGCAGCACAGATGGACTCAAGCGTGGCAACAGTAGTGAGGTTGGTCCAGGATCGGGCAGCGTTTCGTTCTTCTGTGCATAAGGTTGTTATGGGTCAGTACCGACTCGATGGCACCTAACAACAACAATAAGCAGTACTTTAAAATTAAAAAAAAAATTTTTTTTCATTAAAAAAATAGTTTTTAAATTCTTTTGATACAGTAGAATATTTTGTGTTTTGATGAGATAATGTTAGTAGAAATTATCCTGTGTTAAACTCAATTCCCTCACACACACATGATCGATTTTATTATTTTTAAACATTGAATTTATATATATATATATTTTTTTTTGTAAGGTGTTAGTTTACTAATTGCCAGGTTGGTGGTTCAAACCCACCAGCTGGGAGAATGATGAGGCTGTCTCCTCTCATCAAAATCCATAGTCTAAATGGCATGAACTTTTAGTTTATGGTTGTTTCGGGGGACCCGGAGGAAATACATATGTACAAATGATAGAAAAACTAACGAAAGGCTCTTCTGCTGCATTGAAACTATGTAATAAGTAAATGCCAAAATTAGATGTGACTTTTTTAGAGTAGAAACAAAGGTTTTTCTCTCTCTCTCTCTTTTTTTTTTTTAAATTCTTACAGTCGTGTCTTTTGACTGTCCAAATATAGATTTAAATATCTTTTACAGTTAGCAGGGCGAGGACTTATTAAAGGCAGAGATCACCTGATGTGGGTTCTTCTACAATTCATTTCCGGAAGTATTCAGAAAAACGCGCTAGCTGATTTTCTTCCTGTTATGAAGCTCTTTGACCTTTTGTATCCAGAGAAAGAAGTAAGTTTTATTGAATAGTTGAAGAAGGTGTTGATTGGCTTATACCCAATATATGTGTAAGGGTATTAATGTGATTTTGTGAAAAGAGCATTGGATCTAGAGGCTGGAAACCTCAGTTCTGTGACTAAGCATCATGGAATAAACATGCTATTTCTTTTGACATTTCTTTCATTTTAGGTAAAATGAAATTGAAGTAAGTTGTTTTTAAAGTTTACCCTAAATCACAATTGAGCATTTATACAGAAGCTCTTTCTCTACATTCAAAGTAGATCTGTAGTTTTGAAAATCACTAAAGCTGTTTTAATCGATACGTGCCACTGAATGCCCGGATAACAGTGTCTGTTTATATATTCTTGCCAGTCTGCTTCAGCATATTTCCCCAGTGTCTCATTAGACAAGATGTGTGAGTAAAAATGTGATGGCAATCCTCTCCATGCAATAGCATTTATCCTACTAACTCCCTGTGGTTCACCATTTATATCTTGCATTTCACAAATGAGCAAGACAAATATATTTGATGTTACACTTAACAAACTAAAAAATGTATATTCATTTAAATGTCCAAAGGACACAGTCTGCCAGCCAGCCTAGAGCCTGCAAGTGCTCTGTCTCTCCATGCCACCGCCTTCACCACCATTTCTGCTGTTTCCACTTTTTTAGGTAGGAATTGCATGATGGTCATTGGATCATCTCTTCCTGAAATGAAAGATTAAGTACTCCGCCTTTTAGTTACTCATCTTCTACAATTACAGTTGTGACAATCACAATTAATCTTGCTAACAGTTGTTCACAGATGAGTCATACAATCCTGTCACCATCACCCCCCATCCCTTTTCATCAGATGCATCTGGAAAAGAGGGAAACTGTTCAGTGGGGGGTCTCACTCCCCTCTGAGGACTAACCACTCGTTGGAAACCCTATACAGGGTCACTGTGAGTCAGAACCAACTTGATGGCACTTAACAATAACAATTCAGTGGGGAGTCTACCTTACTTCCCTCATTCTGAAACTAAGCACTTCTTGAAAGCTTGTAAGACAGCCACTTCATGCCTTTATCATGTTCTTGTTTTGATAGTAGTGTGTGAATTCCTCAACCCTATTAACCCAGTACATTGAGGAAACAAGGTTGTTCCTTGATAATGAAGAATCCTTCCATTCTGAATCACTGCATTCATAGGCAAAAGTCTAGTTCATCAAATTGCAGCAACTTGTTCACAGTTTCAAACATCTTTAGCATCCTTGGTTTGAGTTGTGGTTAACTAGACATCCAAGCTAGGTCAAATGGGTACTGGCTGCAAGTTTGAGAGTTCACACAAACCTCCATGCACTTTAGACCAGCTGGCCGCTTCACTCTCAGCCATAGCCCTCAGGGACTAGATTAATGCCCATGGGTCCAAAAGTTAACACATTTTTCTAATCTTAGACCAGTCAGCCCTCCTATTCTCTCTTTCAGCTCAAGGTCAGTGGGTGCCAATGGAACATAGCTAACTTAGTATTTCTCTGCAAAATAAAGTCACGGCATCAGTATGCTGAGTATTTTAATATCTGTCTTGCTTTACTATAGTTTATAAAAGGTGTGATGCCTTTTTCAGTATCTATTTTGGATAAATTTACTACTTGAAAGCTATTTTTGTTAGCGAATGCTTTGATAGCAGAAAAGCTTAATAAGTACCTGTGTCTATTTTTAATTCTCTTTGCAAGTATAGTCATGATCTTATAATCATATAAATATTTTGTAGTTGTTGGACCTTCTGGTGTGTATTGTTAAACAATCAAAGAACCATTGGAACTAAATAAATATAGAATATTTTTTAAAGATATGTATCAGAAGTGGATTAATTTGTTTTTGTTTTTTTAATATACAAATTATTGTTTTTCAGTGTATCCCAGTTCCTGATATTAACAAACCCCAATCAACTCATGCCTTTGCAATGACTTGTATTTGGATTCATCTCAATAGAAAAGCCCAAAATGACAACTCTAAGCTACAGATTCCCATACCTCATTCCCTAAAGCTTCACCACGAGTAAGTTACTTGTAACTTGACAGTTAATTTCTTTGTTCATTAGGTAGTGGAATTGTAGTCTAATATTGATCACATGTTAGTGTGAAGTTTGGGAATACCCCCATGCCCATTTGAGATGAGGATGAATAGTTAATGTATATGCTGTAGCAAGAGAAAACTAACCAACTAAAACCTACATTAGAAAACATCTAGAAGAGTAATCCTATGTGTGTATTTATTTTTTAATTTTCAAGACAGATCTTTTGTTATACTTTAAAGTTACAAATTTCTAAGTGTATGTAAAAATGGTTCACAACTTCTCAGGTGTTGGGATTTGAGCATGATTGTACTGAGGTTATCTTTCAGTCCATGGGCCGCAAGGATTGTTTGAGCTGATCTGACTGGCATATTCCTTTTCATCTCTTCCTAAATTGTGACTGCTGAAAGATGTGCCCTTTTCAGCTCAAACTGTCTCAGTAGGAAAGGCCGGAACTGAACTTTCCACCTAACAGTGGTTGTGGTGGTGGCTGTGTGCCTTGGAGTCAGTTCGACTCATAGCGACCCTGGTACAGGGTTTCCGAGGCTGTAAATCTTTACAGGAGCAAAAAGCCTCAGTAGGTTTCTCAGTAGGACTATCAAATCTAGTCACTGGAGCCTAGAGGACACATTTTATGCCTAGGTGTACTTTTAAAATAATTACAAGTATTGTGTTACAAAAATGAGTATTGTTTATTGTAGGATTTCTAGAATATACAGGTGTTGTTGTTGTGATATGCTGTGGAATCGGTAAACCCAGTGGAAATGATAACTTCGTGTTATAGTTGGCTTTTGTTTTATGAGACACACCTGCGTAAGCTTGCCTTTCATTGTAAAGCTTATAATCAAAGTATATTGTGATAGGTATTAATAAGAAAGAAACCTAGCTTGTGAATTTGTGAAGTATTTTATTCTTGATTTGTAGCATAATACGGTGCTGCATATGTAGTACTAACTTAACAAATATTATTGTTAATATGTAGTTACTTAACTTTCCTGACGCGGGAGAAAGATGAGGCTTTCTACTCCCGTAAAGATTTACACCCTCGGAAACCCTGTACAGGGTCGCTATGGGTCGGACCCGACTCGATGGCACTCAACAACAACAACAACAACTTTTCCTGAAATGCTATACAAACTGATATGTGCATTTTCACTCTATATTTTTGTGTAGAAACTATAATGCCAGTAGGAACAAAAGTAGTATTTACATAAGTTTATACTTGTTTTTTTAAAATACTGCAAGTTAATGTTATAGAAATAATATGTATTTTCCTGTTCAATGGAACTGAAATTTTTAGGTTCCTACAGCAGAGTCTAAGAAATAAAAGTTTACAGATGAATGACTATAAGATTGCTCTGCTGTGTAATGCATACTCCACAAACTCAGAATGTTTTACATTACCCATGGGAGCTCTGGTAGAAACAATTTATGGAAATGGAATTATGAGGATATCTCTCCCTGGAACAAGCTGTTTAGCTTCTGGATCTATTACTCCCTTACCAATGAACCTCCTGGATTCCCTGACAGTTCACGCCAAAATGAGGTATGTCCTTTTGTTTATTTGATCCCATGTCAAAGAAATGCTACTCGTAAAATAGAGACCTTGATTTCATGATTTTTTGTGTATATTTTATGACTAGCTGCATTTACAAAAAATTATTAGATTTATTTTGTTATAAAATAAGTATTGTTTATTGAAGATATTCTAGAATATACAAATAAACTCAAAGAAATTGATGATTGCCACAATCCCTCTATGAGAGATACAGATTTTAAAACATTTTGTGTATGTCCTGAATGCCTTTTCCTTTGTGTAAGTATTTGTTGTTGTTGTTGTTGTTAAGTGGCACAGAATTGGCTCCAACTCATAGCAACCATATGCAGGATTTCCCAGGAACAGCTGGTGGGTTTGAATGACCTTGCAGTTAGTAGTCCAAAGCTTATTCTTACATACCAGGAGTCCATATAAATACATATAAACATATGCTTTTTTTCTTTGTTTTACATAAATGGGATTTTATTGTGTTACTGTATTCCTTACACATGGAGGCACTGTCACATTTTAGCAGTATGGTTCCTAAAAGACAGAAGAGGCTCTCGGTTGAATGCGATTATAGAACCTCAAGTGCCTGTAGAGGCCAGGCTGGTGATGTAAGTGCACACAGCCTGGTGCTGGTGGAGGGTCCTGGGGTAAGCACTGGGGAGCCTGTGTATATGGAGAAGCTCTATGTGCAGAGCTCGTCTTCAGATGCTGACACTCTAGCTCATTTCCGTAATGCAGGAATGCACACTAGGAGAGCCAGATCTAACTTTTTTCAAGAACTTTGGAAATCCAGAATTTTGTTTTCTAGTCTTTCCGCTATTAAATACTGCCTCAGATTTTACAAAAATACTGCATAGGGCAAAGAAAAAGCATCTGTAGCCTCTGGTGGAGAGTGAGTTCTAGAAGAGCCATACTCTTTTTCAAATAGTAAACCCTGATAGAAGTGTACATGTGCTCTATTTACATATGTGATAGGTCTGAGGAAAGCCCTGTTGGTATCTAACATTTGAGTCTTTGCAGTGATTTAAGTTATTCTTGGACTTGAGTAATTTAATATCTCAGTGATATCAGTTACATATATGACAAAGAAAAAAGACTAAAATCACTCAAACATGTCTGTGAAGTATACTCTCACCAGACAGACCCTGGTGCACATTTAAAGTGCAGTTGATCCTTGAACAACACAGAGATTAGGGGCACTGATAAATCTCCCAGGTGGTCAAAAATTTACGAATGGCTCTTGAACCCCAAAACCTTTCTTTTTTTAACAATGGTATTTACAGTGAATTCATTTATCATGAAATGATGGGCAACTGCAGCTACACACCTCGGTCTGTTGTGCAGATCTAGCAATTTAACTTTTTCTTGTAATGTCATGATTTTTCTCTGCTTCTCCAGAACACTTTCAGCATCATTAGTGACACTTGGTGTGGATCCCAACCACTGTTAGTCAGATGTGATATTGCACTTAAAACAATGCAAAATACACCAAGAACTGTGAGAAATCACTTTATCACTTTTAACAGCAATATGCAGTTTACTTGACAGATTAACTTGACAGAGATGATTAGCATCACTGTTTTTTTTTTTTTTCCAATCCATGAGTTACATAGACCTGTGTGATTCAGAGTTGTTCAAGGATCTTCTCTGCCATCACAACCAGCATTAGTCTCAGCTTGTGTAGTGCATTACTAGCAATTTTCCTGCACAACTTAAATACATTAAGTACACCAGCTTCATTTTACCTGTTTAAGTTTATAGTCTACTGAATAAGTGAGTGATAGAGTAACTCTTGTATTTATGCCAAAAATATGGATTTTTGTTTTCTCCCCTTTTGTTTTTCTTCAGCCTTATTCACAGCATTGCAACCAGGGTGATAAAACTTGCTCATGCAAAGTCCAGTGTGGCCTTGGCTCCAGCTCTAGTAGAAACTTATAGTCGTTTATTGGTTTATATGGAAATAGAATCTTTGGGCATCAAAGGATTTATCAGTAAGACAAATTTTCTGTTGTTTATACCATGAACTCATTTAGTAATCCTACAGCTACCCTTGTAGTCACTGCCTTCTTGGAGCCTACATGCTAATTAGGAGCACAGGTGTTAAATTAAGCCGGTGAAATCTGTAATATGTCAGAAGGAGATGCATGCTGTAGTAAAAATAAACCAAAAAAAGAGCAATAAGAAGTATGAGTGTTTTAAGTGAAGTGGTAAGAAAAGGTTGCAAGGTTCTGTTTTATGGTTATCAGGAAAAAGATGGTCCCTGCCCTCATCTAAGAATATACAGTCTCATTTGCCTCCCCTGCTGTGTGTCTGCTGCTGACTCACCCAGGGCTGCAGTGTTCTCATTGGTGGGCACTGTTGTTGGTAGGTACCATCGAGTAGGTACCGACCCATAACGACCTTATGCACAGCAGAATGAAACACTGCCCGATCCTGGGCCAACCTCACTACTGTTGCCACTCTTGAGTCCATCTGTGCTGTCACTTGGCCAATCCATCTTGTTGGGGGTCTTCCTCTTTTCCTCTGACCCTCCACCTTACCAAACATTGGTGGGCAGTAGGGAAGGAGTATTTTACATTGCAGAAGACACACACCCATGGCTGTTGGGTAATATGCAGTTTTAAACAGTGGAAACTTTCTAATGTACAGGTGTTTTCATCCATGGTAACTCCTGCTAACTTTTCACCAAAACAGTATAACTTCGATTTTAGCCACAGTTGCTCTTTCTCTCAGATAATTTGAGAGGTGAATAAAATTTTCTTGGAAGGAAGGAGCAAACAAGGGCAGGTGTGAAACAACTTTTATATTAAAAAAGAGTTTCTCATGTTTCAAAGACTTGGGAACATTTACTTTGTAACAATACTTTTTTAAAAATTCAGAGAAGTGAAGAAAAGTGGGGCAATTTTTGTTTTTTAAGTCTTTTATTTTTCCAGATAAACTTGAATATGATTTTGTCAATTTTCAGGCAAAAGTAAATTGGGTATTATAATTGGTGGTGGTAGAGGTGGTGGTGTGCCGTGGAGTCAGTTCCAACTCATAGCAACTCTGTATAGAGTTTTCGAGGCTGTAAATCCTTATGGGAGCAGAACGCCTCATCTTTCTCCCATGGAACAGCTGGTGGTAGTTTTGAACTGCTGACCTTGAGGTTAGCAGCTCGACTCGTAACCACTATGTTACCAGAGTTCCTTATAATTAGGATCAGTATTTTTTCTTCTACTGAAAAAGTACAAATGATAGAAAATATATTTTACAGTTAATCTTTATGTGCATTTTACTTAATGTGACTTTTCTTCTAATATCTTTTTGTTAAAAAATCGTTTATTGTGAATTGAGTGCAGTTTTACAGAGCAGATCATTCGTTTTACATTCAAGGAATCATGTCCTTTGCTTTTTTACTATGATTGCACTCCTCTTCACCTACCATCCATCATTAAACACTGTTTACCTTTATTCACTTAACTCTTGCATTCTTCTCTGTGTCTCCCGTTACCTTCATCTTTCCTTTGCTAACCTCCCTCGCATATTGCCTGTCCTGTCACCCGTTTTAGCATGTGTCTACCCTCTATCCATTGAATAATTTTCCCTTTTATCCCCATCCCCATAACCATCATAGAATGTTTCCTTTATCAAGAAAATCTTTTCTTAAACTCTGTTACAACAGTGATCTCATACAGTATCTTCACGTATCTTTTCATGCATAGCTTTTGATCATTTTAATTTGTAAATTGTCTTGTTCCTCAAGGTCAGCTTTTGCCAACTGTTTTCAAGTCTCATGCATGGGGAATCTTACACACGCTTCTCGAAATGTTTAGCTACAGGATGCACCACATTCAGCCTCATTACAGAGTTCAGCTCCTGAGTCATCTCCATACATTGGCAGCAGTTGCACAAACAAACCAAAACCAGCTTCATCTCTGGTAAGCCCATTGGAGACTCTTTCCTTAAGATTTATTAAAAACTCTTACCATTGGGGAACTTAATCTTTCACTCATAATTTTCTTTGTACATTTGTCAGACAAACTCGTCTGTTTCTGGAGTTGCTGATTTCTTTTTTTCTACTATAGATGAAACCAAATCCAATATTTTTAGTAGAAACTTATTAAGATAGTTGAGTCCTTGCCTCAAGATCATTGGACTAAGAATTCGTATTTAGGAGGCCTTTGTCATTATCTCTAATTTTGCTCTTTAAATCCTGCTAGATTTCAGTATGCTTCAGATTATGACTATAAGCATCCTCTCATTTTATTTTATTTTTTTTAAGTGAAATATATTTCAGATAGAAAACTGTTACTTTTGAAATGTTTTATACCAAGGTGGAATTTTGATTCCTACAAAATATCCTTTTCAAATTTAAGGAAATTTCAGAATTTTAAAGTAAATTACCAAATTCCATTCTCACACAGATTTTTTTTTTAATCAAAGAAGGTGGAATTTATAGTTTGCATTTTTAATTATCACCAACCTAGAGTAAGATTTAATTCTATACTAATGAAATTTCACATGCAGCTTAACTCTTCCATGTTTCCTTTGTTCATCCACCTTTCAGTGTTGAGAGCACTGCACTCCGGCTTATAACAGCACTGGGCAGTTCAGAGGTCCAGCCACAGTTTACACGATTTCTTAGCGATCCCAAAACGGTGCTGTCGGCCGAATCTGAAGAACTGAACCGAGCCTTGATATTGACCTTAGCTAGAGCAACTCATGTAACAGGTGCGTGAGTATGTGGCCAAACAACAATAAATAAAGGTGAATAAACATTTGCTATGATACTATCAATTTCTAGACTGATGTTGTTGTTGTTAGGTACCATCGAGTCGGTACCGACTCATAGTGACCTTATACACAGCAGAAGGAAACACTGCCCGATCCTGGGTCAACCTCACAATTGTTGCCACTCTTGAACCCTCATTATAAAGGTGCTTAATAATAAATTTTACTGTTTCATCAAAGACATTCTTAAGTGAACCTGGCACTTCCGCATTTTCTCCCACCTCATCCCTTACTTCCTTCTTGTGCAGCCCTCCCTCCTACCCCCACCCAGAGAGTGAGACATCATAAAGAAGACTACAGTAACTGTTTAATATGATTGCTACTGGTTGATTTGTGCTGAGGGACAACAGTTATGCTAAGGGACACCCCCTTTTGCAGCTTCACTGCACATAACAACACAGTAAAAATGCCAATGGCATCTTAGTATTATTATTTAAATAGTCCCTTAACAGGATCCCATGAACCCCGGCCCCCCATGTCCTCAGACCACATATTGACTTTTTTTTTAAAGAAATCCTTGAATTTGGCAATCTCAAATACATTTGTGTAAATGATCTTGTTCCACCTAAATAAAATTTACTTAGATAAATAAGTATGCTTGTAGTCTACAATTCTGTGATTACTGTGGTACTTTCAAACTCCAGAATAGACATTGACTTTCAGATTTCTGTTTCCTCAGCTTAATAAAGTCCTGGTAAACCATTTTCAGAAGAAAGTTAAGTGAGCAGAAGTGGTGGAGCTATATCACTCTTGGATCACTGGATTGCTGTTGTTGTTGAGTGCTATTGAGTTATTGAGTCGGTTCCGACTTGATGGCACCTAACAACGACCCTGTATAGGGTTTCTGAGGAGTGGCTGGTGGATTTGAACAGCTGACTGTACAGTTCAAAATGGGGTCCACATGCTTGTCTTACAGTGCTGCACCAGAATTCCATATCATTGGTACTCTAGCATAAAAAAAAAAAAAAAAATTTAAAGTGAAAGATTCCAAATGTTCTTTATCTTCCTTTCACTAATTGTGTTCATAATAATTAATGTAATGATCCAAACTACTCACAAGCTCAGAAAATTTAGGTCCCAAACTAAACACAACTGTTAAGCCGAGAGCTCAGTGCTATCAGATTCCCTTGAGTAGACATGGTTGTGATTTTCACTATTAGATCATCTATGAATTGATCTTTTGTGTCTCGAATACATCTGTTTCTGTTTTTACAGATTTTTTTACAGGCTCCGATTCAATTCAGGGAACTTGGTGTAAAGACATACTTCAGACCATCATGAGTTTCACTCCTCATAATTGGGCTTCACACACCCTTAGCTGTTTTCCAGGCCCATTACAGGTAATATGATCTTAAATTACATATTGATTACATACAGAATCTTTCTGTCATTCCCGATGGCAGTTATTCTAGAGAATTTGTTTTTGTGACATCTGAAACAAAACTAGCCTTGATGTCTTTCTTCTTTTTTTAAAAATCCATGGTTACTTCTAAAATCTCCAGTTATTCCTTGCCCTACTTTGTGTTGTTGTTGTTGTTAAGTGCCGTCAAGTCAGTTCCAACCCATAGAACTGGTTTCTTAACTCCATATCCAGTGCTCTCTTTTATTCAACCATTGAAATTTCTGGTTTTCCTTTTAGACATTCTTCAAACAGAATAATGTACCTCAGGAAAGCCGTTTTAATCTGAAAAAGAATGTCGAGGAAGAGTATAGGAAATGGAAGTCCATGAGTACTGAAAATGACATCATTACCCACTTCTCTGTAAAAGTCTCGCCTCCTCTCTTCCTTTGTCTTCTCTGGAAAATGCTCTTAGAAACGGATCATATTGATCAGATTGGCTATAGGTAAGTAAAAAAACCTAGATCTGTATTCCTTTTGTTGAATTGTTATATTCATGTTGTTGTTAAGTGCCATCAAGTCAGGTCAATTCCCACTCATGGCGACCCTGTGATGAGTTCGAACCAGTGACCTTTCAAACCAACCTTGCAGTCAAGTGCTTATCCTACAGCACCACACCAGTACTCTGTTACATCTATACAGCAATAGGATTTACTTTTTTTACTTTCTGCTGTCCAGAGTATTAGAGAGAATTGGAGCCAGAGCCTTGGTAGCCCATGTGAGAACATTTGCAGATTTCCTGGTGTATGAGTTCTCTACATCTGCTGGGGGTCAGCAACTCAACAAATGCATTGAGATTCTTAATGACATGGTATGGAAGTACAACATTGTTACATTGGATAGATTGATTCTCTGCCTGGTAAGAACAAGTTTCTTAGCTTTGTTACTCTCTTTCAGATAGGCTCCCTACTATTCTGTGTTGCTTGTAAGGCTATCATGAATAATTAAGCATTGCTGTCATTTTCCTAAGAAATGAGATTTCCCTGTTTCTTTATCATTTATTCAGTTAAGATTAAGTGTTGGGTACACAGGTAAATAAAACCAACTAAGAAAGTATGAGCCGTTAGACCCTCTGATGAGTTGATTCTCAAAGGCTCTGGCAGGCAGTAGTGAAACGTCCCTGTGTTTCTGTCTTGAGCCCCAACATAGCCATTTTTGTTCACTTTGGTAACCATAGTCATAAACTGAATGCTTCTCATAGTCTCCCAATACTCCCAAAATATTTTTTATCCTGGCTTTGGTGTCTATTTTAGACAACGTTTTAAGAAACTGAAATAGACTAGAAAATGCTGCATATTTTTTAATATTGTGATGGTGACATTTGGGGTGACTTCATTGATTAATGTCTTAGCTGTGCAGCATAAATACGTTGTTGTTATTGAGTGCCATTGAGTATGTTTTGATTCATAGTGACCCTGTATAGGGTTTCTGAGGAGCAACTGGTAGGTTTGAACTGCCAACCTTACAGTTAGCAGTCCAGTGCTTATCCTACAGCACCATACCAGGATTCTAACAGGTGATTATAATCTAGTAGTGGAAGTAAAGGTAAATTCATAAACCGAAAAAAAAAAAAAAAAACCAGAAGAATTAGATAGAGCTTTAGGGAAAATACTGAAGACATCAGTGAGAACATATCTATCTTGGTAATGGAGTTTAAAGGATGGATTTCATTTCAGAACAATAAAGATGCACATTCCTGGCAGAGGGGCTGGTAAGGGACAAAAATAGCAAGAAAGGGCAGGATATGTTTGCACTGTGGGACAGACTAGACACATGAAGAGATGATAATAACAGTGAGATTTTACTCTGTTAACATATAGACTGTAAAGTGCCAGAGGACAGTCTAAATCCCTGGTTTCTCACAGGTTGGGAATTGTCATATGACTTTTCTGTTCTTCTAAGGCCATGCGCAGTCACGAAGGAAATGAAGCCCAGGTTTGTTATTTTATAATTCAGCTGCTATTGCTCAAACCAAATGATTTTCGAAATCGAGTGAGTGACTTTGTGAAGGAGAACTCTCCAGAACACTGGCTACAAAATGACTGGCACACCAAGCACATGAATTATCACAAGGTATGTTCTGGGGAGTACTTCAGATCCCCTTTAATGTGCACTTCGGTATTCTGGGCTACTGGAGATGTTTTCTTATGGTTGTTCTGTTTTCATATGAGGAGACTTCAAAAAATTTATGGAAAAATGGAATGAAAAGATGATGGATTTTTTTTCCACGAATATTTTTAAGTCCCCATGTAGAAGTAAATTAGCTCACCAAACTTCGTCAAGGTTATAGAATTTCTCTAATTTTAAAAATAAATTGACGCTCCACTTTCATTAGACATGGGTACTGGAAACACAAAATGAGTTAGAGTATAATAAAGTATAATTTGAAATGTTCTTATAAAAAATAAATTTATAAGCAGTATTTTTAAGTTTATTCAGTTCTTATTTAAGAGGAGGAAAAAAGATGCCTTAAATATGTCCCATCTCTTCACTCCCACAGAAATATCCAGAGAAGCTGTATTTTGAGGGCCTGGCGGAACAGGTTGATCCTCCAGTACAGATCCAGTCCCCCTACCTGCCCATCTATTTTGGAAATGTGTGTCTCCGATTCCTTCCAGTATTTGATATAGTAATCCACAGATTTTTAGAGTTGCTTCCAGTATCTAAATCACTGGAAACTCTACTGGATCACCTAGGAGGCTTATATAAATTTCATGGTGAGCTTTTTGGAATTGTTATTTAATAACTTCATTAACAAAAGTAGGCTAAGCATATTATATGATGTGATAGTCCTAAAGATTTGATTTTTTTCTAGATAGAAAAGTTTTTCAAAGTGAGTGCTGTCAGATGATACCATGCAATATAAAATGTTTTTGTTGTTGGTTGTTGCCAAGTAGATTCAGACTCATGGCAAAGTATGAAATTCACAACATAAACGTATTACTAGATGTTACTGAGCCAGCTTGATGGCACTTAACGGCACTGCTAAGTGTGGTCGATTTGGTTCCAACTCAGCATCCCTTTATAGGGTTTCCAAGGAGTGGCTGGTGGATTTGAACCATTGACCTTCACAGTTAGCAGTCCAGTGTGTATCCTATAAGCACCACACATTTGTTGTTATTGTTGTTTTTAAGTACCATCGAGTCAATTCTTACTCATAGAGACCCTTAATGGGTTTCTGAGGAGCAGCTGGTGAGGTTAAGCCACCGACCTTGCAGTTCAAACCGACCTTGCAGACCAGCGCATTAACCCATAGCGCCACACCAGGACTCCTTAAGCTACTTTTTGTTAGGTGCCCTTGAGTTGTTTCCAACTCAGAGCAACCCTCTGCACAACAGAATGAAACACTGCCCAGTCCTGGGCCATCCTCACAGTTGTTATACTGCAGCCCATTGCTGCTGCCACTGTGCCAATCCATCTCATTGGGGGTCTTCTTTTTTTACGCCTGCCTTCCACTTCTCTAAGCTAAGATCCTTCTCCAGGCACTGATCTCTCCTGCTAATATGTCCAAAGTATAAGAGATGAAGTCTAGCCATCCTTGCTACTAAGTAACATTCTGGCTGTACTTCTTTCAATACGGACTTGTTTGTTTTTCTGGTGGTCCATGGAACTTTCCATATTCTTCTCCAACACAACTCAAATTCATCAATTCTTCTACTATCTTCCTTATTTATTGTCCAGTTTTCACATACGTAGACTATTGAAAATGCCATCGCTTGGGTCAGGCACACCTTAGTCCTCAAACTAATATCTTTTCCCTTGAACACTTTAAAGAGGTCTTGTGCATCTGATTTGCCTAATGCAATTCATCATTTGATTCCTTGACTGCTGCTTCCATGAATGTTAATAGTGGATCCAAGCAAAATGAAGTCTTTGACAACTTCAATCTTTTCTCCATCTATCATGATATTATTTATTGGTCCAGTTGTAAGGATTGTCATTTTTTTTTATATATTGAGGTTCAACACATAGTGAAGGCTGTGGTCTTTGATCTTCATCAGTATTTTAAGTCCTCTACCCTGTCAACAAACAAGGCCATATCATCTGCATATATCAGGTTTGTCAGTTAGTATCCTCCATTCCTGGTGCCAAACTCTTCTTCATATAATCCTGACTCTTGTATTATTTGCTCAACATGCAGATTAAATTAAGTATAGTGAAAGAATACAGCCCTGCCACACACAATTCCCTGATTTTAAATCATTCCCCTTGTTCTGTTTGAACTACTGTCTCTTGGTCTATGTATAGGTTCCTCATGAACACAATCAAGTTTTCAGGAATACTCATTCTTTGCAATCTTATCCAAAGCTCATCATGATCCACACAGTTGAATGCCTTTGTATAGTCAGTAAAGCACAAGTAAACATCTTTCTGGTATTCTCTGCTTTCAGCCAAGATCCATCTGACGTCAGCAGTGATATCCCGTGTTCCATGTCCTCTTCTAAATTGGGTATGAGTGTCTGGCAGTTCCCTGTCGGTGTACTGTTGCAGCCGTTTTTGAATTTTCGTCATTAAAATTATACTTTCATGTTATCTTAATGATACTATTCGATGATTTCTGCATTCATTGAACCACCTCTCTTGGTTACAAATATGTCTTCCAATAGGTTGGCAGGTAGTTCTCATCCAGATTTCTTGGCGTAGATGACTGTGTGCCTCTAGTGCTGTATCAGTTTTTGAAAGATTTCAATTTGTATTCCATCAATTCCTGGAGCCAATACCTTCATTTCAGCTTGGACTTCTTCCTAGAGTATCATCAGTTCTTAATCATATGCTGCTTCTTAAAATGGCTAAACGTCAACCATTTCTTTTTGGTACAATAACTCTGTACATACCTTTTACCTTACTTTGATTCTTTCTGCAATCCTTTGTCTATTATGGTTGTTATGTGTCATCAAGTCCGTTCTGCCTCAGAGCAACCCTCTGCAGGGTTCCCAAGAGAACTCGGGTCTGCACACATTTCATGATAATCCTTGTCTTTGTCTTTTCGAGCTGCCCTTTGAAATTTTCTCTTCAGCTCATTGATTTCCTCATATCTTCCATTCGCTTTAGCATCTCTATGTTAGAGAGCAAGTTTCAGAGTCTCTTCTGGCATCCATTTTGGTCTTTTCTTTCTGCCCTGTCTTTAATGAAGTTTGCTTTCTTTGTATGTGATGTTCTTAATGTCTTTCTACAGCTCTTCTGGTCTTCAGTCATTATTGACTAATGCATCAAATCTGTTCTTGAGATGTTTCTGTGTTCGGGTGGGATAGGATATGTTCAGTGTCATTTATTAACTACCGTGGAGTTGTTTTAGTTTTCTTCAACTTCAGCCTGAACTTGCATATGAGCATTAGATGGTCTATTCTACAATCTGTCCCTGACCTTGTTTTGACTGATGATATTGAGCTTCTCCACAGTCTCTTCCTACAGATGCAGTCAGTTTGATTCCTGTGTATTTCATCTGGTGAGCTCCATGTGTATGGTGGTGGTGGTATGCTGTGGAGTCAGTTCTGACTCATAGTGATAATGCCATAGGGTTTCTGAGGCTGCAGCTCTTTACGGGAGTAGAAAGCCTCATCTTTCTCCTGTGGAACAGCTGATAGTTCCGAACTGCCGACCTTGAGGTTTGCAGCCCCTCTAGTCACCTTTTATGTTGTTTGAAAAAGGTATTTGCAAAGAAAAGTCATTGGTCTTGTAAAATTTATTGTTTCTATCACCAAGACCATATTTCCCAACTTCTAACCCTTCCTCTTTGTTTCCAACCTTCACATTCCAATCACCAGTAATTATCAATACATCTTAATTGTATGTTTGATGAATTTCAGGGTGAAGAGGTTGGTAGAATTCTCCTATTTCACCATCATTGGCTTTATCCCCAAATGGATATAGGAGAAAAGAATGACTTCAGAACAAAGTAATGCTACTGTAAACCACATGGGTTTGGCCAGGCATCTTGGGAGGGTAGGTTGAATCTGATACATATGATTTGTTTAAGCAAAAAGAACAGATCATAGTAGGAAGACTTGGGCCTTTGGGAAAATCATGGAAATAGACAAAACAAAGCACATTTGAAGAACAATGTTAATAATGGAATGAATTGAGAATTTGTAACAAGGAGCTCTAGAAATAAGGTCAGAAGGGAATATGCAACTTGACTCTAGGTCAGCTTGAAGACCAGGCTGAAACATTTTATTTTATTTTATAACCTGCAGATAAAGTTACTGAGTAAGGTCTTGGTGGTGTTAGAAATGAGAAAGAAGGGACAAATGGTCAAGGAAGAAGAGATAAGACCTCTTTGATTGGTTATGGGTAGAATGTTGAAGGGAAAAAATGAAAGACAACTTTAAAGTTTAAAACATTGAAAGTCTGACTTGGGAGAATGATGGTAAAGTGTGAAAATCCTGAGACAGCCACTGTGGGAAGAAAGATCATGTATTTGTCTGGTGGGCAGTTAGTATTCTCGGTCCTAATCTACAGTGTTTTTTTCCTAAGAATGAATTGGTTGTTTTACATATATATTTTTTAATAGGCAATATTTTTTAGGGAACTTTTAACTTAGAGAAAAATTGTGCAGAAAGTAGAAATTCTGTATCTCTTCTCCTCATTGCAGACAGTTTCACCTATCATTAACATCTTGTCGTAGTGTGGTACATGTATTACAATTGATGAACCAACACTGATGCATTATTACTAACCAGAGGCTGTAGTTTGCATGAGCGTTCACTCTTTGTGTTACACAGTTCTGTGGGTAGTAACAAAATCTTAGTGTTAAGTGTTCACCATTACAGCAGCATACAGAATAGTTTCACTGCAAATTCCATGCTCCACCTCTTCATCACCCATCGTGCCCTTTCCTGGAATCCTTCACATGACACATTTTTTTCCTACTGTCGTTATAGTTTTGTCTGTTCTAAAACGTCATGCTGTATGTAGCTTGTGCAGACTGCCTTCTTTCACATTAAAAACCCCACTACCATAGGATTAATTAATGTAAGGTTCCTCAGTGTTGTTTCATAGCTTAATAGCAGATTCCTTTTTATCACTGGATAGTACTCTACTGGATAGTAGAAGAACGTTTTAGTTGCTTCCAGTTTGAGGCAATTATGAATAAAGCTGTTTTAAGCATTCTTGTATAGGTTTTTTATGTGGACATAGTTTTCAGCTAGCTTGGTAAATACCCAGGAGTGCTATGAATTAGGGTTTTGACGTGCCATGGGCTGTCAAAAGAACAAACAGACCTGTGTTAGAAGAAGTGCAGCCAGAGTGCTCCTTGGAGGCCAGGATGGCCAAACTTTGTCTCATACTGTGGTAATATTGTCAGGAGAGACCAGTCGCTGGAGAAGGATATCATGTTTGGTAAGGTGGAGGGTCAGAGAAAAAGAGGAAGACCCCCAGCGAGATGGATTGGCCCAGGACCGGGCAGTGTTTTGTTCTGTTGTACATAGGGTTGCTATGAGTCGGTATTGACTCAGTGACACCTAACAACAACAGCAACTGTTGAACAGGTATGAAATTCAAGTCAGCATTCCTATGAAACACATTTCTATCTTGGGCTTGATAATATATATACCCAGTACAAAGACCTGGAGTGGTGCTGTTGGTTAATGCACTGGACTGCAAAGTCGATTTGAACCTCAAGGTCGGCGATTCAAGCTCACCAGCCACTCCTTGGAAACCCTATACAGGGTCGCTAGGGGTCAGAGCTGACTCAGTGGCACTTAACAACAACAACAACAGAAGGATACACTGAAAAGCAGTAATTCAGTCCCCTTTCTGCCCTTCACCTAGCCAATTTCTTTCTCTTTAGACAACCAGTATGGCCAGGTTCTTACGTATCATTTGTTTTTAAGTTTTTATTGTAAATTAAGTGATAGTTTACATGGGAGAACTTTGGTTTTATACTCATTGTTTCATTGCAATGATTTTAATCTCTGTATCATCATTCAACAGTATTTGCTCCTATTCCCTCTGTTTTTTGAGGGGAGGGTGGGGGATGTACATAAAAACACTCAGGAATATAAAATCATATAAACAACCAAAGGGCACATTCTGTAAGCCTGTCTCCTGGCCACCAGCACACAGCCTTTCTCTTTCCATGAGTCGAGTCTTCAGATGCTCTGTCTCTCCATGTCCTCATCTCCTTCTCCATCACTGGTGTTGCTCACTCTCTGAATAGGGTTCCACATTCTGCTCGTTCTCTTCTCCCTTGACGGTCCTAGGATTGTCTGCTCTTGGACTGTAAGATTAACTACTCCCCCTTTTTGTTACAAAACTTCTACCTTTACAGTTGTGACCATTGCAATTAGTCATGATAACAATTACTATTGAATTACTCACCATCTCCTTTCACGAAACCCATCTATACAAGATGAAAACTATTCAGTGGAGATTCTACCTTCTCCTGCACTCTTGGAAACTAAACTCCCTCTTATAAAACTTGTAAGCCACTCACTTCCTGTGTTTATAGCCCCTCCATTTTAGGTAGCCAATGTCTAAGTTGGCCCATCCCTCTCAACCCTGTGTACAGAAGAGATAGGATTCTTACTTGATGTGAAGACTTCTTCCCTCTAAGTTGGTATTTTGAGCTACTACATCCATGAGTATAGGTCATGTTCATCAAATTGTAGCAATTAAAACTTGTTTCCTTTATCAAAAAAAAATTTTTTTTTACCTTCCTCTAATCGAGTTCTGATCACAAGCCATCGAAACTAGGTCAAATGGGTACTATCTGCAAGTTTGGGCATTCTTGTGCATCTCCCCTCACTTCATATCAGCTGGACACTTCACTCTCAGTTCTAGCCCTCCATGGCTATGTACTTATCCATGGGTTTAGGAGTCCCCAGGTCTCACCACAACCAGCCCTTCCTCCTCTCTCTCATCTCCAGGTTGACTGGAGTCTATTGAATGTGGTCGAATTCAGCCTATATCTTCATTGCTGCCTTTCCCCCTCTTCCACTCACCAGTAGACCATCATGGTCACCAGCAAGCTTACATGCCTGTTCGTGTCTTGGAGGTGGGGTAAAGGGACTTACTTGACTACTTGCCTTGATGGCTCCCTGGCGAACAACTTGCTTGTTCTTGTAGTAGCCAATCAAACTGCCGTTTTTGTTTTGGAATTTTCCTCCTGGTCTTTGTTTCAAGAAGTATCTTGTTTCTCTAGCTGCTCTAGGCTGGTCTGATTGTCCTTTCAAGTGGGAATGTCCCACCTCAGAATGCTCTCTAGGGCTCAGGATTCTACCTAAGGTTCTATATACTACAAGGGCTCCACAAGAAGCATATTTCAATGGGCAAGTTCTAGAATCCCTTTTAGATATTCTAGTCAGTTTTAGGCTGAAGGCAGGCTTACAAGCTTTCTGTAATGTTTCCTGATATTCCTTTCTATCCCACTCAAGTGTCTATTTTACAATAGTAGGCAAGAGAAACCAATATTCATAAGACAGTCAGGTATCTTAGTATGATTTCCCCCTTTCTCGTGTGTCCTTTTAGATATTCTTAATTTGTGTTTTTACAAATAAGATATTCACATTATACAAGGGAGCTTTACCAATAATGTAGAGAAATGGAATGAAAAGATAGTGGAATTTTTCTACAAACTTTTTGATGCCCCCTCATTAGTCTATGTGTTTTTCACTTTTAATATGTGTTAACAGTTGACCTCAGATTCATGTCAGTGCATTCAGAGTTGCCTCATGCATGCCATAATTCCCTTAATTGTTTCTGGTTTTGACCATTTAAGTTGTTTCAGACCGTTTTCTAGTGTAAACAGGGCTGTAGCAACATTCCTTGCATGTCACATCATTTTTGTAGTGTAAATTTTCAGAAGTGAAATTGTTAGCCCAAGGAATATGATGAACATCCTTTCGAAATGTGAACTACACCTGTGTACATTATTAAGTCTTTTGCCTTGTCATAAGATAAAAATATTTATTGTATATAATATCCCAGCATGTCAAACAGCTTTATCATCTTTGGAGTTGTTCTTCGATAGTCATGAAAGTAGAGGATTTGATTTTCAGAATTGTCAGCATTCAGATAAACATCATAGTGATTTATTTTCTTCTCGGCAGATCGTCCAGTGACTTATTTGTACAATACGCTGCATTATTATGAAATGCACCTGAGAGACCGTGCATTTCTCAAACGTAAGCTTGTCCATGCCATCATTGGCTCTCTCAAGGATAATCGACCCCAGGGCTGGTGTCTAAGTGACACTTACTTAAAGAGTGCTATGAATGCACGAGAAGACAACCCTTGGATCCCAGATGACTCCTACTACTGCAGATTGATTGGCAGACTAGTAGATAATATCCTTTATTGTGATTTTCCACACTTGCCAGAAATAGCAGTATTTGAGAGCATATATTTTCTTTTTAAGGCAATAATATTTTTATGCATTCCAATTTTCAGTTTTACTTCTGTAAACGTTTTGAAATCTTATCAGGATCATGCCAGTAGGCTGAGATTCACTGCATTAAATAGAAATTATGTTTAAAAATGAACTTCATGGAGTTGTGTAGCACATGCATTTATTTGCTCCTGGAGAACATAGAATATTATTGTTTTAAATAATTCTTAAGTATTTTCTTAAATGTTAGTAGATAATAATAAAATAAATAAATAAATAAAACTAAGTTTCACTCTCTTAGTAAAAAATACCACTGTCCTGATGAGTGGAGTCCTGTGTGGCATGGTAGCATAAACAGAGGACTGCTAACCACAGGGTGGTTCAAATTCACTAACTGTTCTTTGGAAACCCTGTACTGGGTTGTTTTGAGTCAGAATTGACTTGATGGCACTTAACAACAACAGCAACCACTGACAAGTAATTTTTCCTTCATTTATGGCTTCATGTTTGTGTTACCAGAACACTTGTCTGCATACTATTTACTGAATACAGACGTTTCCTGAAGTGTAAGGATTGTTCATTATGAAATAATTTTCTTATTAACTTTCTTTGACTATTTTAAGAAAAATAGTCTGATGAAGCCTAGGGATATCTTGATTGCATCTGAAGGTATTATAATGTTATAGTTATGCAAGGCCTCCAACGATACCAACCATTTTATAAACTGTGCTTGATCAAGTGACTACCATAAAGCATTTCAGCCATGAAAGGCTTCCTTATATTTGAATATATATA
>NW_006408531.1:21570880-21610348 GCF_000296735.1 Chrysochloris asiatica
TATATATATATATATACGGTCATTTGTCCCTTACTTGCTCGGACCTTTGGTAAATCACTTCTTTAGGATCATAGATAAATTGATTGTCAAATCAGATGCTTACATGTAAAATAGTTTGAAAACTATAATGGTCTATGTAAATATAAGCCGTTAATCTCAAAATAAATAGTTATTGCTTTAATTGTTTTTACCTATGGCTGGTAAGTCTCCTGGCCCATTCCCAAACTGTGACTGGAGATTCAATGAGTTTCCCAACCCAGCTGCCCATGCTCTGCACGTTACGTGTGTCGAGCTCATGGCCTTGGCTGTTTCAGGCAGTGATGTTGGAAATGCCCTTCTAAATGTCGTCCTCAAAAGGTATGTATCTTGTTTCTTGAAATAAGAGTCATTGGTTATTTGTAAACAGAATTTTTGGTTTAGTTTTTTATTTTTTGGGTGCTATTAGATCTGGTGATGTTCCAGGCCAATATGGTGTGCATTGCATAGCAACTGTCTTCTGCATCTAAATTTGGTTTGGGTAATAAAGGTGTAATGGAATGAGCCCTGGAAAGAGTCACAAGACTTGGGTTTCTTCCCACTTCTACTCTATTAGTAGTTTGACATTTAACTTAGAAATGTTAACTTGTCACTAAAGACAGTCTTTCAAGATTCCCCTTGTAAAGATCAGCAGAAAGTAGAGGATAATGATTAAGGAAGTAGAAATCGTCTTTTCAGCCCAGCAGCTATTGTTAAAGAAGACAACCAAATAAATATGTATATTTATTTATATGTATATATATGTGTGTGTGTGTGTGTATATATTATACACATATACATTATAAATACACACACATCTGTACATCTCTGTATAGGAGGCCTGGTGGGGCAGTGAGTAAGCACTCAGCTGCTAACTGAAAGGTTGGTTCAAACCCACCTAGTGGCTCCTCTGATAAAAGATTTACAATCTGTTTCCATAAAAATGACAGCCTAGGAAACCTGATGGAATAGTTTTACTTTTTTACATGGGGGTCACTCTGAGTTGAAAATCTACTCAACAGCACCTAACAACTATGCAGATTAGATACAGATATATAGATGTACATATGGAATACTGGTGTAGCACTGTAGGGTAAGCACTTGGCTGCTAACCATGAGGCTAGCAGTTCAAACCCACCAGTTGCTGTGAGTCAGAACAGAGTTAATGGCACTTAACAACAACAACATCCAGGGTCACTATGAGTCAGAACAGACTCAATGGCACCTAACGTGTGTATGTGTCTGTGTGAGTATATAGAAACATGCCATACTTATTGACTTATATCAGTAAAAATTCATTTTAGTTTTGTTGAAGTAGATCAGTTGTCATCCTCCAAGTTATATGTGCTCTCAAAACAATATTTATTGTGACCCATATAAGGTATTTTCATCATTTGACATGTTTCTTCTTGCATCTTCACTTGTAGTCAGCCTTTAGTGCCTAGAGAGAACATCACAGCATGGATGAATGCTATTGGATTGATCATCACTGCTCTACCAGTAAGTTCAATCATTTCCATGTCTGCTTTGTAGTACGATGGAGATGTGTCTTATAGACAAAAGAATAAAATATTTATTAGATGCCATTTTATAAGACATCATTGGTGTTGTTAAGTACCGTGGAGTCAGTTCTGACTTATAGTGACCCTATACAGGGTTTCTGAGGCTGTAAATCTTTACAGCCTCATTTTTCTCCTGCGGAACAGCTAGTAGTTTCGAACTGCTGACCCTGCGGTTCACAGCCTGATTCATAACCACTATGCTACCAGAGCTCCTTACAAGACATCATACGCATTAATAAATGTTTCTTATTTTCAAAGTCCTTTTGTGGCACACTGGGTTAATGCACTGGACTGCAAGGTCAATGTGAACTGCAAGGTTGGTGGTTCAAACTCACCAGCTGCTTCTTGGAAACCCTATACAGGGTCACTGTGAGTCGGAACCGACTTGACAGGACTTAACAACAACAACACATCATAATGTTACTGCATGAAAATATACAGTGCCTATTTTCTAGCCTCTTTGGCCTTATAAGTGTATCTACCTGACAGGTTCCTGCACCCTCAGGTCCCATCTGACCTATCCAACCATAATTCTTATGTCATAATCTGTTATACATTGGGCCATTTAGAGCCTTGCTCATTCAGGTTTCCACTGAGACATGTTAGAAATACTTCTGATATGTTAGGGCAGAAGTCATCATGCTAGAACTCTTCTTTGTTCTGTCAGCTTCTCTAAGTCCTACTCATTCTTTGCCAGCGTAGGACCTGATGTCAGACTCTCAAATGTAGTCCCCTCCTGTGTATGGTGTGCACCATAGAGCTAAATAAATTACTTACTACCTTTAGTTTAGTGAGCGACAATTCTGTCTTCCTAGTTAAGTCAGTTCCGCAGACATCAAGCAGGTTTTATTCCCCTCCCTAAATTCAAAAATGAAATTGAATTTGTTGGTTTTATCCGTTAAGATAGCTTTAAAAATTCCAATATTGGTGTCTAACTCAGTGCTCTGCAAACAGGCTTGATTATTCAGTTCTATGGATAACTTTTTTCCTTACACACCTCTAAAATATATGTGTATAGTACCATCTAAAGGAGCTCTGGTAGCGTAGTGGTTACGAGTCAGGCTGCTAACCTCAAGGTCAGCAGTTCAAAACCACAGGAGAAAGATGAGGTATTCTGCTCCCGTAAAGATTTACAGTCTCAGAAACCCTGTGCAGGGTCACTATGAGTCGGAACCGACTCCACAGTACTTAACAACAACAACAGTACCATCTGCACAGAAAGTATTGGAAAAGTCTATTTTATAGTACATATCACATACAGGACTCCTGGTGAGGTGTTCTAGGATCAACACTGGACTGCGAACCACAAGGTTGGCAGTTCAAACCCACCAACTGCTTCTTGGAAACTCAATACAGAGTCACTATGAGTCAAAATTGACTTGACGGCACTTAACAGCAAAAATATCAGATACGTGAAAGAGCTGGACTGGTGTAAATGTGGAGCCTCTAACTCACAGATACTGATTTTCAGGCATTGTTGATGTAGTTTGACCAGTTATGAAGCCACCCAACTGTATTTCAAAATCTCCATGTTCACCAACACAAAGGTCGGATAAGTAGGAAACTTGAATGACAGAGAAAATGTGAATTGTTTAAGCTTTGGGATTGAATACTGGATAAGTGATATTTTTCAGCAGGCTTTCCTCTGGTTTTAAAGGAGCCATATTGGATTGTCCTTCATGATCGAATTGTGAGTGTTATTAGCAGTCCCAGCTTGACATCTGAGACAGAATGGGTTGGCTATCCGTTTCGCCTCTTTGATTTCACTGCTTGTCATCAGTCCTACTCCGAGATGAACTGTAGCTATACGTTAGCTCTAGCTCATGCCGTGTGGCACCATTCTAGCATTGGGCAGCTTTCTCTCATTCCAAAGTAAGTATTATGATTTCTTTAAGAAATTTGGCTTTTTGTTTTTGATCTCATTTACATATGAAGTTTAATATTCCGATTCATTAGAACAATGTAAAGTAAAAATATTTTACTAGATATTAAATATTTAGTAATGTTTTAATCAGAAAGCTGTTTGTATTAGAATTATATGAAAAAAAAATTTTGTATAAGCAATACTAATAAGTATCTAGTTTTCTGTTAAAATTCCAGAATACTAGTCCAATGCATGCTTTTTCCAAAATATATTCCCAAAGTTGCCTTTGAAATAACTGATACTAACCTATTTTCCGATTCTTTTTCTTGACCATAACATTGGTATTACTTGGATTCAGATTTACTGAGAATGGCATTTGTATTGTATTGATCATTTTCTATTTACTTCAGAGAACTCACTTTCCTTAATTTAATAATTACTGATATGAATGACTTTTAAATCTGAAATAATTTATTTCAGTAATTAAATGAAAGCAATAAAAGATCTAAAAAGTATTATTGTTAATAAAATGAAAAGGAACTTAAAGATAATTATTACAAGTTTTACAAATACTTAAGCTGGCTGTATTAACAAAATATAAATAATTCAACTGGTTGCAAGTCACAAAAGATTTTTTTTTTTAATATATTCAAACTTTAGATTTCTCACTGAAGTGCTTCTTCCTGTAGTGAAGACTGAATTCCAGTTGCTTTATGTATACCATCTTGTGGGACCATTTTTGCAAAGATTTCAGCAAGAGAGAACTCGGTGTATGATAGAGGTAAAATTTAATTAGGGTCTTTTGTGGTAAAACTAAATTATAAAGGGTTTATTTAAGTTTCTGTCCCAGTGTTTTTCAAGCTCATGAGGATTAGTGGGGGGAGGGGGGGGAGGGGTGTTCCTGACTAATAGTGACCCTATGGGGTTTCCAAGGCTGTAAATCTTTACGGGAGCAGAAAGCCTCATCTTTCTCCCACAGAACCTCTGGTAGTTTCGAACTGCTGATCGTTAGATTAGCAGCCCGATTCGTAACCACTACACTGCCAGAGCTTCTTTAAGGATTAGTAGCAAAATCAGTTTAGTAAGAAGTAAAAGAATTTGAGAGGACATAGTGTTTACAGGGTTTGGTGTGAGATATATTTAGGCAGGGGGAAATGTCAACAAGGTTGGGTTTCAGAGTAGAATATTAAGGATGAAGATGTGCTTTTAAGAGCCTCAGTACAGAACAGTTAATTAAACTCATGAGAATGTGTGAATTTAATCACCCATAAGAAGGTCGTAGAGAAAAAGAAAACAAATAGTCCCTCAGAGCATGAACTATCAAGCTGTATTGGGTATCATCAGATTGGTTTTGATTCATAGTGAACCTATGTACATACACAGAAGGAAGCATTGTCTGGTCCTAAACCATCCTCACAGTTGTTTCTGCGCTTGATCACATTGTTGCAGCTACTGTGTCAGTCCATCTTTTTGAAGTTCTTCCTCTTTTTCACTGATCCTTTACTTTACCAAGCATGATGTCTTTCTCCAGGAGCTGGTCCTCCTGATAACATGTCCAAAATATGTGACAGATTCTCAGCATCCTTGCTTTCAAGGAACATTCAAGGTGTACTTTATCCAAAACAGATTTGTTCATTCTTCTGCGAATCCATGTTGTATTCATAACTCTTCACCAAGCCTAAATTCCAATGCATCAATTCTCCAGTCTTCCTTATTCATTGTCTAGTTATCTCACGCATATGAAGTGATTGAAAATACTATAGGTTGAGTCAAGCACCCAGTGCTATATGTCATTTGATTTCCTAACTGCTGCTTCCATGGGTATTGATTGTGGATCCAAGTAAAATGATATCCTTGACAGTTTCAATCTTTCTCCATTTATCATGATGTTGATTATTGATCTCGTTATGAGGATTTTTATATTCTTTACATGAAGATATAATCCATATTGAAGATTGCAGCCTTTGATCTTCATATATAAGTGTTTCAAATTGCTGTCTAACTCAGCATTTTAAGCAAGCAAGGTTGTGCCATCTGCATATCACAGGCTGTTAATGACCCTTCTTCCAATCTTGTTTCCGTGTTCTTTGCATATTCCAGCTTTTTAGATTATTTGTTGAGAAAAGATTGAATAAGTATAGTGAAAGTATACAACTCAGACACACACCTTTCCTCGTTTTAAGTCACTCATTGTCCTGTCTCCTTTGTTCTGTTTGAATGAGTGCCTCTTGGTTGTTAACTGGTTCCACATGAGCACAATTAAACGTTTTGGAATTCCCATTCTGTTGAGTGGCTACCCGTAGTTTGTTATGATCCACACAGTCAAATGTCTTTGCATAATCAATAAAATGCAAGCAAACATCTTTCAGATATTCTCTACCTTTAATCAAGATCCATCTAACCTCAGCAATGTTTTCCTCATTTCTCACCCTCTTCTAAATCTGACTTGAATTTCTGGCAGTTTCCTATTGATGTACTGCTGCACCCATGTTTGAATTATGTGTAGCAAAATTTTACGTCATGTGATTTCCATGAAATTTTTCTGTAATTTCTGTATTCTGTTACATCACCTTTCTTTAGAATGGGTGCAAATATGGATGTCTTTCAGTTGGTTGACCAGGAAACTGTCTTCCAAATTTCTTGGCATGGATAGAGGAATACCTCCAGTGTTACATCAGTTTGCTGAAATATTTCCATTGATATTTCACAAATTCCTAGAACCGTCTCTTTCTCCAGTGTTTTATTGCACCGTGGACTTCTTCCTCCAGTGACATTAGTTATTGATCACTTGCTACCTATTTAAATAGTCGAACATTGACCTATTTTGTTGGGTACAGAGATTCTGTATATTTCTTCATCTTATGATGTTTCCTGTATCGTTAGGTATTTCACCAATAGAATTCATCAATGTTGGAACTCAAGGCTTGAATTTTTCTTCAGTTATTTCAGCCTGAGAAATGATAAGTGTACTCTCTCCTTTGGGTTCTTTAATTCCAGGTCTTTGCACATTTCATTTTAATACTTTACCTATCTTCAAAGGAGCTGCCCTTTGAAATTTTCTGTTCAGCTCTTTTACATCTTCATTTCTTCCAGTTGGCTTTAGCTACTCTATATTCAAGAGCATATTTCTGATGTCCATTTTGTTCTTTTTCTCTCTCTCTTTTTAATGATCTTTTACTTTCTTTCTGTATGATGTTCTTTTTCTTTTTTAACTTTCATTGTGTGTTGGAGGAAGATTTCAGAGCAGATCATCAGTTTTACATCCAACAGTTCATACACATTTTGTTTTATCATTGAATAATCCCCTCAGTGTAACATCCCTTATCCCAGTTCGTATCTGTGTTTCCTGTTCCCATCATTCATTCTTTCCTAACCCTTCTGAATTTTGTTTTTGGGTGAATGTTGCTCTTTTGATCTCAAATGGTTTATTATTTTAGAAGGTATGTGTGCTTACCTCACTAATAATACTGAATTTCTCTTATCTTTTCTTTCCATGGGTGTAGTCAATTTGACTCCTGTGTATTTCATCTGGTGAGGTCCACATACATAGTTTCTGTTTTTGTTGTTGAGAAAAGGTGTTTACAATGTAGAAGTTGTTGTTGGTCTTGCAAAATCTTATCTTGTGATCTTCAGCTTCGTTTCTGTCACCAAAGCTATATTTTTCAACTACCAATCCTTCCTCTCTGTTTCCAACTTTCACATTCCGATCACCAGTAATTATCAGTGCATCTTAATTGCACGTTTGATCAATTTTATTAGATTATAGAAGTTGACAGAAATCTTCATTTTCTTCACCATTGGCTTCTGTGGTTGGTGTGTAAATTTGAATAATAGTTATATTAACTGGTTTTCCTTGTAAACATAAGGTTATTATCGTATCACTGACAGCATTATATTTCAGGATAGATCTTGAAATGTTCTTTTTAGGAATGAATGTAATGCTTCTCAATTCGTTATACCTGGCGTAATATGATTGTGTGATTCAGAGTAGCCAATGCTAGTCCATTTCCTTTCATGATACCTAGGATATTGATACCCCTGTGCTTTGTTTCTTTTTGATGACTTCAGTTTTCCTAGATTCCATACTTTCTTCATTCCACATTCTGATAATTAATGGAAGTTTGCAGCTGTTTCCTCCTATTTTGAGTTGTGTTCCATCGGCTAATGAAGGTCCTGAAAACTTTACTACATTCCCATCATGAAGGTTGCCTTTTTTTTTGAAGAGTCATCTCTTTCCCAGTCAAAAATTGAGTGTCTTCCAATCTGAGAGACTCATCTGGCACTGTATCAGACACTGTTTCCCTGGTATTCATAGTTTTCAGTGGCTTATTTTTCAGAAATGGATTGCCTTTTCCTTTCTATTTGTCTTAGTGTGGAAGCTCTACTGAAACCTGCCCACCATGGGTGACCCTGCTGGTATTCAAAGTACCAGTGGCATAGCTTTTACCATCACGGCAGCACAGCAATAGGCCACCCCAGTATGACAGACTGACAGATGAGTGGTGAATCCAATGGAATTAAGAAGGTGCAGTTCCCAGAATTCTTGACAGTAGAGTGGTCCCATGGATTTTAGAAAGGGGATTTCTCTTAATTTTAGAAAAATTACGACGTTATCAAGAGAAATTCCATTTAAACCCTATTAGGAAGTACTGGGTAACACTATGGATTCCATTATAAATGCAGAGCGTGTTGTGCTTTCCATATGCATAAAGATACGGACAGTTCCTTCAACAAACATAGTATACCCCTGTGCTAGTGATATAATGGAGTCCAGCTACATCATGCTGAATCATGGAAATGTCTTTATATTATTTAACAGATTGGGGTAGCATTTTATGACATGCTGCTGAATGTAGACCAGTGTAGCACCCACTTAAATTACATGGATCCCATCTGTGACTTCTTGTATCATATGAAGTATATGTTTACTGGTGACAGTGTAAAAGAACAGGTATGTTGAATTTATTTGATTATGCTTGAGTGTTACTTAATTTTAAAAATTTGAAACCATGGTGTTGGCCTTTTTGTTTATGTTTTTCTGTTTAGTTAATTTTTTGAGGCAGTGGTTAAGGAGAAATGTTGATATCAGACCCTTCTAGGCTATATGAATGTATGTTCTGGATACAGTTTTAAAGTAAATACATGTTATAATTCCTCACATTTTTCTTCCTTGATATTTTAGCAAGACATGAAAAAAAAACCTGTGGAATTGACAGTGATCTCATTAGGAAGAAACAGTGTGCTGTGGACAGTTGAAAGTCCAGCTAGGTCTTTTTGTGAATGAAGGAGATACTCATTTTTTCTTCATTGGTTTGGGTACAAGGGACACTGAACGAATGGTAGCATGACTGGAGGACAGAAGCCAGAGTGATCTAGAGAAGAATTTGTGACTAGTTTGCGGGAATTGTTCATGCCCTCACTAGTAGAAGGGCTGCCACATGGAGTGGATACTGGATTTGCTGTCACCTAGATTTACTGTCACTTCACAGGTGAATGTAAAGGGAGGCATATTCTGACTCAGCATATGAAAAGGCACTTCCTAGTTAGTATTGCTGTGTGAAGGTACTAAGATCTCCTTGAATCATAACTGGACCTCTTATCTTTAGAAAACAGAATCTGTGCTGTTATAGAGAAATGGGGTTAAGCTAGATAGATAAAGTTTAATATCCTCATCCATTCCTATTTTGTGTGTTATTCCTTTCGATAATGGAAAAGGAGATAGATTATTATAGCAACCCTAACCTACTGGGATCTGCCCTTGGAGGTGAGGAGATGGGTGGAAAGGCTGTTCACACCATTATACTTCAACAAGATAGAAGAGTTAGGTGTGAACCAAGAAAAAAATATTTTATTTAGCATATCCTGACCTAAAGATGAATAGAAAACAAAAACAATGCATTAATCTTGCCTGGTAAGGTCAAATAATATTTTAGTAATAGAAAATTGTGAAACTGGCAGATGCACTGGTTTCCTTAAATAGAGCTAGTATTTTGTTTTAATGTCAAGTATAAAGGAAAGCAACAGCAACATAAAAAATTAGCTTTAGTAGATAAATGTTGCTGATATGAGTTATTCAAAGAAATTTTCAGTACAGTCCTGCTTCATGCTTCTATGAAAATGGCATTTTAAAAGGATGATAAACTTGTTGGATGTGTGAAATGTTTGGCGTGTGCTATCTTTTGGTACTGGGATGACTGGTTAACTGGATAAAAGAATATGTTTTTGTAAGAGTATGCATATATAATATGTGCACACTCATATTCATATAACTAAGTCAGAAGCTTTGCTACTAAGGTTTATTTCACCGAAAACGTGTTTAAACGTGTCTCCGTGATCAGTGAGGGTCTGCTTGGCCAGTTAAATTCAAGGCAGAGAGGGCATCTCAGAAGTTTATGGTGAGTCTTTTTGGATTCTAAAGAGGTAATCTTGATAGATTTTTTAAAAAGGACACAGGGCATTCATGGGGATTGCTATGAAGAAATTTAAGAAAATTGGAAAATCCATTGCTGAGGATAAGCCCAGGAAAGTTGTGCCAAAAAAAAAAAAAAATTTTTTTTTCCTTCCATTACAAAAGTGCACCTACTCATTCTTCGAGAGTGGCAAGAACTGTCTTATGAGAATTCTGCTGAGAAACCGTACCCCATCTACCCAACAGCCCTCATCTTGCCCCTTCAGACTTCTTTTTGTTTTCAAAACTCAAAGAGCATTTAAAAGGAACACGATTTAAGTTCTTCAAGGATGCCAAAACTGCCACTTTAATAGACTATAAATTGAAGAGTACAGAATGCTGCGAGCATTGGCTTACAGAGATGGAAACACCACCTTCAGAAGTATACAGACCTAGCGAGAGGAGATGTCGAGAAACAATAGCTTTACATTTGTTCGTTTTGTTTAATAAAAATTTCTTTGATTCTATAGCAATACTTTTTGACTTACCTTCATATGTACAAGGGCTTCCAAAAGTTTATGGGAAAGTAGAATTAAGAGGTAATGGAATTTCTCCAGAAACTTTTTGAAACTCCTTCATATATGCTAAATACATATATAGGTTTTTTGGTTTCAGTTATGTGCTGTGGAGTTGGTTCCGACTCAGCAACCATGTGCAGGGTTTCCGAGATTATAACTCTTTACAGGAGCAGAATGCCTCATTTTTCTCCCACAGAACAGAAGGCTAGCAGCCCGATTCGTAATACACATATAGAGAGTGAAAAAGAATTAAGTGTATCTTCTTTTGTCAACACGCAAAACATGTAGAAAAGCTTATCACCCCCTCTACTTCACCCCAGTTTTTTGTGTCAGGTGATGTGTAAAACACGTCTTTCAAGATGAGGAGTTGAAATACTTTTTAATAGTTAAAATATTTGTGTTTTCCTTTTTTAGGTAGAGAAGATTATCTGTAATTTAAAACCAGCTTTGAAGCTTCGCCTTCGGTTCATCACGCACATTAGCAAGATGGAACCAGCAGCAGTGCCTCCACAAGCCTTAAGTAGTGGGTCACCAGCACCGCAGCCTAATCAGGTGCCAGTGTCTTTACCTGGAGCTCAGTGAAGCCAGAGCATAATGTGGTTGAACTGGAAACATCCGTCTTTGAACGTGGACTCAGATCTATTAAATCTGAACATCTTCTTACTATAAAGTGATATAGCAGAAGCAGTGATATTCAGATTGTTGTATTTTGATTCACCTAGTGAATCTATTGACCTTATAACTCCATCTCCTTAGCTGTATTTTTGTCTCTAAGAGATCAAATCAGCTACAGTCCATTCATATCCATAACAGTTTATGAGAACTGCTGAGGGACGTAGAGGCACCTGTGATCCAATCACTTTTATTAGGCCTTCCCTCTCTTTCCTCTTTTACCCATTGTTTTTGGTTTTATTTTTTATTATTAATAACAAATACAGTATTTAAATATGTTGTTTAAAAAAAAAAACACCACAACATGTAAAACAATTAATTATTACAAAACCTTTTATATGTCAATCTCCTTCAGTGTATCTAGGGTTTTGACCAGATAAAGGACTCTTAAGTTTCCTTGTTTTGCAAGAGTAAACCCAGTTTCATATTCTTTTTGTAATGGCTTAGAAAGGTTGTAGCCTTCCATGTAAATTAATGGTCTAATGTTTCTCTCAAGGTAGATTGGCAGTTTTTTGCTTTGCTTTGAACTTGAACTTACTGTATGAAATAAGTTGGGAACCATGTAAGAAAGTAACATCTGTGGAAGTATACCAGATTAATAAAATCAGGCTTAAATGGTTGATACTCCATGCTCTGATTTAAAAAATAAGCTAATTCCTCTTCCAGGTTGACATTCTCACCTTTCAAATGATATAATGATTTGTGTATTTTCAATCTTAAAACTTTTAAAATAGTGTATTTCTAAATGTAGTACTCATTTTAGTCCTTTAGGGTTTATTAGAGTTTGAGACACTACTTTTAGAAAAAATAAATGTCATTAAAATATAAAAGACTAAAAAAATAGTAAAAATCTGTTGAATGAATAAGCAACATGATTCTTTAACACTTCATTTGAATGAGTGTCTGCTGGCTGGATTTCAGCCTAAAACCGTGCTATTTCCGTGGGCCATACACATCATAGTTGGCAACAGAAATTGATGTAGGAATTAAAAGTTACTACTGGACTGTTATCTGTTCCCGTAATGATTTACAGCCTCGAAAACCCTGTACAGAGTTGCTATGGGTCAGAACCAACTCGACGGCACTGAACAACAACATCTGGACTGTTAGTCATGAGGTCAGAGGTTCAAACCACCAGCCACTTCTCTGAAACCCTATACAGAGTCACTATGAGTCAGAACCAACTCAGTGGCTGTTAGAAACATGGTTGTTTTTTTTTTTGTTTTTTTATGAGAAATTTCAAACCAACTATGCTTCAGACTCCTGTTTCAAAGTACAGTCTTCCTAAATTTTCATTTTCCTCATTACTTATATCACTGCAGTCACTTAGACCAAATCTTTCTTTGTGATACAAACCCCACTTGAAATTTATGTAATGCCTTATTTTATTCTTAAAATTCTCCGGAAGTTTTATTCTAAAAATTATTTTAAATATTTTCAATATTTAAATATTATTCTCAAATTTCTGTGCCTCAAATATATTGCTCAGCAATCCTAAAATAGGAATAATTATGATACATATATTAACTGGTAATGTACAAACAAAATCAGCATTATCATTTCCATGGAACATACACATTCCCTGCCAAAAAAAAAAAACCAAACACAAGCCCACTGCTACCAAGTTAGTTCCAACGCATCAAAATCCTGGGAACAAAGTAGAATTTTCCCGAAACAGATCACCACTTCTTCTTCCCATGGGAGGCACTGATCTTTTTCATTTTTTCCCTTTTTGAGTATTAGCCAAGAATTTCAGTCACTGAGCCACCAGGGATATCCTATATGATGTTGTTGCTGTTGGTAAGTGTTATCTAGTCAGTCCCAACACATAGCCATAATGTGTGGGGTTTCCAAGGAGCAGCTGGTGGGTTTGAACTGCCAACCGTGAGGGTCACAGTATATTGCTGATCGTACAGTGCCACAGGGGCTAGGGATCCTATATATCACCCAATTTAAAAAAAAAACAAAGGACATCTATCTTAAAAAAAAAAAAATGTAATGTCATTTCTTACAATAGACTTTAAAGAGTTAATTATTAACTAGAGAAATGAATAGAAAGCAAACTTTCAGGTAATTTTAGGATACAACTGAGAAAAAAATACCCTTATATTCATTACATCCTTTTGTTTTTCTTTTTCTTTGTGAAAATCTTTAAAAAAAAAAATTGTCTATATAGTAGCTCTGTCCCATAGAACTTTCTGCAGTTGGCAATGTCCTATACCTTTGCCATCCTGTGCCTCGTGTGGTCACTGAACATCTGAAGAGTAGCTTTGTATACCTGAGTGATTGAATTTTCAGTTTAATAAGACTCCAATTAATTAAAATAATCACATGTGGCCAGTACTGGACAATGTGTTTCTTGAGTTTGATCCACCACAGTTGCTCTCATCTGTAAGCCATTCAATAAAATATTTCGCTTTCACAGATCAAAGAGGTAATAGATTTAAAATTCTGGATTACAGATGAAGAATCAGATGTGGTAGAGGTTTTCCATAGCTGTTAAATGTCATTGAGTCATTCTAACTCTTAGCAACCTTGTATAGGGTTTCAAGGAGTGGCTGCTGGATTTGAACTACCAGTCTTGCAATTAGCAATCCAGTGCTTACCCTACAGCGCCACACTAGACTGCAGATAACAACAACAAAAAATCTCATTTGTGTTCCACTTTCCTCAGTATATTTGAGAACGTAAATTAATTTTGGAGATATTTAAGGATTTGAGCTAAAGAAAGATGCTGTCATTGCATTTATCAAAGGCTGGGACATTGGGCAGTCACAGACCAGTTTAGGTCACAGCTTGATCGGAATTAGTAGATCTTGTGAACAAAACAGCAATCTGAATTCTCTGGTTCCTGAATAGATTTTTGGCTACATTTTCTACTTTTTTAAAAGCTATTGAGAAATACCAGCCACATTTAAAATATCAATCAATATCATGTTTCAGGTTTAAAAATAGTAAAATATGACCATTTTGTGGCACTGTGGGATAAAGCACTGGGCAACAAGGCCAGTTTGAACCACAAGGTCAGTAGTTCAAACTCACCAGCCACTCCTTAGAAACCCTACACAGGGTCGCTATGAGTCAGAACCTACTTAACAGCACAAGTTTTATGATTACCTATTTTACAGATTAAGAAACCAGAGCCAGGAAATTTAAATGCCAGTGTTTTTAAATCTTTATAGTAGTCTTAATAGGCTGTACATATGATGTGTGTAATACATATATGTTGTTGTTAAGTGCTGTCAAGTCAGTTCCAACTCATAGCATCCCTGTGTAGGGTTTCCACAGAGCAGCTGGTGGGTTTGAACCACCTACCTTGTGGTTAGCAGTTCAGTGCTGTTCCTACAGCACCACACCATACATATTTGCATGTATTAGGCAACATATAACATAAACACTACAGAGTCTTCTTATAAACAGTTTATTATAAACACATCTTTTGAACAGTATGGACATATGGTACCTTTTCAGGTAGGGTATCTTTGTGTAAATTGCAGTAAATTTTCAGTTGGAAATTAATTGACGCTGTTTCTTTCCAAAGAAAGATAAATCTTTTCTCAAATTGGCAACTATAAAATTTTTAATTTTACAGAAGTTAGAATTGCCCCATCATGAATTTCACACCAAGGGGGTTTACAATCTGTACAGTTTATACTAACTGTATAGTATTTACTAAGACAAAACATTTTTCTGAAAAGACAGTCTTTAGGAAGATAACTGTAGGCTTAAGTAAATTATTATTTTGGCTAATTATGTTATTAGCTGTCAGATTTGTGTATGATGTTTCCACATTTACTTAGGTGGGCTAAGATAGTTAATATCTTTATGATTACCCTCCCGCGCAACTCCAAAGCAAGATAAGGTGATAGCTACTGCTGTGTTCACTGTTCGAGTTACTTCTTCTGGTGTCTTCCCCAGCGATGGATTCACTTCCATTATATCTAATCCTGAGAGTAGCCCTACAGAAGCAAATAGGAATGTCATTTATAAAATAGTTGACATTTTTAATTCAGTACAGACTAACTTGAGAGATTAGCCAAGAATGTAAAGAAATGGTAACCAACCAAAAGCACTTAGTTACTGCGTTGTGTGAAGACGTCTGCTTTTTTTAAAAAATGTTTTATTATGAATTATGTGATAGTTTACATGGGAAGAAGTCTGCTTTTGAAGTGTACTTAGGCACTTGGTTTTCAAATCGGAATGATTTGATTCAAGTCAGAAAGTTCATGGATAAATGGAATTAAATATAATGGATTTTTCCACAAATTTTTTGAAGCCCCTTCATGTATCCTGGCTGCTTAGACCCTAGATCTTTACCTACCTGTTTTGTAAATTTCTTCTGTAATATAGAGACCTTCTCTATAAGACAGACCTCCTAGGACTGGTGTGCCAGTAGCTGGTGTGAAAGACGGGTCCAGTCCATCAACATCAAAACTCAGATGAATTGGCCTTTTCTTTCTTTGAAGAGGCAGGAAAGAAATTCGGATTAAAGATGATGATTTAATGTGTAATAGGTAAGTACAGTTCTTACCCTGCTTTGTAAAACATGACAACCCTGGGAAGTTCCAAGATTTAAAACTATTGCTAATTGACATTGATTAGTGTCACTAGTAAGCCCTCAATATTTGTGTTGTCCATATACACAAACAGACACACAAGCATCGTACCTTCCTAGTAGATAGCTGAGTGTTTCTTCCATCACTTTACCAATCCCCAGCTTGTCCACTTCACTCATCGAAAAGAACTTAATACCCAAAGTTTTCAAAATGTAGCTAGGAAAGAAGAGACGTTAAAATAATAAACAATTAATGGGGAGACTGACTTAAATCAATCCCCATTTCAATCATTTTCACGAATACAATTCAGTAGCATTAACACCACAGTGTGGTTCCAAGGTGTGGTTCCAAGATTTTCATCACCCTTAGTAGACAAGATTGCCACTTTGGCAGCAGTACCCCATTCATTTCTCACCTGCGCCTGGTTGTTATTGTGAAGTGCCATCGAGTCAGTTCCGACCCATAGCAACCCTGTATAGGGTTTCCAAGGAGCAGCTGGTGAGTTTGAACCACCAAACTTGCAGTTCAAATGACTTTGCAGTCTGGCGCATTAATCCACAGCACCACACCAGAACTCTTGCTCCTGGTAATCACTAGTAAACATTTGTCTCTGTATTTGTCAATTTTGGATATTTTGAGTAAGTGGAGTCACACAATATTTGTCCTTTTAAGATTCATCCATGTATGAAGCCATTTATTTTTATGTCTGAGTAATATTTATGTATATGCCATATTTTTTGTATCCATCTGTTGATGGGGATTTAGGTAGTTTCTACCTTTTGACAATTGTAAATACTGCTGAAATGAACATTGGTATACAAGTTTCTCTTTGTATTCCTGCTTTCAGTTCTTTGGGGTACATACTTGGTGTCGAAGAAATTGAGCAACATATTATATTGGACAAATCTGCTTTTTTTAAAGACCTCTTTAAAGTCTTGGTGTCGCATTAGGACTAAGATGCACTTGATGCAGACCATGGTGTTTTTAGTCACTTCACATGCATGTGAAAGATGGACAATGAATGGGGAAGACTGTAGAAGAATTGTTGCATGTTAACTGTGGTGTTATCAAAGAATATTGAGAGTACAATGGACTGCCAAAAGAAAGAACAAATCTGTCCTGGAAGAATAGCTCTTTAGAAGCAAGGGTGGCAAGATTGGTCTCTTGTATTGTGGAAATTTGTCAGGAAGGACCAGTTCCTGGAGAAAGACACCATGCTTGGTAGAGTGGAGGATCAGTAGAAAAGAAGACCCCCAGCAAGATTGATTGGCACAGTGACAGCAACAATGGGGTCAAGCATAATGACAATTGTGAGGATGGTGTAGGACCTGGCAGTGTTTCATTCTGTTGTGCATATAGGGTCACTGAGAGTCAGAATCCACTCTATGGAACCTAACAGCAACCTTGGTATAGAATTTCTGGGTCACCTAAGGTGACCAACTGAGTTGAAGTCACCTCAACAGCAGTGGGTTTAGTTTGTTTTTTTGGTGTGGTAAATGTACATTTAGCTTTTCAAAATATCCACAGGGTTACCTATGGTGGACGAGTTTCAGTGGAGCTTCCAGACTAAGATAAACTAGAAAGAAGAAGAGGCAGACTACTGAATGTTTAACCACTGAAAACCTTATGAATAGCAGTGGAACACTGTAAGATAACACCAGAATATTGATTGTCAGAACATGCTGATGAGTAGCACCACAGTATTGTCAGATACAGTGCTGTAAGATGAGCCCCTCAGGCTGGAAGGTACTCAAAATACAACTGAGGAAGCTGACTGATGATGTGAATGGAGTAAAGCTTTCAGGACCTTCATTTGCTGATGGGACACAATTGAAAATGAGGAGAAACAGCTGTGACATCCATTAATAAAAGGAACATGGACTGTATGAAGTATGAATCTCAAAAAATGGAAGTTGTCAAAATTGAAATGGAACACATAAAGATTGATATCCTTGGCATTAGCCGAAATGGAACTGGTATTGGCCATTTTGAACCAGAAAGTTATATGATTTACTATGCTAGGAATGACAGAAGAGGAATGGTGTCGTGTTCATCATCAAAATGAGTATTTCAAGATCTATCTAGAAATATAATGGTGTCTGTGATTGGGTAATATCCGTATACCTACAAGGAAGATCAGTTCATACAACTATCCATATTTATGCACCAACCACTAAAGCCAGTGATGATGAAGTCAAAGAATTCTACCAACTTTTTCAGTCTGAAAGTGATCAAACATGCAACAAAGATATATTGATAATAACTGGTGATTAGAAGGCAAAGGTTGGAAACAATGAGGAAGGATCAGTAGTTGGAAAATATGGCCTTGGTGATAGATATGGTACTGGAGATCACATGATAAAATTTTGCAAGACCAGTGACTTATTCATTGCAAATACATTTTTAAAACAACATAAAAGATGACTTGTAGAAAAAAAAAAAAAGTTGTATACACATGGACCTCACCAGATGTACTACACATAAATTGACAACATCTTGGCAAGAGTTGGCGGAGAAACTCCTTATCAATAGCAAAAACAAGGCCAGGTGCAGACTGTGCTTACATGCAAGTTTAGGCTGAAGCTGAAGAAAATTAAAACAAGTCCATAGAGCCAAAATATAACCATGAACATATCCCCCCTGAAGTTAGGGATCATCTCAAAAGCAGAGTTGATGTGTTACACACTAATGACTGAAAGCTAGAAGAGTTGTGGAATGAGGTCAGGAACATACAGGAAGAAAGCAAGTCATTAAGACAGAAAAGAAGGAAAAGACCAAAATGGATGTCAGAAGAGGCTCTGAAACTTGTTTTCTAGCTTGAGCTGCTAAAGCAAGTGGGAGAAATGAGGAGTTAAAAGAATTGAACAGAATGTTTAAAGGGCAGCTCAGGAAGATATAGTCAAATATAATTAAATGTGCAAACACCTGGAGTTAGGAAACCAAAAGGGAAGAACATGTTCATTTCTCAAGCTGAAAGAAGTGAAATGAAAACACAAGCTTCAACTTGAAACACTGAAGGATTCTGGAGTCCTAGTGTGGCACTGTGGGTTAATGTGTCAGACCAATACCGTTTGAATTATAAGGTCAGCAGTTCAAGCTCACCAGTCACTCCTCGGAAACCCTATACAGGGTTGCTATGGGTTGGAATCAACTCGATGGCACTTAACAACAACAACAGCATGGGCAAATTACTGAATAATGCAGAAAGCATCAAAAGAAGATGAAAGGAATATACAGAGTCAGAGTCACTGTATCAAAAAGAAATGGTTAACAATCCAGGGAAAGGAAGCTTGCTAACAGACTCTGAAAACCATGACTTAATTCACTTGGACACAATGCTACCAACTCCCACCACCATGGCCATCTTCAACCCACAGTGGTCACTCAAAAAGGATTTTTCAACTGAGACTAATTAACTTAACTATGAAACTCTATCTCCTCATAATGCCTTAATTAGGTCCTATTATTCCCAAAGAAAGGAGCTCTGGTCGCACAGAGCTGGTTATAAATCAGGCTGCTAACCTCAAGGTCAGCAGTTCTAAACTACCAGCTGTTCCGTGGGAGAAAGATGAGACTTTCCGCTCCTGTAAAAGATTTACAGCCTCAGAAACCCTATACAGGGTTGCTACGAGTCAGAAGTGACTCCATGGCACACAGCTACCACCACCGCCACCACCATTCCCAAAGGAACCCTGGTGATGCAGTGGTTAAGTGCTGCACTGTCAACCAAAAGGTCAGAAATTCGAACCCACTAGTTGCTCCATGGAAGAAAGATGAGGCAGTAGGTTCCAGTAAAGATGTACAACCTTGAGGACTCTAATGGGCTGTGAGTTTGACTAGACTACAGTGGCCAAGATCCTAGCATTGCAACTCAATGTTCTGTTGACATTAGATGAATGCACGTGGAAGCTGTTGTCTTCAAAGCAATCTCAAAAGAGCGTTGTGATGAGCTCATCTGCTTCTCAACTGGCTAATGGCTTCAACAACTGGCACACCAAAGATCTATTTGCTATGTGCTTGTTGTGCAGTCTGATGGGGGTAGGAGAGGAAAGAGATGGCAATATTGAAAAAGCTAATATGATGCAATGGGTATCACCGAATCATTCCTGTGAAGAATGTTGAATTGACAAATGTTGTGTCGTATATATTTTTACAATAAATGCAAAAAAAGAAGGAGAAAACCACAAATGGAGTGGAGTAGGGTGGGGAGCAAAGTTAAGGTAAAAACCCAGTGCTACACTGTCAATTTCAAAATGAAGTAATGAAGAAGTGTTCTGTGATGAGAAAATCATTTGTGATACTGGTTTAATGTTGCAAGTGGAACATTTAAAATTGTTTAACTCTCTGTGGTTACCATGGTAAATGGTTTTGGAAGTCCTCGGGGTTTAGGGCACTGCCTAAAACCTGGATCTGTCTGGTTGTGGCCAATTTTTGTTTTTAACCACTAATTAAACTCAGGTTGTTCAATTAAAAAAAAAAGAAGAAGAAATGGTTGACGTTCAACCATTTCAAGTGATAGCATATGATCAAGAAAGAACCCATGGTACTGAATGAAGAAGTCTAAGGTGCACTGAAGGCATTATCAAAAACAAGAGCCCAGGAACTAATGGAATGTAAATTAAAATCTTTTAACAAACTAATGTAGAAATGGAGGCACTCACTTATCTGTGCCAAAAAATTTGGAAGACAGATACCTAGCCAATTGGAAGAGATCCATATTTATGCCCATGCCAAAGAATGGTGACCCAACAGAATGTGGAAATCATTGTACAATATCATTAATATCATAAATGCAAGTAAAATTTTGCTAAAGATAATTCAAAAACAACTGCAATAGTGCATTGACAGGGAGCTGTCAGATGGTTCTAGCCACATTCAGACAAGAAACAACTGCAATAGTGCATTGACAGGGAGCTGTCAGATGGTTCTAGCCACATTCAGACAAGGATGTGGAATAAAGGATATTATTGCTGATGTCAAATATAACTTGACTGAAAACAGAGAATACCAGAAAGATGGTGATTGTTGTTAAGTACCATCATATACATTTCTGTTCATGGTAACCCTATATAGGGGTTCAAACTAACAGCTAGTGGGTTGTAACAGTTGTACCCTGTGGTTCGCAATCCAGGGCTTATCCACACCAGGTCCAGAAAGACATCTGCTTGTGCTTTATTCACTACACAAAGGCTTTAGACTACGTTGATCATCACAAACTATAGATAACATTGCGGAACACTTCATTGTGCTCATGAAGAACCTGTACATAGACCAAGAGGCAGTCATTTGAACAGAATAAGGGGACACTGAATGGTCTAAAATGAGAAAAGGCGTGTGCCAAGATTGTAATCCTTCAACATATTTATTCATTCTGTATACTGAAAAAATGATCTGAGATGCTGGGTTATATGAAGAAGAATGTGGCATCAGGATTGGAAGAAACTTTATTAACAAGCTGATATATGCAGATGATACAATCTTGCTTGTTGAAAGTGAAGAGGACATAAAATACTTACTGATGAAAATCAAAGACCACAATCTTCAGTATTGGGTTGTACCTCAATGTAAAGAAAACAAAATCCTCACCACTGGACCAATTATGATAAGTGAAGAAAAGATTTCTGTCAAAGATGTCATTTTGCTTGGATTCACAACACTCATGGAAGCAGCAATTAAGAAATCAAACGATGTATTACACTAGGCAAATCTGCTGTACAAGACCTCTTTAAAGTGTTGAAGAGCAAAGATGTCAGCTTGAGCACTAAGGTGCACCTAACCCAAGTCATGGTATCTTCAATAGCCTGTTATGCATGCAAAAGTTGGACAACGAGTAATGAAGACCATAGAAGAATTGATGCATTTGAGTTATGGTGTTGGAGAAGGATATTAAAAGTACCATGGAGTTCCAAAAGAAAAATCAAATCTGTCTTGGAAGAGTACAGCCAGACTGCTTCTCAGAGGCCAGAGTGGCAAGACTTAGTCTTTCATACTTCAGACTTGTCACCAAGAGGGAACAGTCCCTGAATAAGGCCATCATGTAGAGGTCAGTGAAAAAGAGGAAGACACCCAAGGGGATGGATTGGCACAGTTGCAATAGGAATGGGCTCAAGTGTAACAACGTTTGAGAGGATGGTTCAGGACCGGGCAGTGTTTCATTTTATGATGCATAAGGGCTCTATGAGTCAGAACTGACTTGACCTGAAAAAACAATGACTGATGGTGTTAGTATTCTCGTGATTTTTGGCCACTAGAGAAATGTGATTGATTGTTTATCTTTTAGTTGTTCAGTTGTAGGTCATTTAAATCATTACTAAGAGTATAAATTAAGTTCATTAGTTATAATCATCATGTTGTGCTACCATTATCAATTTGTAAAAGTCTTTTGTCACCCCAAATTCAGTAACCCTCATGCAATAACTCTCTATTTCCCTCCCCCTAGCCCCTGATAGCCAGTAATAAAACTTTGATACTATGTCTTTTAAAGGAAAAGTTATTGTGGTAAATATGTGAAATTCTTAGGTTTTGTGAATTGTGTTTTATATAGAGAAATAAAGAGCAGGTCTAGACCAATAAAGCATACTGAATACATAAAGGGGACAGAAATGAAAGTAAATCACATCAAGGAATGTACTTACTGTTCACCAGGATCCACATCTCTCAAGCCAATGTATACAATGTCTTTAGCAGATATGCAGGGAGTCACCCAAGATAATCCCGGTATATCAGGAATCTAAAATTGCAATGTTTCCATTTGGTTACTGTTCCTCTATAGTAAATCTTTAGGGGTCCCTAATAGTGCAAATGGTTAGTTCTTGACTACCAGCCAAAAGGAGTCCTGGTGTGGCGCTGGAGCTAAATGCACCAGACTACAAAGCCATTTGAACTGCAAGGTCAGCAGTTCAAGTTCACCAACTGCTCCTTGGAAACCCTATAGTGTCGCTATGGGTCGGAACCGATTCTGCAGCACTTAACAACAACACCAGCCAAAGGTTGATGGTTGAAACATCCAAAGTCGCCTCAGAAGACAGACCTGTTGATCTGCTACCAAAAGTTCACAGCCTTGAAAACTTTCTGGAGCAGGTATGCTCCGCCCATGGGGTTGTCATGAATTGGAATTGACAGTAACTGACTACCACATCAAGAGTAAATCTTACTTTTAAAATTAGGAAGACAGGTAAGGTTGCATATATCTAATATTTAGCACATAAGAATGTACATACATCTTAAATTTAGCGGAAGCCATGTTTTTTTCAGTCACAAAATTAAGGAAGGGATGTCTTTTTACCCTTGTGATACCTTTGATGCCTTGGCCTTACACAGCCTCACCCTGGTATCCAGATGTAACCTGACCATTTATCAGAGTTTACCTGCTTTGTGCCTCACTTATAGAGTTCTTCCATAAGAAATCTGTGCTTCCATTACTTTGATAAAAGCCTTCTGACTTCTCCTTCTCAATAAGGTACTTAATTCAAAAGAAGGTCTAGGGTGACCTGAAGAAATTTTTGACCAAACCTCACACCATCATGTAATATCTGCTTTGTTCTGGAACTTGGTGGTTTTGCAGTGCTAGATAGACATTTTCCAACTTTATAGATCTATCACTTGGTCATCAGTGCAGGAAAGAATTACTCCTGAATATTTCACATAAGGAGGTTTGAATCCCCGTGTATCATCATAAAGATTAATATACTGTAGGTGCTATACAAAACAATAAAAGTCTAAAACTATATTGTTTAATTTTGATCTGGAATTTCATCGTACATATTTTATAATAGAAATTTGTAGGGAACAAAGGGATAGCCCTTCTTCCTATGATTTAGAGATATAGTTTGTATATTTCTTCATAAGGATGTTAATATAAATCACTATGTTGTTAAGTGCCATCAAGTCAGTTCCAGCTCATAGCAACTCTCCATAGAGTTCCCATGGAGCTGCTGGTGGGTTTGAACTGCACACCTTGTGGTTAGTCATTCAGTGCTTATCCTACAGCACCACATTAAAAATCCCCTATAATATGTATTTATTTTTAATAAATTTGTAAGAATAAGAGGTTGAATGGTATATTAGAAAGAGATAGGAGTTAGGAGACCTGGTTCTGGGCCTTCCCTTGCTATATGCTTGGAATATGATCTCAGAAAGGTGCTAGACTCTGAGCTGATAACTTGTTTATAAAGGAGTATATTTACTAGAGGAGTGCGGTGATTCTGTGGAATAAGCACTAGGCTACGAACCATAAGGTAAGTGGTTCAAGCCCACCAGCCAATCTGTGGGAGAAAGATGTCGCTTACATCAACCACAATGATTTACAGCTTCAGAAACCCCATACAGGGTCACTGAGTCAAAATGGACTTGATGGCACCAACAACAACTGCCTCAAGGTGCAAACAGTTTATGTGCTTGCCTAAATTTTTTAAAAGATTGGGGTTCGAGTCTATCCAAAGTACCTCAGAAGAAAGGCCTGCCACCTACTTTAAAAACAACAACAATCAGCCATTGAAAACCTTGTGGAGCACAGTTCTACTCTGACACACATGGGGTTGCCATGAGTTGGAGTCGAATCAACAGCAAATGATAGTATTCCACCTACTAAAAAGGTTAGCTCTGAGAATCAAAAGGTAAGATGTATGCAAAGTCAGTTTGCAAACTACCAAGTAAGATAAAGGCAGACAGCTTTGCCCAGTTTTATCAGCCAATCCTTTACTTCCTGATTGCAGAGAATATGGATTGAAGTTGCACCAAGAAAAAGATGATGTTGTTAAGTGAGGTTGAGTCAGTTCCAACTCATAGCAACCCTGTATGACCTTGTGGTTCAAACCGACTTTGTGGTCTAGTGCTTTATCCCACAGCACCACACCAAGATGACATAGGGGTTCTTAGTTCCTGTCCACCACCTGAACTTTTACTAAAGATTACTCTTTTCTAAGAAAATGTCAACCAGTCATTCACCTTTCCCTGTAGTTCCTTCAGGAGAAAAGACACAGGTTGTCCATGCAAGTTCCCACTTGTGGTTGTCTGTGGAGTGTTGATATCCGTGTGGGCATCCACCCAAACAACACAGAGATCAGGGTGGACTTTGGCATGGCCAGAGATGCTGCCAATCGCTAAACTAAAGAAGAAGAAAATTTTTGTGAACATCGGTTCTCAGTGTATCTAACACATACCAACTTACCCTATGTTCCTGCTGCTTGATTTTCATTAAAGTCAAAGTGGCTGCTATTTCACATAGCCTTGAAAATGAAGTTACCAATTAAACATTTGTTTTTTAAGTTTTACACGAAAAATACAGTATATATTACAGTTACAACTTATTTCCAGGTTATAACCAAAGACCAGATGACTTGTAGATGACATCAAGGGCATCATATACATGAAGAAAGCAAAATATAATTAAAAAGACAGGAAAGAAAGAAAAGATAAATATGAATGTCAGAGAGATGACATTGAATGTATGGTAGGTAAAGCAAATGGAGGAAATGAACTAAAAGAGTTGAACAAAGTAATTCAAAGGCTGACTCAAGAAGACAAAGTAAAGTATGACGAAATGTACAAAGATCTGTAGTTAGAAAACCAAAAGGGAAGAACGCACCTGGCTTTTCTCAAGCTAAAATAACTGAAGAAAAAATTCAAGTCTCAACTTGTAATATTAAAGGAGTCTATGGATTATATGAAGAAGATCACAATATCAGGATTGGAGGAAGACTAATTAACAACTTGAGATATACAGATGATATAACCTTGCTTGCTGAAAATGAAAAGGAATTAAATTACTTACTGATGAAGATCAAAGACAACAGCCTTCAGTATGGGTTACAACTCAATGTAAAGAAAACAAAAGTCCTCACCACTGGACCAATACATAGCATCATGATAAATCGAGAAAAGATTAAAGTTGTTAGACTTCATTTTGCTTGGATCCACAATCAATACTCATGGAAGCAGCAGTCAAGAATCAAACAACATATTGCATTAGGTAAATCTGCACACGATCTCTTTAAAGTGTTCAGGAGCAAAGGTATTGGTTAAGAGAACCAAAACACGTGACCCACTCCATGTTTTCAGTAATTTCATATGCATGTGAAAGTTGAATAATGAATCGGGAAGACAGTTGAAGAATTGGTGCATTTGAGTTATGGTGTTGGAGAACAGTGGACTGCCAGAAGAACAAACAAATCTGTTTTGGAAGCAGTACAACCGGAATGCTCCTTAGAAGCCAAAATGGCTAGACATTGTCCCTCATACTTCAGACATATCACGAGGGACCAGTCCCTGGAGAAGGACCTCATGCTGGGTAAAGTGAAGGGTCAGTGAAAAAGAGAGATTAATTGGCACAGTGGCAGCAGCAATGTATTCAAGCATAGTAATGATTATGAGGTTGTCACGGGACCAGACAGTGTTTCGTTCTGTTGTGCATAAGGTTAATATGAGTCCGAACCAATTCGATAGCACCTAACAAAAACAGCAACATGGAGCAAATAAAGCTGAGTGACTTTGGGCGGGAGACTTGCTTGCAGAGTGCGGTGCTACTAGGTGCTACGTTTGCTCACCCGTGAAGCTGGACCTGAGTGCCTACAGGCTGAGGCTTATGGTGGAATGATGTGTCCTGTGGGCATTTATGAGCAGCTCTAAAAGCATTTTATAACATTGTACAAACAGAGAGGCTTGCCTGTGGGCATGGCGGAGGAGAAGCTTCCTGACTAGAAGAACTGTGTCCTAAGCATTTCTGACCCTGAGTCATACATAACTTGTTAACATAACTGTGCGTGTGGTGTCTGGGTTCTGTGTGGTCATTGTAATGAATTACAGGACCCAACTGAGTAGAGCGCTGTGGGAAGGTTGGTTTGTTGCTCATTTTTTTTTTGGCAATTGCTATCACACAGGAGTAAAATTTTGTTGAAGATAATTCCAAAATAGTTGCAGTAGTACATAAGCAGGGAACTGCCAGAAATTCAAGTCAGATGCAGAAAAAGAAAAGGAGTGATGTGTGTCATTGCTGATATCACATGCATCTCGACTGAAAGCAAATTATACCAGAAAGAGGTTTACTTGTGTTTTATTGACTATACAAAGACATTCCACTGTGGGGAATCATGAAAATTATGGATAAGATTGTAAAGGGCATGAATTCCCGAACACGTCTCTGTGCTCATGCAGAACCTGTCCACAGTCATTCAGACACAACAAGAGTCTGTTACATAGATCAAAATAAGGAAGGTGTGTGTCAGGATTATATCCTTTAACTGTACTTATTCAATCTGTATGATGAACAAATAAACTGAGAAATTAGACTATATGAAGAAAGACTCAGCATCCAGATTGGAGGAAGGCTCACTAACAAACTGCAATATGAAGATGACATAATTGGGCTTGCTGAAAGCGAAAACTTGAGGAACTTACTGACGGAGATCAAAGACTTGAGTATGGATTACACCTCAACATAAAACAAAAATCCTCACAACTGAAGCAATCAATAGGCAGCATAATAAACAGAAAAGATTAAAGTTGTCATGATTTTATTTTACTTGGAAAAAGTATTTTACATTATTTTATTTTACTTCAATGCCCATGGAAGTAGCAATCAAGAAATCAAATGCATTGTGTAAATCTGCTGCAAAAGACCTTTTAGAAGTGTTCAAGAGCCAAGATATATTACAAAAAAAAAAAAAAATTTTAAAGGAAAAGATTCTGTGGATTATATGACCCAAATCATAGTATTTTCAGTCACCTTAAATGCATGTGAAATGTGGACAATGGCTAAGGAAAAGTGAAGGAAAATTGATGTATTTAAATTACGGTGTTGATGAAGGATATTGAATATACCATAGGCTGCCAGAAAAATGACCAAATCTGTGTTGGAAAAAATACAACCAGAATGCTCTCAGAAGCAAGGGTGGCAAGATTTTGACCAATCCCTGAAGAAGAACATCATGCTTGATAGAGAGTCCGCGAAAAGAGGAAGACCCTCAGCAAGACGGATTGGCACAAAGATGGCAGCAGTGAATCCAGAACAGTTCACGTTTGTGGAGATGACATAGGACCAGCCAGTGTTTCCTTCTCTTATACACAGGGTCACAAATAGGTCACAATGATAACCTTCAAATAAGGAAAGGTGTGTGTCAGGGTTATATCCTGTTAACTATAGGTATTTGTATATCCTGTTAAATATAGGTATTTGTATATCCTGTTAAATACCTGTATATGAATTTCAAAAAGTTTGTATTATAATTACTAATTTCACCATGGAAAATAGACTTTGTAATTGTTAGCCTAAACAAGCTGTTTATGTTATCAGTAGCCAGTATGAATTTTCTTGGTGCTTATTTATATAGAGATGCAAATCTGTGTTGAATATTTTACTGAAATCATTCATATTCATTTTATTTTATGCCATAATAGGTTAACATAAAGATACTGAAAAACTTCAAATAGAGCTAAGTGTATGCTTCCATAAGAAAGTGTCCAATAAAATTCTAAGGAAAAAATTGGTAAAAACAAAACAAAAAACATGACCTTTGGAACGAATATAAGTGGAAATTGGAAAACATCCATCAGTTCTTTGCTTTCTATATTTTCTCTAATCTCATGAGCTTGGCTATCCTTTATTCTTTATTGTACCAGATTCCCATAAACAATCATTAAACAAGACCTGTGATCTCCACCGAGGACCAAGCTGGTTCTCCCAGTCTTCTTGACTTCTGACACCATAGCAGCCAGCTGCTCGTTAGCTTTTCCCACTGACCTCGGATTCTTCACTTTTTGAAAGGGATTGTCATTCGGGACATCAGCAAAGGGCATATCTCCATAATCTTTCACATCACATGCTACAATGAGAAGTTTCAGGATACTAAGTTTAAAAAACGCAGATTACAAAACAGTAGATGTAGGATGATTCCAATATGCAAAATAAATATATCTTTAAAGGTATAAGCAAAGAAAAAGTCTGGAAAGACTATGAAAGTAGAAACCGTGTGTTTACCTCCATCATTCCACCTCTGCCTCAGACAGTGCCTGAGACTTCTTGAATCTATAAATTAGGCTAGACACTCAGAGGTAACAGCTTTCCATGTGATTTAGGTCTGAGGAGTGATTGTCTCTCTTGGTCTCCTTCTCTCTCTCCCTGTAGCGTACTCTTATTTTCTCTCTCCCATCTGTGCTTTCTAGTTTTCTATGTTGTTGTCCCTGTATAGCGTTTCCAAGAGCAGCTCGTGGGTTTGAATGCCGGCCTTGTGGTTAGCAGTCCAGTGCTGATTCTACACGCCACACCAGGACTCCATTTTCTGTGATAAATATGTTTTATTTTTGTAATAAATGCATAGTTAAGAAAAGAATATGTATTTATACCCCAAATAAAATACAGTAATATTTTCTAAAAGTTCCAACTCTAAAAGCAGACTTTGGTTTTAATCCAACCTGTCCATAATGCCTGCCTCATGGTGTTATGAGACTGAAATAAAACTATGGGTCTAGCCTTGAGTGTAATGCTTAAGAGGGCTCAGGATATGAAGGCTTTATTATTATAGTTTGTTTGTTTTTTTCAATAGGAAAGAAAAATGCTCCTATGAACCCTGGTATGTTTCCTAAAATACGAAAATACAGAGCTTCATACAATATGGTGACATGGGGTCAGGCCAGTGTTCTGTAGGTAACTGACTCTTTATTATGGACTTTATTTATTTATGTTTCCATGATTCAGTAACACATTCAAGAGATTTAACCTAATATAAAATGTTACCAAATTATGTTTGTTAACAGAGGAAATTAATCTATTTATTCAAACAAGCTTTGTGTTCTCTATTGAGTGTTTTGTTTTATTTAGGTATACTTTTTATTAATTAAAATGTACCCATTTCAAGTGTACAGATCAATGAGTTTTAAAAAGATCTCCAACTCCACGGCACACAACTACCACTGCCACCACAGTCATGCAACCACCACCACCATCGAGTTGTAGAACACTTCCTTTAGCCTCAATAGTTCCACACCCCAGACCCAGGCTACCACTGGTTTCCTTTCTGTTGCTGCTATATTTTGTCTTTTCTATAACTTCATACAAATGGAGTCATGCAGTAGGTAGCCTTTTGTGTCTGGCCAGTTTCACCTAGTATGATTGAGATTTATCCGTGTCCTTACCTATGTCTGTCCCATTTTGGGGGGCCTGGTGTAGCATTGTGGGTTAATGCACTGGACTGCAAGGTTGGTTTGACCTGCAAGGTCAGTGATTGAAATTTTCCAGCTGCTTCTTGGAAACCCTATACAGGGTCACTATGAGTTGGAACCAACTCGATGGCACTTAACAACAACAACACTATCCCATCTTAAAGATGTATCACGTTTTGTTTGCCAGTTGCTGAACATTTCCTTGCTTTCATTGTTCTATTACAAATAATGCTACTACAAACATCTACAAGTCTTTGTGTGAACATCTTTCACTTCTCTTTGGTAAATATTTAGGAGAACTCCTGGGTCAAAGGGAAAACACATGTGTAACTATTTTAGAATCTGACAGAGTGTTTTCCATTTTGCATTTCTACCACCAATATCTGATGGTTCCAGTTTTCTGCATCTTCACCAACACTTTCATCCAAACTTAAAACTCTCCAGTACCATTGAGTAGATATCAGTTCATAGTAGTCCTGTAGAACACAGTAGACTTGTTCTCCAGGGTTTCCAAGGCAGTTAATCTTTACAGGAGCGGACAGTCTAATCTTTCTCCCACAAAGCAGCTGGTGGATTTGAACTGCCAACCTTCATTAGGGTTTTATATGTAGAAATACATATAAATGCATATAAATTGTAATAAATGCAAACAAGCTTTCTGTTCTCTGTTGAATGTTTTGTTTAATTTAGGTATATTTTAAAGTCTATACTTTAAAAATATGTATAATTTGCATTTGCAAGTTTATGCATATGTATGAGGGAGCTTCAAAAAGTTCATGGAAAAAAAATCCCTTCTTTTTCTATTCCATTTCCCCACAACCATTTTGAAGCCCTTTATATATGTGTGTGTGTCTCTGTGTATATGTGTGTGAGAGAGAGAATACAGACTCACACACACGCTATGCAGATTAATTTCCTTCCACAAATAAGGACCCTCATACTAACAGTAGGTGTTCCTAGGTGGCACACACAAAGAGTAAGTGCTTGACAATCAAACCCACTCAGAGGCCTTGGAAGACAGACCTGGTGATCTGCTTCTGAAAGGCCACAGCCTCGAAAATCCCTGAAAAGCTGTTCCAGGCACACATATGGAGTGGCCATGAACTGACTTGTCAGCAAATAGCAACAGCTTGGTGGCAACATACTTCCTGCTGGCCCTTACCTTCTGTTTTCAAGCCCCCAACTCCCTCCCATCTTCTATAACCCCTAGTCCAGCACTAAACACACTGATTTTCTTATACAATAGTTTGATTTGAAAGACTAGATATGAGGGGGCTTGAGAAAGTTTGTGGAAGAATGAACTAAAAAATCATAAAAGTTTAAACAAACTTTTTGAAGCCCTCTGGTATCAGAGTAAGGATATTTGTTCTCATCTCAAGGAATATTCATCCAACAATATTTCTGAGCATTCTCCCCATATGCTGCTTATTTTATACGATAGGTTTCTAAGATTATAACCAATACTGCAATTCTGTGATATAAATATCACTCCGTATCCACCGAATTTAGCAAACCCCTGCTCCTTCCTTCAGAGTGGGGGAGGAAATCAAGCTGATTCTTTCAACTGAAATTTTACCTTGTTCTTGAAGTTTCTCAAGTAGACCAGCTTTTCTCAATGCAATAGGACCTTCTTCCACCCCTCCTCGTGGCTGAACAATTGAAACAATAAAAGAATTCAGACATTATCATGACTGTCAGATATCGACAATAGAAAGAGTTATCATTATTTAACCAGCTCAATAGTCACTATCATTTTTTTTTAGCTCCTACAGTGCCAGGAATTTACATGATCTTGTTTAATCTTCACAGCAAAGTAGATTGAATTACTTACTCCTGTATCAATCATAAAGGAGCTCTAGTAGTGTAATGGTTATGAATTGGGCTGTGAACCGCAAGGTCAGCAGTTCGAAACTACCAGCTGTTCTGCGGGAGAAAGATGAGGCATTCTGCTCCCGTAAAGATTTACAGCCTTGGAAACCCTGTACAGGGTCGCTATGAGTCGGAACCGACTCCACGGCACATAACAACAACAACAACATATCAATCATAAAGACCTATGTAATTTTTTTAATGTAATTTTTCTGACAACACCCAGCTAACAAGTCTCGCCTAAGTTCACATCCAGGCTCTTTAGACTTGGCGTTCCTTCTTCCCATCTTATCATGTTATCAACATGCTACTGTGGTTGTTGTTGTCGTAAGTGCTGTCGAGTCAATTCTGACCCATAGAGCCCTGTATAGGATTTCCAAGGAGCAGCTGGTGAGCTTGAACCACCAACCTTGTAGTGCAAACGACTTTGCAGTCCACAGTGCCACACTGCCAAGTCAGTTTTGACAAAAGTGCACTTTTCCAAGGTTTTTTAGGATGTAATCATTACTGGATCAGATTGCCAAGTCTTTCTCCCTCCAAATGCTGGGTGGGTGTGAACCAGCAACCTTTTGGTTAGCAGCTGAGCACTTAAGTATTGTGCCATCAGAGCTCCTCATTGTTGTTATTAGGTACCATCGAGTTGGTAACAACTCATAACGACCTTATTATGCACAACAGAACAGAAGTGCCCGATCGATCCTGGACCAACCTCAATTATTGCCACACTTGAGCCCATGGATGCTGCCACTTTGCCAATCCATCTCTCTGGAGGTCTTCCTCTTTTTCTCTGACCCTCCACCTTACCAAACATGATACCCTTCTCCAGCGACCCTCCTGACAATATGTCCAAAGTATGAGAGACAAAGTTTGTCCATCCTGGCCTACAAGTAGCACTCTGGCTGCACTTCTTCCAAAACAGATGTGTTTGTTCTTTTGGCAGCCCATGGCACTTTTAATATTCTCCTCCAACACCATAACTCAAATGTGTCAATTCTTCTATGGTCTTCCTTATTCACTGTCCAGTTTTCACATGCATATGAGGTTATTGAAAATACCATGGCTTGGGTCAGGTGCTTAGTCCTCAAGCTGACATCTTTGCTCTTCAACACTTTAAAAAGGTCTTGTGCAGCAGATTTGTCTAAAGCAATACATCATTTGATTTCTTAAATACTGCTTCCACGAAGGTTGATGCAAGAAGAAGTCTTTGACAACTTCAGTCTTTTCTCCATTGATAAGAATGTTGTTTATTGGCCAAGTGGTGAGGATTTTTGTTTTCTTTACATTGAGATGTAATCCATACCGAAGACTGCTGTTTGATCTTCATCATTATCAATATGTTATTTTTGTTAAGTGCATGGAGTTAGTTCCAACTCATGATGAACTTGTATCGGCTTCCTGAGGAGGGTTGGAATCACTGACCTTGATGTGAGCAGTCCAGTGCTTATACTACAACACCACACCAAGACTCCCATTGTGCTGTTATGTGCTGTCAGGTCAGTTCTGACATATAGTGACTGTATACGATTTTCAAAAGCAGCTAGCTGGTGGATTTGAACTGCCAACCTTGAAGTTAGAAGTCCAAGGCTCACTATCAATATAGTAAACACATACTGTGTGCAAATCAAATTCACGACCATTGAGCTGATTCTGACTTATAGTATAGGGTTTCTGAGATGAAATCTTTGGAGGAGCCGTCAAATTCATCTTTTTTCCATGGTACAGGTGCTTTGAACTCCTATCTTATGGCTAGCAACTCAAGCTTAATCCACAGCACCACCAGGGGTCCTTATTTTGTGATAAATGGAGATATAAAGATGAAAATGTGTGGACTTCTATCTTTGTTTGATTAATGCATAAGCAAATAGAGGATTTGGGCATTTAAGGGAAATTGGGATATGCTGATAGTTGCTTCTGTGCAGATACAGGATACCATGGCAACAAAAGCAGCCTGTTTCCCACTGACAGGCCGGGCTGTGTCAGGGAAGACTGCAGGAGGAGGTGGCATGGGAGCTGAGTCTTACAACAAGAGGAGGTGACCAGAAAAATAGGAGGGCAGGATGGAAAAAAATTGTGAACCAAGGAATAGTTTGGGCAAAGGCATAAAATGAAAAAGAGGGTGCCTTGGAAGGGGTCTGTGTGCAGGTTAACAGGGCAGTAAATCTAAGAAATGGACAACAATGAACTGGACCCCAAACCAAACAACAACCCAGTGAATTCAAGTTTCAAGTTGCTCAAGATAGTCAAGGAGAAATGTCTACCTTTGTTGTTTTGTGTTAAGAAAACTAACACGTCCTGCTGACAGAAAGTCTTCTCCAGTCTCCGGATTGAATAGAGGTCTAAAGAAGCAGTTCTTCTATGTATCTTTCTGTTTCTCATTTCCAACAAAGCTTTTAGATACAGAAAGTTACTTGCATTTCGTAGATGAGAAGATGTGTCCAAAGACACACGCATGTCTCCCTAAGACTGGGGATATTATATTCAACTAAACTTTCTTTTCAACTTCAATGCCTGGGTGTCCAGCAAAGCTTCAATACCAAATTCCCTCCATGATGGCAAAGGATTCCCACTTACTCTCCCTTTCACCTTTATTCTTTATTCCATTTTGCCACAAGCATCTCTCTTTCTCCCATGTACATAGAGTGCTGCTTTGGCTCCTATGCTACACTTGGTTTTTGTTTTCCATTATTAGATTACAATCCAAAGTTCTTGAAGTGTGTGTTGTTATTGTTAGCGGCCGCTGTGTCAGCCTCCAACTCATGGAGACCCCATGCACAAGGAAATGAAACACTGCTCTCTTTAATGATAACCCATGGTCAGTTGCAGATTGGGCTGTTGTAATCCATAAGGCTCATTGCTTGGTTTTTGGAAGTAAATTGCTAGGCCTTTTTCCCTAGTCTCCCCCTACAGTGACTTTTAAGAGTACCTGGAAGGCACAAATAGTTAAGTGCCCAGCTACTAGCTAAAAAGTTCACGGTTTGAATCCACTTAGAGGTGCCTTAGAGGAAAATTGGAACTGTGGTTTAATGCACTGGACTGCAAAGTTGCTTTGAACCGCAAAGTCAGCAGTTCAAGCTCACCAGCTGTTCCTTGGAAATCCTATACAGGGTCACTATGGGTCAGAACTGACTTGAAGGCACTTAACAACAACAACAACTTGTACTACCAAGAGGTCACAGCCATTGGAAACCATGGAGTGTAGTTCTACTCCGAAACATGTGGACTCACCATGCGTCGTAATTGACGTAAGAGCAACTGGTTCACAGCAGCAGTTAGAGGGTAGTGATAGTTCTGTGGTAGAATTCTCACCTTCCATGTGGGAGACCCAGATTCAATTCCCAGACAATACACCTCATGCATAGCCACCACCGTCTATCAGTGGAGGGTTGTGTGTTGCTGACGCTGAATGGGTTTCAGCAACTTTCAGACTAAGATGGACTAGGAAGAAGAGTCTGGCAAAAATCAGTCAACAGAAACCCAGAGATGAGGTCATCACAATGGTGTAATCCAATTCCCATCATGAACAGAATTATATTCCACTATATAATAATGTCTGCTCTGGTAGCGTAGTGGTTACGAATTGGGCTGCAAACTGCAAGGTCAGCAGTTCGAAACTACCAGCTGTTCCACAGGAGAAAGATGAGGCTTTCTGCTCCCATAAAGATTTACAGCCTTGGAAACCCTGTACAGGGTCACTATGAGTCAGAACTGAGTCCATGGCACATAACAACAACAACATATAATATAGTCAGATCAAGAGATCAGACGACGTATTGCATTAGACAAATCTGCTGCACAGGAACTTTTTAAAGTGTTGAAGAGCAGAGATGTCAGCTTGAGGACTAAGGTACACCTGACCCAAGCCATGGTATTTTCAATAACCTCATATGGATGTGAAAGCTGGATGGTGAATAAGGAAGATCCTAGAAGAATCAATGCCTTTGAATTATGGTGTTGGAGGAGAATACTATAAGTGCCATGGGCTGCCAAAAGAACTAGTAGATCTGTTTTGGAAGAAGTGCAGCCAGAGTGCTCCTTAGAGGCCAAGATGGCCAAACTTCATCTCTCATACTTTGGACATGCTGTCAGGAGGGAACAGTCGCTGGAGAAGGATATCATGCTTGGTAAGATGGAGGGTCAGAGAAAAAGAGGAAGACCCCCAACAAGATGGATTGGCCAGGTGGCAGCATTGATGGCGTCAAGTGTGGCAGCGGTAGTGAGGTTGGCCCAGGATCTGACATTGTTTCATTCTGCTGTGCATGGGGTCACTATGAGTCGGTTCTGACTCGATGGCACCTAACAACAACAATATAATATGGAGTCCTGGTGTGGTGCTGTGGACTAATGCGTCAGACTGCAAAGTCATTTGAACTGAAAGGTGGGTGGTTCAAGCTCAGCAGCTGCTCCTTGGAAACCCTATACAGGGTGGCTATGGGTCGGAATTGACTCAACAGCAGTTAACAACAACAACAATCTATAGGGTCACCATGAGTCAGAGGACTGACTCAGTAGTAGCTAGCAACGACAACAGCAGTGACTTGTTGTCAGCATTAGGCCTTGAGTGAGGTACAGGGACCAGAGCCTGTTCCATCTATTCCTTCACTCCCTGTCTTCCCATCTTCTTCTTCTTCTTCTTTTTTTTTTTTTCCAAGTCAAACTGTATCCAGCTTTATTAAAGATATTTTCATAAGCAATCATGGTATTCAGGCAGGATGTGGGCAGACAATTGTTAACAGTATACAACAACTTTCAAACTCCCTTCTTAGACGGACTACCGAAATCAGAAAGCCACTATAAATCCCAATGAAGTCTTCATCTGATGGTCTGAACAGGGAAAGTTTAGAGTGAGGGTTGACATTTCACATTTAGCATGTTGTTTAACAACTTTCCATGAGCCGACCCTGACTTTCAGAAAATGAAATGAAAAAGGCAGAATTACCAATCTGAAGACCCACAATCTCAACAAAGCGACCGCTGCTCTTTTGAGGGTGCCACTGAGTAGACACCACTGGAAAGTCCAGGTTCCCTGACACATGAATAACCAGTTCTCTGAGGTCAGGTCCCAACAGGCCTCTGGGTTTATGGGAGTCAAGTCTATGCTGAAGGCAAAGAGGGAGAAGAGGATATAAAGATGTAAAAACAAATTGTACTTTTTCCACACCACACGGCATTTGTGCGCCAAGGTGGCTAATGTGTGTTAACATCAGGGAATCCCTCCTCCTGGGAACCAAGAGGGAGTCTCTCAAAACTAGATGGGAAAGGTGTTTGCTTCCACATCAGTCCAGCTTTGGAGACACTGTATTAGTGCATTTGCCCCTTTCCCCAAAAACAATGAAGCGTTTTGTGTGCTAACAACATAGCTTAAAAAAAAAAAAAAAGTAAAACAAAAGTCTACATTTTTATAAAACTTGATTAAAAAATAGTATTTCAAACTGTACAGCCACCAGAAGTCCACAATTATCAAAAATGCACACACTTCACTTGGCATCCCCAGCACTTCAGCTTTCTGTGCCTGGTCTGTTTTGACATCTCCATTTTCTGCAGGGTTATTTCCATCCTGGCCAGCATCAGCTTTCCCCTTTTTCCCTTTGGGTACCTTCTCTCCCTTCTTTGCAGGGGCCTTTTTAGGCTTAGGTTCTGGTTTTGGAGGAGCAGGTTTAGCAGATAGATAACCTTGCGGATCTCCTCTGAGGTTCATCCTTCACCTTGGCTTTATCTCCCTTAGCATCCCCTTCAACCTTTCTCTTGGGCATGGCTTCAGCGGCAGGGCGCAGGCGCTGGACACAGGGATGCGGCTACACGCGGGCTGTGGTAGATCCGGGGGTCGTTCTCCCCTCTTCTTCACACTGCTCTTCCCATCTTCTTTATGTCAATTACTTATATGCCTTCTTTTATAATTGCTGACAAGTATTTCAATTCTATCATTGTTATAACCTGCTTCAAGAATGTTGTTGTTGTTGTTAAGTGCCGTGGAGTCGGTTCCGACTCATAGCGACCCTGCACAGGGTTTCCGAGGCTGTAAATCTTTACGGGAGCAGAACGCCTCATCTTTCTCCCACGGAACCGCTGGTAGTTTCGAACTGTTGACCTTGCGGTTCACAGCCTGATTCGTAACCACTACGCTACCAGAGCTCCTTAGAATAGGTGAGGTTATTGTCGTTTTTTCAGTTAACTCCAGCATTGAAAGACACACTTTGGTGTCAGCAAAATGTCTGTGTGTTCTGAAAGAGACCTTTGAAGGAACGAGGCACTGTTGACTGAGCCTTATGCAGTTTGGATCTCTAACCTCTGCCCTCTACCCATTTGTTTTGCAATCAAAAGTCAGAGTGGAAAACAAGAGTTTAAAACTAAGAGGGGCAAAACGCTGCTCTGGTGGGCAAAGAGAATTCTGAGAAACCCAGAGAGCACACCATTAAAACACAACTACAAAAAACCATCTTTTAAGTTTCAATTCACAAACTGTCTTCTGTTTGTAATAAATATGTACTCATTTCGTTCCCATTTTAGTGCAGGTCAACATTGATATCTAATGATTTATGTGTTGTTGTTGGTGGTTTTTAATTCCTTTACATTAATTCAGAGTGAGTGTGTTCAGGCAGACAAAAAGAAAAGAAAAGAAAAAGACCACGTATTTAAATCTGCTGGCATGGGTTTGATTCCCAGTCAGGTGAATCTGTGAGTTTCATATCTATTCCTCCTTTGAATGTTGTCAACTTGCCATAGAATTGTCATTCTTTTTCTTTTTACCCTCAGAAAGGCAGATAGAGGACCCTAACTTGTCTACAAACTAGTTTTATGCAATCGCTAAAACCTTAAAACAACACAAGGAGCTTCAAAGAGTTCATGGAAAATGTAATTTAAAAAGATCATGGAACTTTTCCAATAACTTTTTGAAGCCCCATCATATCAATAATTCACAGAGCTGTTTGAAGCAATACTATTTAGCTTATCCAAGTTAACAGAAGCCTGAAAGTTGCCTCCAATGTTTGAAAATTCTCCAGACATGAATTACGTAACTAAACGTATTTTCTTAAAATTCTCTCTCCCTTTACCCAAACACAAGACCATCAAAAGGCAACAAGTGCAACAAACTCTAAATAAGTACCTGCAATGAGGAAGGAGTCCATTTCAACTCAAATGAAAATGCATCCTCTTTAAAAATATGTAAGAAAGTATTTGTAAGATTTAAATAAAATTAGAGTTAGTTGAGATTAGGGGCCATATGAATAAATGGATTTGTGACCATAATTGTACAATGTTGTAATATGATTAAAAACAAAAGACTTTAATTTTTTTCTCCAGAACCAAATTACATCAGGAAACTAAACTAATAAGAAAAAACACCTTAGTAATTGTTAAGTACGAACTTTTCAGATAAATTCTAGTTTTGAAGAGTCTGGTCTTTTACTCACCTGTCCCTTTGAGAAAGGAGCTCCAATGACCCCTACGGATTTTGACTTAGAACTCATGTTTCAGCTCGTCCCTTCACTGCGTCTGAATTCTCCAGCCGTCACCCTCTGTGGCCCTCAGTGACTGAGGGCACACATTTCTTTTCCATTTATAATTGGGTTGAGTCTGTTTACCTTTATTCTAATGAGAGACACTGACTCCACCTACAGAAGAATGGCCCATGTCCACAGAAAGCCTGGCAAAGTTGCTCATACAAGAAATAACTGTCCATCTGATAAGAAGAGAGGGCATATGCACAAGAACACCACAGTTGCAGATAATACCCACTTATCCTGGCTTCAGTGACTGGATGATCAGAGCTCAACCAGAAGTAAAAAGAAGAGGAAAAAAAAAAAAGTAATCT
>NW_006408531.1:21610563-21615043 GCF_000296735.1 Chrysochloris asiatica
GGAGGAAGGTAAAATCTCCAGTGAGTAGTATTCAATCTGACTTGGCGGGGCTGATGCAATGAAATGCAGATGGGTCTCTTGTGATACAAAAAAAAAAAAAAAAGAAATAACCATAATTTCTCGACATCAAAGTCTTAGAGTGAACATTATTCACTCTGCTAATTCACACTCTTTACTGAAAGCAGGCTAAGAGGCATTAATCTTTCTTAGGCAACTGACAATCACAAGCAATCTTAAAAAGAAGTACCATGGTTCTGTGTAACCTCAGGGCAGGGTACTCATGCTAGCAAGACCTCCAAGTCCTCTTCATGGAATAAGGCCTGGGCCTGGCAAGAGGGTCTCTTCACTTCCATCCAGTTCCTGAAGCCCTGAGTGAAGGTTTCATACACCAAGATAAATATTTAATCCATCAGAGAGATTGTGTGCACCAGTAGAATAGTCTCAGGAAGTATGGTGGCTCTGTGGGATAAGCACTGGACTGTGAACTACAGGGCCAGAATTTTGAGCCCATTAGTCACGCTTCAGAAGAAGGATGAGGCTTTCTGCTCTTGCAAAGATTTTTAAAACCTCAGAAACCCTATGTTGTTGCTGTTGTTTAGTTGGTTCCAAGGGTTTCCAAGGAGCGGCTGGTGGGCTTGCACCTCTGACCTTGAGGTTCAAACCGACCTTCCAGTCCAGCACATTAACCCACAGTGCCACACCAGGACTCCTCATACTAGAGGGTTCAGATGAGAACCCACTCCACTGCACTTAACAACAATAATCAGGGAAAGAACATGACTTCCGTTTCTGATAATTACTTGAAGGAAAAAATGAATTGCCTAATTAATCACCCTAGGAATGGCTGTGCCAATTTTGAAACAATGCATGAGTCAGTCTTAAGGTTTTCTGGAGCCACCTAATTACTGTGCTTTACAGTCTAACACCTGTGAGTAACTACCTCTGTGCCCCTGGCTGTGGTTTATCAGCATGCAATAGCGTGATTTCAAGGAAATGCAACCTAAAGATCCGTCCAATTAAAAAATTTTATGATTATAATTAAAAAGAAAGATCCACTCAGTAAAAACTAATTTCTTTTTCCTGATACTGGGAAAGGACATTGTTGTTGTTGTTGTTAGATGCTGTCCAGTCAGTGTCGACTCACAGAGACCTATGCACAACAGAATGGAACACTGTCTGGTCCTGCATCAACCACACAGTCATTGGTCCCATTACTGCTGCCACTGTGTCAATCCATCTCATTTGGGGTCTGCCTCTTTTTCTCCAACCCTCCACTTTACAATGCATGATGTCCTTCTCCAGGGACTGGTCCCTTCTGATAACATGTCTGAAGTATGAGAGATGAGGTCTCGCCATCCAGGCTTCTAAGGAGCACTCTAGCTATACTACTTTCAACACAGATTGGTTTGTTCTTTTGGCAGTCCATGGGGTACTTTTAAATTCTCCTCCAACACCATAACTCACATGCACCAACTCTTCTATGGTCTTCCTTATTCACTATCCAACTTTCACATGCATATGAGATTATTGACAATACCATGGTTTGGGTCAGGCACATGTTAGTCCTCAAACTGATATCTTTGCTCCTGATCATTTTAAAGAGGTATTGTGCAGCAGATTTGTCTAATGCAATATGTCATTTGATTTCTTGACTGCTGCTTCCATGAGTGTTGAGTGTGGATCCAAGCAGAATTAGACAATTTCAATACTTTCTCTATTTATCATGGTCTTATTTATTGATCCAGTGGTGAGGAATGTTGTGTTCTTTACATTAAGGTGCAACCCATACAGAAGGCTGTGGTCTTTGATCTTTATCAGTAAGAATTTTAAATCCTTTTTGCCTTCAGCAAGCAAGGTTGTATCATCTGCATATCAAAGTTTGTTAATGAATCTTCCTCCAATCCTAATGCCATGTTCTTCTTCATATAATCCATCTTCTAGGATTATTTAGCTCAGCCTACATATTGAATAAGTATGTTGAAAGATTACACTCCTGGTACATACTTTCCTGATTTTAAACCGTTCACTGTTCCCTTGCTCTGTTCGAATTACTGCCTATTGGTCTATGGACAGGTTCCTCAAGAACACAATTAAATGTTCTAGAACACTCATCCTCTGCAATGTTGACCATACATAACTTGTCATGATGCACACAGTTGAAAGCCTTTGAATAGTTAATAAAGCACAGGTAAACATTTTTTTCCTGGTGTTCTCTGCTTTTTAGCCAAGATCCATTCGATGTCAACAATGATGTCCCTCATTCCACGTCCTTGTCTGAATCTGGCTTGAACCATGTAAATGTACTGTTGCAGCCATCATGGAGTATCAGTGATATGTCCAATGATTTCTGCATTCTGTTGTATCACCTCTCTTTGAAATTGGCACAAATATGGATTTCTTCCAATCAGTTAGCCAGGTAGCTGTCTTCCATATTTCTTGGCACAGAAGAGTGAGTACCTCTACTGTTCCATCAGTTTGTTGAAAGATTTCAATTTGTATTTCATCAATTCCTGAGCCTTGTTCTTTGTCAATGCCTTCAGTGCAGCTTGAACTTCTACCTTCAATACTGGCGCCTGATCATGTGCTCTCTCTCTCTCTTATTTTAATGTTTTATTATTAATTATGTGATAGTTTACATGGGAGAACATTAGCTTTACATTCATCCTATTCATATATCGCTTCATTGTCATGGTTACAATCCACTCCATGCATCATCAACCAACCAAAGGGTATACCCTGCAAGCCTGCCCCCTGGTCATCAGCACACAGCTCCTCTCCCTCTCTGGAGGGAGTCCTTAGCTGCTCCATCTCTCTACGTCGTCATCTCTGCCTCCATCTCTGGCACCACTGCTTCTTTGGGTAGGGTTCCACTCTCTGCTCTTCTGCCTTGATGGTCCCAGGGACCTCCCCTCCTAGACTGCAAAGTCAATCACTCCTCTTCTTTTGCTACAAAACCTCTACCCTTACATTTTCAAACCTCACAATCAGTCCTGATAACAATTATTCTTGTATCACAAGAGACCTATCCACATCTTCTTTCATCAGCCCCACTCGGACAGATTGGATACTACTCCGTGGAGATTATACCTTCCTCCACACCCTCTGGATCTAGGCTTCTTCTTGAAAGCCTGTAAGTCAGTCACTTCTTGTCTTTGTAGCCCCCACATTTTGGGTAGCCAATATCCATGTTACCCATCCCTGTCTACTCTTTGTATGGAGGGGGTGGGAATGATTCTCGCTGTAAAGATTTGTTCCCTCTTTTGTGCTACTGCATCCATAGGTGTAGGTCAAGTTCATCAAATTGTATCAGATTACTCCTTTTTTCCTCTTTTTTCTTCTCTAGTTAAGCTCTGATCATGTGCTATCTCTTGAAATGGTTGAACATCATTCATATCTTTTTGATGCAGTGACTCGATGCATTCCCTCCATCTTCATCATTCAATATTTTGCCTATAGAATCCTTCAGTATGGCAAGTTGAAGTTTTTCTTAAGTTCTTTCAGCTTGAGAAATGCTGAGCATATTCTTCCCTTTCCGTTTTCTAATTCCAGTAACTCCAGGTCTTTGCACATTTCATTATAATGCTTGACTTTGTCTTCTTGAGCTGCCCTCTGAAATTTTCTGTGCAGATTTTACTTCCTCATTTCTTCCATTTGCTTTTGTATCTCTACACTGGAGCACAAAGAGAACAAGTTTCAGAGTCTCTTCTGTGGGAATGATTATTGTAGAGTATATAAACTCCATATACTCTAAGGAGCTCTGGTAGCGTAGTAGTTACGAATCGGGCTGCAAGCCGCAAGGTCAGCAGTTCGAAACTACCAGTGGCTCCGAGGGAGAAAGATGAGGCGGTCTGCTCCCGTAAAGATTTACAGCCTCGGAAACCCTGTGTAGGGTCTCTATGAGTCGGAACCGACTCCACGGTACATCGCAACAACAACAACAACAAATATAAACTCCATAAGAGCTGAGAATTTTGTTGGTTGTATGCCTTGCACCTAGAATAGTGTCCCTTATTTGAAAGATCCACAATATATTTTTATTTAATGAACAGATGAGGAAATTAAGATCTCACAGGTTCAGTTTTGAGGCCCAGTTTCCAAATTGTTGTTGTTGTTAAGTGTCATCGAGTCAGTTTCAACCCATAGTGACTCTGTATAGGTTTTCCAAGGAGCTGCTGGTGAGTTTGAACCACTGACCTTTTGGTTCAAACTGACCTTGCAGTCCAGCACTTTAATCCACAGTGCCACACCTGGACTCTAAGTTTCCAAATAGGCTTCCTGTATTTTAATTGTGGTTTTATACAGCCTACATATTTATTTGTGGTTGTTGTTGTTGTTAAGTGCCGATGAGTCGGTTCCGACCCATAGCGACCCTGTACAGGGTTTCCGAGGGTGTAAATCTTTACGGGAGTAGAAAGCCTCATCTTTCTCCCGCGGAACGGCTGGTAGTTTCGAACCGCTGACCTTAAGGTTCGCAGCCCGA
>NW_006408531.1:21615143-21626817 GCF_000296735.1 Chrysochloris asiatica
CTCATCTTTCTCCCGCGGAGCAGCTGGTAGTTTCGAACCGCTGACCTTAAGGTTCGCAGCCCGATTTCGTAACCACTACGCTACCAGAGCTCCTTATTGTATATTCTAGATGTTCACATTGCAAATACTTTTTCCCAGTCAGTAATGTGATAATTTATATATCAGTGATAAACTTTATCATTCAAAGTCTATAATTTTGCAATAGATGATAGAATAATTTCTCCCTTATGCCTTGTGCTTTGAAAGTTTTATTCATGTCTTTTCCCACCTTTGAATCACAAATATGTGACCCTATGTAGTGTTTTCCAAGGCTTTTCATCTTCACAGGAACAGAAAGCCTCATCTTTCCCCCGTGGAACAGCCAGAGGGCTCAAAGTGGACCTTGAGGGTCACAGTCCAGTGCTTATCCTATGGAGCCACTGCACTGCTGTATATATATGCTCCTGGATCCCTCTGATATTATTCTCATTTCCTCAGAGCATCTCTCTAAGCCAGCAAGATTTCTTCATTCTTGTAATTCAAATAGTTCTTAGCTTTTAAAAGATTAGACAGGTTTTCAGAATCTTTCAAAAACTAAATCTGTTGAATAGTGAAACATACACTCTGAAAATCTGTCTAATAATCTGTAGATAATAAATTATGCTCTACCTAAATTCAGGAGTCATGATGTGGCTCTGTGGGTTAATGCGCTGGACTGCAAAATTGGTTTGAACAGCAAGATCAGTGGTTTAAGTTCACCAGCTATTCCTTGGAAACCCTATACAAGGTCACTATGGGTCGGAACTAAGAACAACTCAAATCCAGAAAGTCAAACCAAGTTTATATTTTATTTTTCAGTGTTTTTTTGGGTTTGTTTTCATTTGTCTGTTAAATATGGATGCCCTCAAAGTTTAATTTCTCTGATAAATTAAAATGAACTTAAAAGAAAGGTTTTTTTGCTTAGGATTTTAATACATCTGTATATTAATTGCTGCTAAGTATAAATTAACTGCAGTTGTTAGAGAACATCAAAATCTCCATTAAGGCATTTCTGGGGATAGTGCACTTTTTTCTAGCTCCTTTAGAGTGTCTTCTTTTTGACTTTGGATCTCTGTACTCCAAATGTTATGTATCTAGGTATGGGTTTCCATTTACCTTCTAGGATTTGTTAGGCTACTTGAATCTGTGTGAGTTGGTATATTTTACCTTTTTTTTTTCTTTTTAATTCCCAAGTAAAATACAATGGGAGGTTTAACTTATGATCTTTCTGATAACATATCTCAGAAAGTGAAATAGACAAAATATCTACTCTATGTGTAGAGACTCAGAAGATGTAGGCTGAAGACACATCAGCAAAGAGTATGCTCTAATTCCTAGTCAAGAAAAATGAACCAGAGTGGCCTCTGATATGAAGTGTTTGCATGTGACAGAGTCTAGTATTTCCATGGAAGTTATTCAGCATTTTTAGCCTGTGTCTGTAAATTCCTTGGGGATGAAACTCCTCTGACATACACCTCTATTCTATGGGTGGACTGGAGCATATGCATTTTACTCCTCTAGATTCCTAGTGAATAATCAGTCATTAAGACTACTGTGTTAAATGCTTACTCTGTGCTCTTTGCTATGTGGGATCACAGAAAACATATACTTGTTATCTCTTTTAGTTTCCTCTTAATCTAGTACATTTCCTCAGGTTTTCTTTGTCTTTCAAGACTTTAAGACTTTTAAAGAGCTTCTCAGTTTGGGCTTGTCTGATGGGGCCTCTGATAAAATTTATACTTGGTATTTTTGCAATAATACTACAAAAGAAGTATGTGAACTTCTCAGCATATCATCTATAAATAATTGGGCTATGCAGTGAGGAAAACCTAACATTATATGGATACTTCGAAGGAGAGTCAGAGCAAGGGAATCATCTCTCAGTTACATTTCACTGGGGAACCAGGAAGAGTGGAAAACAAGACAAACTTTTAAAGAACTTGACCAGATCAGATGGATTCCTATAACAAACTTAAACAGTTGGTAACTGAGTAAGCTCACCCTTAGGATTCTACCATGCTGAAGGACTAACTGTTAATGACTATTTTGGTCTAGTAAACTTATTAAGATCTGGTGTGATGCTGTAAGTTAATGTACTGGACTACAAAGTCAGTTTGAACTGCAAAGTCAGTGGTTCAAGCTCACCAGCCGCTCCTCAGAAACTCTATACAGGGTTGCTATGAGTCAGAACTAGCATTTAACAACAACAACAAACTTATTAAGAGAGGGAAGTTACTCCTTCATGTATGAAAATACCAATGGATGGAAGAGCTAGCAGATAGCCAGCAGTGTACAGTTAAATGCCTGGTATGGCCCTTCTAACCATCGTCCCTCATTGTTATGGATCCGAGCCTGTATGCCCATGGCTGTGGTCCCATTTCACAGTGAGTTCTCTGCTATGTTGATGAGGCAGAATTAGGGCAAGATATATCTTGACTCTCCACTTCACTAGAAGGTATGACTCAAGTCACCAGTCTTGGTATCCTGGGGGTATGACTTGTAAATGAGCCATCATCTTTGATATCTGTGTTAAAACAAGAAGTAATTTCCTGTTTTAGACAATCACCTTATAGGCAAACCACCTTGTTTAAGAACAGCAGGAGGCTGGGTTCACTGAAGTAGCTGAAGGTAGATCTGGCCCACTTAATACACACAGAAATGATGAACATGTTCTCAACCTGACTTTTTGATATTGTTGTTGTTGTTGTTAGGTGCCATCTAGTTGGTACCAACTCATAGCAACCTTTTGCACAGCAGAACGAAACTCTGCCCTATCCTGGGCCAACCTCACTATTGTTGTCCATTGATGCTGCCACTTGGCTAATCCATCTCTTTGGGGTTCTTCCTCTTTTTCTCTGACCCTCAACCTTACCAAACATGATATCCTTCTCCGGTGACTAATCCCTCCTGACAATATGTCCAAAGTATGAGAGACAAATTAAGCCATCCTGGCTTCCAAGGAGCACTCTGGCTGCACTTCTTCCAACATGGATCTGTTGGTTCTTTTGGCAGCCCATGGCACTTTCAATATTCTCCTCCAACACCATAACTCAAATGCATCAATTATTCTATGGTCTTCCTCATTCACTGTCCAGCTTTCGCATGCATATGAGGTTATTGAAAATACCATGGCTTGGGTCAGGTGCACTTTAGTCCTCAAGCTGATATCTTTGCTCTTGAACACTTTAAAAAAGTCTTGTGCAGCAGATTTGCTTAATGCAATTCGTCGTTAGATTTCTTGACTGCTGCTTCTGTGAGTGTTGATAGTTGATCCAAGAAGAATGAAGTCCTTGACAACTTCAAGCTTTTCTCCATTGATAAGAATGTTGTTTATTGGTCCAGTGGTGAGGATTTTTGTTTTCTTTACATTGAGATGTAATCCATACAGAAGTCTGTGCTCTTTGAATCTTCATCAGTAAATGTTTTAAGTCCTCTTCAATTTCAGCAAGAAAGGTTGTATCATCTGCATATTGCAGGTTGTTAATGAGTCTTCCTCCAATCCTGACACCATGTTTTTCTTCATAGAACCCAGGTTCTCAGATAATTTGTTCAGCATACATGTTGAATCAGTATGGTGAAAGAATACAGCTTTGTCGCACACCTTTTTTAATTTTAAACCATTCAGTGTTCCCATTTTAAACCATTCTGTTCGAACAACTGCCTCTTGGTCTAGGTACAGATTCCTTATCAGCACAATTGAGTGTTTTAGAATACTCATACTTTGCAATATTGTCCATAGCTTTTAATGATCCACACAATCAAAAAGCCTTTGCATAGTCAATAAAGCACAGGTAAACATCTTTCTGATAGTCTCTGCTTTCAGCCAAGATCCACTGGACATCAGCAATGATATCCCTTGTTCCACGGCCTCTTCTGAATCCAGTTTGAACCTCTGGAAGTTCTCTGTCAATGTATGTTTGCAGCCATTTCTGTATTACCTTTAGTAAAACTTTACTTGCACGGGATATCAAAGAGATTGTCCGATGATGTCAGCATTCCGTTGGGTCACCTCTCTTTGGAATGGGCACAAATACAGATCTCTTCCAATCAGTCGGCCAGATAATTGTCTCCCAAATTTCTTGGCATAGATGAGTGAGTGCCTCATGTGCTGCCTCACTTTCTTGAAAGATTTCAATTTTGATTCCATCAATTCCTGGTGCCTTGTTCTTTGCCAATTCCTTCAATGCACCTTGGACTTCCTCCTTCAGTATCATTGGCTCTTGATCATATGCTACCTCTTGAAATGGTTGAACATCAACCATTTCCTTTTGGTAAAGTGACTGTGTATTCCTTCTATCTTCTCTTGATTTTTGACATTACGGGGCTGAAAATATACCTCCATCAATACACCAGATGTGGGCAAAATGCCATCTTTGTGACACGTGCCCCCTTTTCAAATGAGGATTGCAGAAGACTGTTGTTGTTTTTAAGTGTTATCAAGTTGGGCCCAATCATCACAATCCTGGATAAGGTTTCCAAGGAACGGCTACTGAGTTTGAAACCCCTACCTTGAGGTCCAGTGCATATCCTATGGTACCACACCAGGACTACTTCTTTGTTTAATCATCCTGACGAACATCATAAGATTCCAGTTACCAACCTAAAAGACCCTAGGGCCAGGCCTTGGGGAGTCAGCCTGGTGACATAAGTCCCAATGACTACTTTGTTAGACTAATCAGACAAGAAATTGTTTTTTGTTTTTTTGTTTTTCTTTTGACTGGTGGAATTTGCTCTCTTGCTCTGGCTCCTGTGTCTGGCTCGTTTCCATCTGGCCTCTTGTTCTTAGGACTTGAATTGGCAGTCTGTCACCTGTCCTAGTTCACCAACTTTTTCTGTCTTGTGAGTCAACAGCCGGTTTGGCATGAATGGGGAGAATCCTTCAGACTGACATTTAAACTACAGATTTGGAATCTACCAGCCTCCACAGCCATGTTAGCTATTTCTCTGATGGCTTATTGGTTCTGTGAGACATTGCAGTGAATTGTAAAACCCTGGGACAAGAGGAAGAATAATGAAGGGGAAAGTGGTAGTTATCAGGGATTATGGAATGATATGCCATTTGGAAAAGTCAGACATGTAGAATATCTTTAATGACCACCTCATAGGAACCAGCCTAAGGCTGAACCTTGTAAAAGAACACGTTGAGAGAGGAGAGGAAGGGCTGGCTGGTTTGAAGTTAGGTTGGGTGGACTCCTGAGCTTCTGGGCATTGGCCTCGTCCTTGGAAACTAAGGATGAGAGAGACACATGGCACCAGTTGGTATGGCATGTAGGGAGATGTGTGTAGACTCCCAAGCTTACAACTAGTGCCCATTTGAACTATCTTGGATAACTAGGGCTGAATTCACCAGAAACCAAAGGAATGAGGAGAAAGATGTTTGACGTTGGTATGAACTGCAGCAGTTCGATGACTTGCTCTGGACTGAGCTTTGTTTATGGATGCTGATGCTCAACGTTCTGATCAGAATGGTAGGAATTCACTGCAGCATCTGGAATATATATTATGGGAAAAATAAATAAATGGGAGAATGAGAAAACTCTGGTTTCTGGATGGATTTGAAAAACACCACCACCCATGGATTAAAGCAGCTGTTATGTTATAATCAGTTACTCAACACAAAAGCTACTCATTAGATACAGAATTGGTGGCTGTGGACCCAGCTCAGGAGTAATTCGTTACTTGGATGCATCTGAAAATACAGAGTGAAAAGAAAGGGTGAGACACAATTCCTTGGTTTCTGCTATCAGTGATAGCTACAATGGCAGGGCAAAAGAATGTGGTGGCAGATGATAGCACTGAATCAAGTCCAGATCTGGTTCAGACAAAGCTACCACTGCTAGTCTCTGGGTCTACTCAGAAAGGAAAAATTGTGATAGAACAATAGGAAGTACCCTATGATTACTGGTAACCAAAAAGGTAGTCCAGGAGAGGAATGGGCAAAACCAAGAAACTATTGAAACCAAGGCTTATAGTGAAAAGGAGTTGCTTCAGTTTGTTAATCAGTATTGTCAGCTTCCTGAGGAATGGTTATTAAAATTTATTGAGAGAGTGAAAAGTATCTTTATTTTTTAATGTTACAGAATGGAACGGTATGTTTGGGTTGAAGGAAGGCCCACAACTCACTATGGAACCGTCACAAATAGTAATGCTAGATTCATTTACACGGAAAGCTAACCCAGGGGATGGCCAGCCTGGTGGGCTGGATAAAATTTGCAATAAGATCTGTCTACACAGAGAAGTAAGACTGCTCCTCTGCCCCTCGGCCCCTTTCCCCCTCTACATACTCAGTGGAATTCTCCAAAGGAAGCAGCTAACATGCAGCTTATGAAAGCAATGTTGGAAAGCCTTTATGGTGAGCATGAGATTCATCCAATGAGCATGCCATTTACACAGATCATGGCAGATATGGTAATCAAGGGTGCTCCTGCTACATGAACACTCCATGTAAACTTATTATTTTGAAACAAAGCAACAATCTAAGAAGGCATGTTAGATTTTGGTATAACTTCCCTGCATGAGTTTTGAAGATGCAAGAAACATAGGGGTAACATAGAGGAATGGAAAGAGACAATTGAGAAAAAATTTACCCCAGTAGAACAGAGATTTGTAAATGGTTACTGAGAAATGAGATGAATATAGCAGATACCGATGGAGTTGATACAAAGGTTCTAATACAGCATTACAGAAGGTTGAGTGATCCCCTCAATATTAAAGAGGCCTACACAAGTCCATGCTATTCACCCCACATGGGAGGAATTTAACGATGGAAAGGCCTGCCTGGGATCATCAGGAGCTGAAGTTCAGCTATTTGATTAAGATAAGAATTGATAAGGGGTGTTATGTCTTCTGGTCCAGTTCCCAGCAGGAGACCCAAGGTCATATGGTAAAGAGGTTTTCTTGGGGCTCCTGGACACAGGAGTCTAATGCATGATGATGGCAAAACCTGTCAATAAGTATTGAAGGGCCTATCTGATGTCAGCAAGACATCAGTTCCACATTGTTTTCTGAATCTGGCTAGAATTTCTGACACCTCCCTGTCAATGTATTGTTGCAATCACCTCGGAATCATCTTCAGCACAATTTTACTTGAATAGAAAAGTCAATCCATCAAGAAAAATCCCCTTCTAGGACTGAAACTTAAAGGGAACCCTCTGGCAGTCTAGTATGCTGGCTTGTGACCACCTGGTCTACTTGTGAGTAGAAGTGCGGGAAATGCAGCAATGAAGATGGGTGAGTTTGACCATGTCCCACTGATATCCAATGACCTTGATGAGATGAGAGAGAAGAGGAAGGACTGATGTTAAGGAAGATGTGTGAACTCCTGAGCCCAGGGACACTGACCTAACCCCTGGGGGCTAGGACTGAGAGTGAAGTGGCCAGCTGGTCTGAAGTGCAGGAAGGTGGGTGTGAATTCCAAAACTTGCAACTAGTACCCATTTGACCTAGCTTGGATGCCGAGTTGACCAGAACTTGACCAAAGGAAGATAAAGATGTTTGATACTGAGAGCAACTGCAAATTGCTGTAATTTGATGAACTAGACTTTTGCCTATGAATGCAGTGCTAGAAAATCCAACCAGAATGGAAGGATTCTTCCTCAGTGTACTGGGTTGATAGGGATGAGAAACTTAGACATTGGCTATCAAAAATTGGGGAGAGGAGACTATAAAGGCACGAAGTGACTGTATTACAAGTTTCATGAATGTGCTTAGTTTCAGAATGAGGGGGATAAGGTAGAATCCCCATTGAAAAGTTTCCCTCTTTTCCAGATGGATCTGATGAAAGGGGATGGGGAATAGAGCAGTGATTGGATTTTATAACTCAGTTATGATTAATTGCTAGCAGGATTAATTTTGATTATTACAACAGTGATTGTAGACACTGTGTAACTGATAGGGGGAGTACTTAATCTTTCATTTCAGGAACAGTCAATCCCAGGACCATTAAGAAAGAAGAGCAGGAGTGGAGCATGAGATCCCTTCCTAGGAAAGTGGCTACAGCAGAGACAGTGACAGAAGTGGTGGCTTGGAGAGACAGAACAATAGTGGGCTCTAGACCCATGGACTGAGAAAGGCTGTGTGCCTGTGGGCAGGAGGTTGGCTTGCAGAATGTGCCCTTTGAACATTTAAATGAATATATGTTTCTTGCTTTGTATGTGTACATCAAATATTTTTGCTTTGTTCATTTGTGAAATATAAGATATAAATGGGGAGCCACAGGGAAGGAGTAGAATAATTGTTGTTGTGGGGAGGGGACTGTAATCATTGAAATTAAACAAAGTGTATAATGTGTTGAATGTAAGCTGATGGTTTTGTCTGTAAACCACCCAATTCACAATAAGAAGTTAAAAAGAAAATTTAAAAAAAAATTATTTGCATATGATATTAATGATATTATTCAATGATTTCCTCATTCTGTTGGGTCACCTTTCTTTGGAATGGGCACAAATATGTATCTCTTTAAATTGACTGACCAAGCAGCTCTCCTCTAAGTTTCTTAGAATAGATTACTGATGCGTCTGTTTATGTTCTTCCGTGAATTGTTTCAGTACACACCTTGCAAAAACTTTCCAAAACCCAAGTCTACTGTGGATTATTTCATGGGCAGAGTCATGGTTGATTTGCAAATGATTTGTCACATAATCCACTGTCACTCATCTATTTAACTGAATCATTTTACATGCACATTCAATATTGTCATCAGCCATGGACATGGATGGGTGTTTTAATATAACCAGATAATTTTTGTGGATAATTTTTGACTCACCCTTGATGATGTTCTTGATGTCATTCCATAACTCTTTTCTTTTTTTAAGGTTTTTATTGTGGATTGAGTGGAAGTATGCAGGGCAGATCATCAGTTTTACAGTCAACAAACCATGCACTTTGTTTCATTACAATGATTATAATCCCCTCCATGTAGCATTAGTTAACAGTATTTCTCTCTATTCACTTTAGCTTTTTTTTTTTTTTTAATGAAACAAAAAACACAGACATATATAATAATTTACACCTCCAAAAGGCACATTCTTCAAGTCTGCCTCCTGGCCACCAGCTCTTAGTCCTGCTTTTCCCATGAAGATAGAGTCCTCAGCCGCTCCCCCTCTCCATGACCCCAACTATGCCTCCATCTCTGGCTTCATTGTTTCTCTGGATAAGGTCCTGCATACTGTTTGTGCTCTTCTCCCTTGATGGTCCTACGGTCTTCTGTTTCTGGACTGTAAGAATAACCACTCCCCTTTTTTTGTTACAAAACTTCTACCTTTACAATTGTGACAGTCGCAATTAGTCATGATAACAATTATTCACTATTGAATCTTACAAATCTTATCCCCATCTCTTTTCACCAGACTCATCTAGACAAGATGAAAACTATTCAGTGGGGACTTTTTCTTTTCCATGCCTTTATTGCTCCCTCATTTTAGGTAGCCAGTGTCTAAGTTGTCCAGCCCTATCTACCCTGTGTACAGAGGGGACAGCATTGATACTTGATGTGAAGACTCCTTCCCTCTCTGTTGGTATTTAGAGTTACTACCTCCATGAGTATAGGTCAGGTTCATCAAATTGTAGCAATTTACCCTTGCTTCCTTTATCAAAATAAAAATTTTTTTTTTTTTTTTTTAAATCTTCCTCTAGTCGAGTTCTGATTATCGAGCCATTGAGGCTAGGTCAAATGGGTACTGTCTACAAGTTTGGGTGTTCTTGAGCAACTCCCCTTACTTCATATCAACTGGATGCTTCACTCTCAGTTCTAGCCCTCTGTGGCTATGTCCTTGCCCATGGGCTCAAGTGTCCCCAGGTCTCACCACACTTAGGACCAACCAGCCCTTCCTCTTCTCTCTCTCATTTCCAGGTCAACGGGAGTCAGTGGACTGTGGTTAAACTCAGCCCATTTCTTCATTGCTGCCTTTCCCCCGCTTCCACTCACCAGTAGACCAATATGGTTGCCAGGAAACTTACATGCCTGTTCATGTGTTCTCTTTAGTTTCAGTCTTAGAGGGGAGTTTGTCCTGAAGGAACTTGATTGCTTGCCTTGATGGCTTCCTGGCGAACAGCTTGTTTATTATCGTAGCCAGTCATGCTAACATTTTTGTTTGGGGTTTTTCCTGATGATCTTTCTTTGAAGATGCATCTTCTGTTGCTCTAGCTGTTCCAGGTGGTCTGTTTGTCCAGGCTAGTGGGAATGGCCCACCTCATAAGGTTTGAGTGGGACTCAGGATTCCACCTAAGGTCCTATACTCTGCAAAGGCTGTGCACAAGGCTTATTTCACTGAGCAAATTCTAGAACCCCATTTAGGAATTCCAATCAGTTTTAGGCAGAAGACGAGTTTACAAGATGTCTGTAATCTTGTTTCCCAACATTCCTTTCTACCCCACTCAAGTGTCTATTTTACAATAGTAGGCAAGGGAAACCAAATTCCTAAGACAGTCAAGCATCTTAGTATTATTGCCTCTTTTCAAACTATGCCTATTTCCCTGTATCACAGAGCCCTGTTGTTCCAACATTGAGCATGCATCACTATTTACCTCTGTCCCACTTAGGCCATGTAAGCCTGTCTCAGTGTTCCCCTATCTCTCTTGTTCTTCCACCTCCTCCCCCTTCTTGTATTGCCTTCCCCAACATCCAAACTAAACCCTCAACCCCAACCCCATTGTTGTGGTTACCTTATATTCCATTAGCTCTTCCCTCCATTTAATGCAGTCTATTTTATCCTGAATCTACCTGACCTTATCTCCACCTGGATCTCTGTTCCTTTGTGTTTACCTTCTTTCTCATTGTAATTGATTTGATGGTAGACTGACCTCTCAGATCCTCTGTTCTTATAATTTTATTCTGTTCTTGACTCTTCCATTTGTGGACTGAGTTCAGGGTGATGCTGCCTCATATGTCGTTCTCAGGTTGTCTGTTCTTGTTGGTTCTCAGTCCACAGAACTTCCTTTAGGATGTTTTTCATAGCAGGGATGGTATTGGCAAAATCCCTTAGCTTCTGTTTATCCTGCAATGTTTTGATTATTCCATTGTATTTGGTTAACAGCTTTGCTGGGTAGAAGATTCTTGGTTGGCAGTTTTTTTTTTCTTTCATGGTTTTATATATTGCCTTCTTGCCTGCATGGTTTCTGTTGAGAAATCAGAGCTTAATCTGATTTGCTTGCATTTGTAAGTTACACTTCTGTTTTCCCTAGCTGCTTTCAGGATTCTGTCCTTATCTTTGATTTTGGAGAGCTTGATTATTGTATGTCTTGGTGATTGTCTTTTAGGGTCTATCCTTCCTGGAGTTCGTTGAACTTTTTGAATGCTTATCTTTTCACTTTTCAGGATGTTAGGGAAATTTTCTTCCAGAAGCTCTTTAACTATCTCCTCTGTGGACTTGTGTGAGTCTTCCTGTTCTGGAATGCCGATAATTCTTAAGTTATTCCTCTTCATGTTGTCCAACATGAATCTTAGGCCGTCTTCCGATATTTTTATCCTTTTTTGTGTTTGCTCTTCTATCTTAGTAGTGTTGAGAGATTTATCTTCTAACTTACTAGTTTCTGGCTTCTATCTCTTCTAACCTACTCCTTTGCCCTTACAGTGTATTGTCCATTTCTGATATTCTATTATTAATCATTTGGACCTCTTTCTGTAGGTTTTGAATTGTTTCCAATGCTGTATCTATCT
>NW_006408531.1:21627487-21632190 GCF_000296735.1 Chrysochloris asiatica
AAAAAAAAAAAAAAAGGAGTGTCCACACCTTCATCTCCGTGGCTCTGTCAGGCATCCATGGCTACTCTGATTCTTCCCCATCTCTGTCTTGCCCAAGATGGTGGTTTCGGGGGCAGCTGAGCATCTTGAATTTGAAAGCAATGGATTTCTTGCTTCTGCTATACATCCCCCTAGCTGTAAGCCTTCCAACCTAATAAATATTCCTTTATATATGGTTCAGAGTTTTGGCCCCATCTCCTGAGCCTACTTGGTCTGGTATTCTGTGTTGTTGCTGACAGAGCTCCTCTCTGCACATTACCCTCTCTGCTATCTTGTTTGTTCTTTAATGGTCTATTTTATCATCAGCTCCTGGCCTAGTTTTGGCTGACGATATTGATCCTCTACATTGTCTCTTTCCACATATGTAGTCAATTTGATTACTATGTATGCCATCTAGTCAGGTTTACATATATAGTCTCCATTTATGTTTTTGAAAAAAGTATTTGCAATGAATAATACATTGGTCTTACAAAATTCTATCATGAAATCTCAAGCATTATTTCCCTCACCAAAACCATATACGGTGTGCTACCAAGTCGGCTCCAACACATAACAACTCTATATAGGGTTCCAAGGCTACAAATCTTTACGGGAGCAGAAAGCCTCATCTTTCTTCCATGAAATGACTGGTAGATTCAAACTACTGACCTTGCGGTTATCGTCCCTGATAGTAATGCACTATGCTACCAGGGATCCTTAAAGCTATATATGGTGTGGTGGTGGTGTGCCATGGAGTCCATTCTGACTCATAAAGACCCTGTATAGGGTTTCCAAGGCTGTAAATCTTTACAGGAGCAGAAATCCTCATCTTTCTCCCATGGTACAGGTGGTAGTTTCAAACTGCTGACCTTGAGGTTAGCAGCCTGACTGTAACCACTATGCTACGAGAGCTCCTTAAAGGTACATATGTTGTTGTTAAGTGCCATTGACTCAGTTCTGACCCATAGTGACCCTGTATAGGGTTTCTAAGGAGCAGCTGGTGAGCTTGAACCACTGACCTTGCAGTTCAGATGACTTTGCAGTCTGGCACATTAAGTCACAGTGCCATACCAGGACTCAACTCCTAATATGAGGGGGCCTCAAAAATCTGTAGAAAAATGGAGAAAGTAATGGAAGTTTTCCATGAACTTTAAACTCTAAAAAAGTTCAGAAAATAACTATAAATCTTAAACAGGAAATAAACAAATTATGTTTTATCTTATTATTATATGCACTGATTGCTGATCTTTACACTTAGTTGTGCCAGTTGGATTTTTTCAAAGTAGGCTATTTAACATATATATATATATATATATATTTGCTTTTAATTATTAGTAGACTGTCATAAATGTTATGATGAACTTTATATAAAAATTCATTAAACATATTATTTGGTCTTTGCACATGCTTGCTAATTATTTCTTTTACATGGCACAACAGCACCACCGCCAATGATATTTAGGTGCAAGCCTGTTTCCGAAAGGGGGCTAGAAATTAAAAAATAAATAAACAAGGCTGTGACACAACTCCTGCCTACCTCATTTGATATTAACAATTAAGAGGTGATTGTGAAATGCATAACTCTTAAGCAATTGATACTGTAAATAATTGGTTTGAATAGCCCTATGCATTAACCAGACTGCAGAGGCTAATGTCCTGTAGGGAAAGGGAGCACAAGTGGTGCCTAAAATAATCTATACTCTGCATGGCAGCTTTTAGAAAACACTTGAGAAGCTCATTCTTCAATAGCATGTAATAGCTGAACTCTCATGTTTGCCATCTTTCCAGCTTATCACTAGGATAAAAGCAAACCAGGAAAAGCCTGGAGAAAACATAACTAAACACAGCTGAAGGTGAATAATATATTGAAACAGCTAATCAATACTTATTTTACTGTATTCCCTTTTCCTTTTACCGCATTCAAGAGAGCACTAGCTTGGTGCTTTTTGCCTTGGTTGAGAGAGGTAGCAGGATGGAGGGCAGGACAAGGTTATAAAACTTTCTGGCTGTCGCTTTCTAAAGTCCTGGCACGGAGAGAGGATTTTGCATGCAGGTAGAAGAAATGAGAACTTTGGTCAAGATAACGTGTTTTGGCTAGAAACATTAAAGGAAAATTGTTTCCTTCTGAAAACACAAAAACAAAAACAAAAACTAAAAACTAGAGATTCCCTTGATGCATGCATGCCATGAGAAGATAAGAGGCTTTGACCTAGAACAGAGGAGACATGATCTTTGTTACTTGGATAGACTGATCTCCTCTTCCCTGGCCCATGTCACAGTCCTGGGTAGTATCACAGGAAGGTGTGTGTCACTAGACCTATGAGCAGGTAGGCACCTGAGAAGGACTTCTTCTCCTGTTATGGGCTGGAAGGAACTGAGGACCACCAGGCTCACAGGGACGGCCAGACTGACTTGTGGACATCTCAGTGGTGCCTGAATGCACCAACAATCAGGAGGGATTCCATTCCCATTGAAATTGTCTCTGGGCAAAGTCATGGAACCACAGTCCAACCTTGGTCAGAGATGTGGGAGGAAAATGGCAAGGAATTGAAGATGTCTCCTGGCTGATGGGATAGGGCCTCTAGAATAGAAAATAAGCAAGTCATGAGAAACAAACGGAAGTTTATTTTTATAAACTTGCTATAGTGAATATACTGCTGAAAATTATTTTAATTTTCAATAAAAAGTTAGTAAGTCAATGTTATTATAAAAAATAAAATCAGGACTACCCAATAAATCCAAAAATATGGTCACAATGTAGTGTTCTGGAGATCTTTGCTAAAACATGAAGATTTATCTATCAGTCAATTTCTGAAGCTTCTAAACTCTATTTAATACTGAAATCAGTGGTTAGCTAAGGGAAAGGGAGAGGGAAACTGCACCAAGGAGAGCCACAAGCAAACATTAAAAAAGTAGAAAATATTTTTACACATCAAAATCCTCAAACACTCAGCAGCCTTCAAGATTCTCTGTTGGACCTAGATTAATAACATTTAGTATTCTATTGAGAATCTTTACATTACACTTGTAACTGATCAGTAAACTTCAGGGATACCATTCTTAAATAAAATCTGAGTCTATAATGAAAAAATATAATTACTGTTCTAGTTGTTAGGTGCCATCGAGTCAGTACCGACCCATAACAACCTTATGCACAGCAGAACGAAACATTGCCCTATCCTGGGGCAACCTCACTAAAGTTGCCACTCTTGAGTACATCAATGCTGCCACTTGGCCAATCCATCTCGTTGGGGATCTTCCTCTTTTTCTCTGACCCTCCACCTTACCAAACATGATATCCTTCTCCAGTGGCTGGTCCCTCCTGACAATATGTCTGAAGTATAAGAGACAAAGTTTGGCCATCTTGGCCTCCAAGGAGCACTCTGGCTGCACTTCTTCCAAAACGAATCTATTTGTTCTTTTGGAAGTCCATGGCACTTTCGATATTCTCCTCCAACACCATAACTCAAAAGCATCAATTATTTTACAGTCTTCCTTATTCACTGTCCAGCTTTCATATACATATGAGGTGATTGAAAACACCACGGCTTGGGTCAGGCGTACCTTAGTCCTCAAGCTGACATCTTTGCTCTTCAACACTTTTAAAAGTTCTTGTGCAGCAGATTTGCCTAATGCAATACGTCGTTTGCTTTCCTGACTGCTGCTTCCATGAGCATTGATAGTTGATCCAAGAAGAATGAAGTCCTTAATAACTTCAATCTTTTCTCCATTGATAAGAATGTTGTTTATTTGTCCACTGGTAAGGATTTTTGTTTTCTTTAATTGAGATGTAATCCATACCGAATGCTGTGCTCTTTGATCTTCATCAGTAAATATTTTAAGTCTTCTTCACTTTCAGCAAACAAGGTTGTATCATCTGCATATGACAGGCTGTTAATGAGTCTTCTTCCAATCCTGATGCCATGTTTTTCTTCATAAAACCCAGATTCTCGGATTATTTGCTCAGAATACAGATTGAATAAGTATGGTGAAAGAATACAACCTTGTAGCACACCGTTTTTAATTTTAAACCATTCAGTGTTCCCATGTTCTGTTCGAACAACTGCTTCTTTGTCCATTTACAGATTCCTCATGAGCACAATTAAATGTTCCAGAATACACATACTTCCCTGTGTTGTCCATAGCTTGTCATGATCCACACAATCAAAAGCCTTTGCATAGTCAATAAAGCACAGGTAAATACCTTTCTGATATTCTCTGCTTTCAGCCAAGATCCATCGGACATCAGCAATAATATCTCTCGTTCCACGGACACTTCCGAATCTGGCTTGAACCTCTGGAACTTCTCTGTCAGTGTATGATTGTAGCCGTTAGTGTATTATCTTTAGGAAAACTTTATTCACATGGGATATCAAAGAGATTGTCTGATGATTTCCGCATTCCATTGGGTCACCTCTCTTTGGAATGGGCATAAATATGGATCTCTTCCAATCAGTCAGCCAGATAGTGGTCTTCCAAATTTCTTGGCATAGATGAGTGAGTGCCTCCTATGCCTCCTCACTTTCTTGAAAGATTTCGATTTTTATTTCTTCAATTCCTGGAGCCTTCCTTGTTCTTTGCCAATTCCTTCAATGCACCCTGGACTTCCTCTTTCAGTATCATTGGGTCTTGATCACATGTTTCCTCTTGAAATGGTTGAACATTAACCATTTCCTTTTGATACA
>NW_006408531.1:21632838-21653952 GCF_000296735.1 Chrysochloris asiatica
AAGATGATGCTTTCTACTCCCGTAAAGATTTACACCCTCGGAAACCCTATACAGGGTCGCTATGGGTCGGAACCGACTCGATGGCACATAACAACAACAATTGATGGTCTGTTCCACAGTCTGCCCCTGCCCTTGTTTTCACTGATGATATGGAGCTTTTCCATCGTCTCTTGCTGCAGATGTAGTCAATTTGATTTCTATGTATTCCATCTGGTGAGGTCCATGTGTATAGTCGTCTCTTATGCTGTCTATGAAAGGTATTTGAAATGAACAAATCATTGGTTTTGCAGAATTCTATCATGTGTTCTCCATCATAATTTCTATCACCAAGGCTATATTTTCCAACTACTGATTCGTCCTCTTTGTTCCCAACCTTTGCATTCCAATCAATAGTAATGATCAATACATCTTGATTGCATGCTTGATTGAATTCAGATTGAAGAAATAGATAGAATTCTTATAGTTCATCCTCACTGGCTTTAGTGGTTGGTGCATAAATTTGAATAATAGTGGTATTAACTGGGCTTCCCTGTAAGCACATGGATATTATCCTATCACAGACAGCATTGTACCTCTTGACTGATCTGGATATGTTCTTTTTGACAATGACTGCAACACCTTTCCTCTTCAATCTGTCGTTCCCGGCATAGTAAACCATGTGGTTGTCAGATTCAAACTGGGCAACACCAGTCTGATGTTTATGTGTTCCATTTCATTTTTGACAACTTCCAGTATTCCCAGATTCATACTTTGTACATTCCATGTTCTGATTTTAAGTGGCTGTTTACAGCTGTTTCTCTTCATTTAGAATTGTGACACATCATCACATGAAGGTCCTGAGGGCTTTTCTCCCATGGGCCTTACTCCATTTGCATCATCACAGTCAATTCTACATTGAGGAGGCAGCACTTTCCCAGTCGCATTTTGAGTGCCTTCCAACCCTAAGGGCTCAGTTTCCAGCACTCTATCTGACAGTGTTTCTTGCTAGTCACAAGGTTTGCAGTGACTAAAGATTTGGAAATAGTTCGTCACTCTTTCTTCCTAGTCTGTCTTTGTCTCTAAGCTCATCTGAAACCTGTCCACCATGGGTGATCCTACTGATATTTAAAATACCAGTGGCATAGCTTTCAGAATCACAGCAACTCACAAGCCACCAAACTATGACAAACTGACAATCAAGTGGTGGCCATATAATAATCTTATAGTAATCATTTTACACTAATCCCTGAATGAGATTTTAGCAATAATAGATAGGAATTTCTGATTGGGTTAGTTCATCTCAACTTTTTGAGAAATAAGCAGGCTTATTATTCTCTGGAATGACTTTGCTTAGAAAAATCTCAATTAATTAATTAATTAATTAAATTTTTATTCCAAATAATCATATTGTATACTTGCTCTTACATATTGCCTTCCCATCACCCAAGTTAACAGGTGTCTACCCTCTAGCCAGTGAATTATTCTCCCTTTTCTCCCAACCCTGGCAGCCTTCAAAGAATGCTTCTTTTAGTATGAAAATCTTTTCTTGATCTTTTACAATACAGTGTTTGTCATTTTACAAGATCAGCAGTTCAAACACACCAGTTGTTCCTTGTAAACCCTATACAGGGTCGCTATGGATTGTAACTAACTCTACGGCACTTAACAAAAATGTCTTTCAGGGTCACCTATGTTGTGAGGTGTTTTGAAGATTCATTCTTCTTCTTCAATGCTACACAGTATTCCTTTGTGTGTATGTACCAAAGTTTGTTTACCCATTCATCCATGGAGGCATTTAGGCTGTCTCCATCTTTTTGCTATTTTGAATGGTGCTATGAGTCCTGGTGTGGCGCTGTGGGTTAATGCACCAGACTGCAAAGCCGTTGGAACTGAAAGGTCAGTGGTTCAAGCTCACCACCTGCTCCTCGGAAACCCTATACAGGGTCGCTACGGATCGTAATCGACTTGGCGGCACATAACAATAACAACAACAATGATGAGCATGAGTGTGCGTATACCTATTTGTGTCATGGCTTTTATTTCTTGAGGATATATATCAAGTGGAGGGATTGCTAGCTCATACAGTATTTTTAGTTCCAACTTTTTGAGGAAGTCCCATACCATTCTACACAGTGGTTACACCATTTTACAGTCCCACCACCAATGTAGGAGGCTCCCAGTATGTCCAAACCATCCTCAGCATTTGTTGTTTTCTGCTTTTTAAACATTGTTTTTACTGTTGGGGTTAGATGTTATCTCACTGTTTTGATTTGCATTTCTCTAAGTGCTCCTTAAAGGCCAGGATGGCCAAACTTCGTCTCTCATTCTTCGGACATATTGTCAAGAAGGACCAGTTGTTGAAGAAGGATCCCATGTTTGGTAAGGTGAAGGGTCAGAGAAAAAAAGGAAGATCACCAGCAAGATGGATTGGCAAATTGGCAACATCAATAGGCCCAAGCATGGTAACAATCATGAGGTTGGCCCAGGACTGGGAAGTGTTTCGTCTGTTGTGCATAGGGTCACTATGAGTCGCTAATGACTCGATGGCACCTAACAACAACAATGGCTAATGGAGTCCTGATGTGGCACTGTAGGATAAGCACTGGACTGTTAACCACAAAACTAATGGTTCAGTTCACTAACTGCTCCTTGGAAACCCTATACAGTGCCACTATGAGTCAGAACTGACTCCACAGCAATTAACAATGACAACAACAATGGCTAATGAGGAAAAACTGCTACAAACATCTATTAATAATCAGAGCATGGAATGTATGAAGTGTAAATGTAGGAAAATGGGAAGTTGTCAAAAATGAAATAGAATACATGAAGATCAGTAGCCTAGGCATGTATTCTGAAATGGACTGGTATTGGACATTATGAAACCAACAATTATATTGTTTTCTAGGCCAGAAAGACAAACTGAACAGACATGACATCATATTCATTGTCCAAAAAAACATTTCATGATCTGTCTTGAAGTACAATGTTGTCTGTCAGAGGAAAACATCCATACGCCTACAAGAAGACCAGTTAATACCAACCATTAGTATTCAAATGTAGTCACCAACCACTAAAGCCAGTGATGAATAAACTGAAGAATTCTACCAATTTCTTCAGTCTGACTTTGTTCAAACATATAATCAAGATGCATTGATAATTACTGGTGATTAGAATGCAAAGGTTGGAAACAAAGAAGGATCAGTAGTTAGAATATTGGCCTCAGTGATGCTGGAGATTGCATGGTAGAATTTTGCAAGACCAACAACTTATTCATTGCAAATACCTTTCTTAAACAATATAAAACCCCACTTCTTCTTGAATCAACTATCAACATTCATGGAAGCAGCAGTCAAGAAATCAAACAACATATTGAATTAGGTAAATCTGCTGCACAAGACCTTTTTAAAGTGTTGAAGAGCAAAGATGTCAGCTTGAGGACTAAGGTACACCTGACCCAAGCCATGGTATTTTCAATCACCTCATATGCATGCGAAAGCTGGACAGTGAATAAGGAAGACTGTAGAAGAATTGATGATGCTTTTGAGTTATGGTGTTGGAGGAGAATATTGAAAGTGTCATGGGCTTCCAAAAGAACCAATAGATCCGTTTTGGAAGAAGTACAGCCAGAGTGCTCCTTGGAGGCCAAGATGGCCAAACTTCGTCTCTTCTACTTCGAACATATTGTCAGGAGGGACCAGTCACTGGAGAAGGATATCATGTTTGGTAAGATGGAGGGTCAGAGAAAAAGAGGAAGATCCCCAACGAGATGGATTGGCCAAGTGGCAGCATCGATGTACTCAAGTGTGGCAACAGTAGTGAGGTTGGCCTAGGAGCTGGCAGTGTTTCGTTCTGCTGTGCATAAGGGCTCTATGAGTTGGTACTGACTCAATGGCACCTAACAACAACAACAACAGCAACACACCTGGTGTGGTGCTGTAGGATAAGCACTGTACTGTTAACCATAAGATCAGTAGTTCAAACCCACCAGCTGCTCTTTGGAAACTCTATATAAGGTTGCTATGAGTTAGAACTGACTCGACAGCACATAACAACAACATATACCTGGACCTCATCAGATGGACTACACAGAAATCAAATTGACTACATCTGTGGTAAGAGACAGTGGAAAAGCTCAATTATCTTCTGCCAAAACAAAGCTAAGCACTGACTGTGGACCATAACATCAAATGTTCCTATGCAAGTTCAGGCTGAAGCTGAGGCAAATTAAAACAAGTCACGAGAGCCAAACTATGATCCTGACTACATCCCACTTGAATTTAGAGATAATATCAAGAAGAGATTTGACGCATTTGACACTAATGACCAAAAGCGTCGTGGGATGATATCAAGAACATCATACAGGAAAGAAAGAAAAGACCAAAATTGATGTCAGAAGAGACTCTGAAAATTGCACTTGAGTTATAGAGAAGCTGAAGCAAATGGAGGAAATGAGGAAGTAAAAGAATTGAACAGAAATTTGAAATGGTAGCGTGAGAGGACAGTAATGAAATGTACAAAGACCTATAGTACAAAAACCAAAAGGGAAGAACATGCTCAAGCTGAAAGAACTGAAATATTGAAGGATACTATGGAAAAAATATTGAATGATGTCAGAAATAGCAGAAGAAGATGGAAGTAATACTCAGACACACTGTACCAAAAGATTGGTCAGTATTCAACCATTTCAATAGGTAGCATATGAACAAGAACCCTAAAGTACTGAAGGAAGAAGTCCAATTGAATTGAAGGCATTGGGGAAAAAAAGCACCAAAAAACAATTCTTCAGGAATTGATGGAATACAAATGTAAATTTTTATTTTACTTTATTAGTTTTTAAACTTTCTATTGTGAATTCAGTGAAGGTATACATGAAAGATCATTAGTTTTACATTCAATAAGTCATACACTCTGTTTCATCTCAATGATTATAATCCCCTCCATGCATCAAGTTATCCCGCTTCCTCCTTGTGATTCCTGTTTACATTCCATCCATCTTCCTATCCCTTCTCAACTCTATCCTTAGAAAATGTTACCCTTTTCATTTTGAATGATTGTTCCATGGTGATCGTACCTTGCTAGTGATGTTGTCCACCCTTCCTCCTATAAACCTATCTACCATTGGCTGAAAATTAGGCCATGAGGGTGAATTCCTTTTCAGATCTGAAGGGTGGTTGAGGGCCACAGTCTCAGGTTTTCCGATGTTTCTTATTTACCAGTAAGCCCAGTCTTTTTGTGTGTGTGTGTCTTTTTTTAGAATTATTTTAATTATTCATTTGCCTTAAAGTCTATTTTATTAGACATTTATCTTGCCACTCCTGCTCATTTTTGACTGAGGTTAGCTTGATACATATTCTCCATCCATTGATTTTTAGTCTTTACCTTTGTGTGTATGGTGTGTCTCTTGTAGACTGCATAGTGAAGGATCCTGTTTTCTTATCCATTCTGCCACTCTCTGTTTCTTTACCAGCACATTTAATCCATTTACATTCAATGTAATTGTTGTTGTTAAGTGCCATAGAGTCAGTTCTGACTCATAGTGTGACCCTGTATAGAGTTTCCGAGAAGTGGCTATTGAGTTTGAACTTCCCACCTTCCAGTTCAAACCAACCTTGAGGTCCAGTGTTTACCCTACAGCACTACACAAGGACTTACAGTGTAATTGATCAGTGTAGTTGCTGTAATTACATTGATCAGTGTAATAATTGATAGGCTTAAATTGATTCCTGTCATTTTGCTGTGTGTGAGTGTGTGGGGGGTATTGCTGGTTTCTTTGTCCATGTAATTTCCTGTGCTGAGCTGATTTTATGCATTTTCATTGTTGTTGTTTTAATGTTTGCTAAATCTTTATGGTTTGCCTTTTTATGTTTTGATGACTATGTATTAATTTTCTTTGACGTTACTCTATAATTTATTAATTTCTTCCCCAGTTTAAAACAGTTTATTTTATCTTGAAATATACTTGACTTCACTCCTTGTTTTTACTTTGTAGTTGTCTTCTTTATAAATTATATCTCTGGTTCCCTATTTTCATTCTTAGAGCTCTGGTAGCATAGTGGTCACAAATTGGCATGCTAACCTCAGGGTCAGCAATACAAAACTATCAGCTGTTCTGAGGGAGAAAGATGAGGCTTTCTGCTCCTGTAAAGATTTATAGCCTCAGAAACCCTGTACAGGGTCGCTATGAGTTGGAACTGACTCCACAGTACATAACTACCACCACTAGGATTGTTTTACTTTGGATACTTGTATATCTGGATAGAGTTCTCGATGGTGTTGTTATATATGTTAATTAATCTTAGGCTGTTGTTTGCTGTTGTTGGTTCTCAAACCAAAGAACTCTCTTTAGTATTTCTTAATTGGCTTAGTTATTGCAAAGTCCTTTAATTTTGATTTTCTGGAAATGTCCCAATCTGGCTGTTGTATTTGAGGGAAAGTTTTTCTGGGTACAAGATTTAGGTTGGCGATTTTTTCAGTTTTATATATGTGGTTCCATTGTTTTCTTGCCTATATTGCTTATGCTGAGAAATTGGAGTTTTGTCTTAATTGGTTCTCCTTTGTAGAACCAATTCCCCAAGTACTCTCATGATTGTTTCATTGTCTTTGATTTTGGAGAGTTTGCTGTAGGATAAACACAGGACCTCAAGGTTGGTTTGAACTGCAAGGTCTGCCGTTCAAACTGGAAACGCTATACAGGATCACTATGAATCAGAACTGACTCTACAGCATTTAACAACAACAACATATAGTCAAAATCTTGGTGATTATCTTTTGGTGTCTATTCTTTTTGGGGTTCATTCAGCTTCTTGAATGCTCATCTTCTCATCTTTCATGATGTTAGGGAAGTTTTCTTCCAATAACTCTGACAATTTTTTATTGGGTTTTCTTTATCTCTTCCTGTTCTGGAATTCCAATCACCATAAGTCATTCCTCCTCATGGGACACCACATAAAACTTAGACTTTCTTTGGATTTTTTCCCTAATTTTTCTGATTGTTCTTCTAGCATACTAGTATTGAGAGATTTATCTTCAAACTCATTAATTTGGGTTTCCATTGATCCAAATCTACTCTTTTTTTTTTTTTAAATCCAGTTATGTATATAATTGCTCAAAACAAATATAGGTACAGTCAAAATAAAATATGGAATTATAATTGGGGTTTAGAATCAAATTTGAAGAATTTCTTGATAAAATATAAATCCATTCTCTTGAAACTATCATCAATTGATGGAGAGCTAGAGACTTATTAACCCCTCTTACAGAGATAAGGAAATAAGTGACAAAGTCTCTTGCACTGAAGTTATGTATTTTAACAGCTTTACATGTAATATTCATATATAAAAAACTTTTAAGTGCTTTTCTCCAATTTAAAAATCTAAAGAATTCAAAAATAAGACATTCAATATTTGAAAAAAGTACAGATTTACAAAATGTGTATATTCTGCCATGAAAACCCCACACCAACATGATACACTTGGAAAAAAATACAAACAGGATATATTACAAATTTATGTAGCAATAATTTAGTTCACACCATGCAATAAAAAGTACATTAATCAAGATACACAAGCTTTTGTAGGTTCTAAACTTAAGGACTTTTTTTTCTTTTACTGCAGAATCCTTAAAACCTGTGGCACTTAAAATTTGTTAACCTTTCTATTGAGAGGAAATTATACACAACAATGATGAAAAAGATTAATAGACCAGTTGTCTATTATGAATCATTCCAGCTTTGTTCAACAATTGCCAAAACTCTTTTCTCATATTCTCCTTTGTTTTCCTGATAAAGCTGTGCTGCCTGGACTATTTGGATTTGGTTCATCCAGCAGAGACTGAATTGATGTTAAGATAGAAGATACATTGTATGTTGGACTCCATCGGTTTTGAAGAATATCTAAACATATACTACCATCATCGTACACATTTGGATGAAACATCTTAGATAAAAACCTAACAGTTGGTGGTTTATTTGGATATTCTTCAGAAAATTCTATTACTAGTTTAAAAGTACCATCTTCAAAGGGTGTTCCTTCTAGTCCAAATATAACTGCATTCCACTGCATGATGTTGTTTTCAGATGGTGCACCACTAACACCCACAGGGGGTCTTCTTGCAACCGCTTGAAATCCCGCGTGAGTCTTTTTCTGGCTGGGGTCGACATGCTCCCAGCTGCCCCGTGGTCAGTCTGGAAAAAAAAAAAAAAAAAGAGTCCCGCACAGCCCCCACTCCCCACGCGCGGCGGCCGAGTCACTGTGGGTCACCGCCACCGCCACCACACAAACAACCCCAAATCTACTCTTTTTCCCTTTAAATGTGTTATTCATTTCTTAAATCTTAATGTTAATCTTCTGGAATTCTATTTGCAGATTTTGTATTGTCTTTAATCTGTCATCTATTTTATCTGTTTGTTCCTGTAGTGTTTTCCTGAATTCTTCCAAAAGTTTTTCTGTGTTTTCCTTAATCTGTCTCTCAATCCAGTGAAGGTACCTAAGCACCATTCTTTTGACTTCTTTTTCAGGTATTTCCAATGCCTTTTCTTCCTGTGAAATGTTTTTTTGCCCTGCATCTTGGTCACTTGTTTGAGCCATTTTGTCTTCTTTCTTAATGAGAACTAAATTATCTGTTGTCTTTGAAACTTTATGGTGTCATTGTATTTGTACTTAATTGATGCTTGTATGTTAATTTGTTCTTAGGCACTTACCAGCTGCCTTCTGGTGGGTGTGATTAAAGAATGGAAGTGTGTACACAGTTCTCCATTTTCTGTTTATGCCACTCCGTATATGGTGGGTTTGGCTGAAATTGACTGCTATCTATCATTGATCAGATGGTATAGGAACTGGTATTGGCTTTTGCCCTCTGAATGGGCCCACAGAGGTTGTGGTTGTAGCTGGACACCAGTGCTGTTCCCCTTGAAATGGGATAAGAAAAGAAAATTCACACACACAAAGCGGAAGCAAAAATATGAAACAACAACAAAAAAAACTAGCAAACAACTGTGAATACAGAAAATAATAAAGGCAAGAACAAAATGATACAGCATCAGCAAAAAAAAAAAAAAAAATAACCAAAAAAAGAAAAGAGTGAAAGAAAGATACAACTACAGAATAGAAGAATTAATTAGAGAGAAATAAAAAGAAAGAAAAAACACTAAACGCTGTTAAGATGAGGGAAGAAAACAGAAAGATACCAGTAAGCAGTAAAGAAATATTGAGGAGAAAAAAAAGAGAAGAAAGAAGAGGGGAAAAGAGAAACAGGAGAGAAGAAGAAATAATGAAAGTTGAGATAGGGTAAAAAAAAATGAGGGGAGACACAGATAAGGAGGAGGAGACAGAATAAAAAAAAAAAAAGAACAAACAAAAAGTTAAGTTCCTGGCCAAAGAGTAGAAATCTCTGTGTGGCTCCAGCCAGCCAAGGAGCTCATGTGATGGGTGGGGTAGGAATGAAACAGCGGCACTCATTGACGTCAATGTAGGTGGAGTTCCTATAAGCCTAACTGTTGTCCATGTTCATTCAGGTCACCCAACCTGGGCTTAGTCAATGCAGGTCCCAAAGCAGCTGGGATCAGAATCTTTCAAGCTCAGAGCGCAGCCAAAGTGGGGCAACCAGCCTGGAGAGTTCTAGATATTTCAATGCTGAATCAGCATTGCAGGTTTGGAGCAGGGCTTACTTGAAGCCAAGCACTAGGAGTGGTGCAGTTAGCACTCAACTCACAATAATGTGGCTTGAAACTGCACGACTCACAGTAACTGAGTGATTCACAGTTGTGTGACAAGGGTGACAAGGGTACAGAGTGGCCATGCTTCTGATCACCAGGGGAATGTGGGAAACAAGAAGGAAGCACAGTTTTCTTCCTCCAAGTCATCGGTCATACCTCATCTGGCCAGATGACACAGGTCACATGTTTGTCTTCTTTTTGACATGTTTGTTCAGCTTCTCCTAGTAAACATTCAGTCCACATCTCTTTCCCTTTCTCTGACATTCAGGGTCCGAGACTATCATCTGCGTCTGTTTCATTTCTTTTTCTGTACCTTTGTTCTAGAACGTTTGTGCAGCGTGTCTGCCCAGTCTGTCAAGTTTACCACAATCTCATTTTCTATCTAATATAAGAATTCAGTTTTGGCTGTATTTCTTTTTTACCCAGATTTTAGAAGTAACCTTTTGCTCCCTCTTTTTCTCAATTCCAGAACTGAAAGAAAGGAGAAAAATTTTCCAAATCTTTATATATAGTTAAAATGGTACCTTTAGCTACTGGACATGTAACAGTCATACATAGTGTTTCTGGTATCGAGAAGGATATTTTCTTTTCTTGACTGTGTGATGTAGAAGTGACTCAAATATCTTGAGGATTTCAAACCTTTTTGTATTTTAAAATCTGAGTTCAAGCAATAAAATGTAATCTCACATGAAAAATGGAATACATCTCTCAATCCAGAAGAATTAAAAAAATTCTTGAACATGTGTAAGTTAAGTGCTTATTAATGATGCTGTATGACAAGTTTACAGAGAGCTCATTAAGAAGTGGAGGAATACTATCATCTACTTCAGGAACTTCCCAGTCAGTCCTTGATGCTCTCAACCCCAATTGTTCTCAACTTGCAGAGCCATTATTGTCAGAAACAATCATTAATAACATTAATCAATCACTTAATAACACTGCCCTAAGGTTTCATCCTAATCCCATTTGTAGTAAGGGTTATGCTGTTGTTTCTTTTCTCCCACTAAGACCATTTGATAGATGCCAAATAAGTCATTGTTGAACTGCATTTGTCAAAAACAGAAAAAAAAGTTTTCTGTTGCTAAGTGCTATGGAGTCAGTTCTGACTTATAGTGACCCTCTATAGGGTTTCCGAGGCTTTAAATCTTTGTGAGAGCAGAAAACCTCATTTTTCTCCTGCAGAGCAGCTGGTGGGCTCAAACCACCAACCTTATCATTTGAAGACCAGTGTTTATCCTGTGGAGCCACATACTCAGAAGCTTTAGTCCAAGCAAAGGTCTGGTGATCATTCATAAAACTAACAAATGTGATAATAACTTTCTTGGTGCTTTGCGGTTTATAATGCATTTCCAAGCTATTTGTGTGACTTGACTTTTGATCACATATCCTCACCTTTTGGAATGGAAATGAGTTCAGAAAGGCTATATTACCAAAATCTGATTGTTGTTTGTTGTTGTTAAGTATCATTGAGTTGGTTCCAACCCGTAGCAACCCCGTAAAAGGTTTCTGAGGAGCAACTGGTGGGTTTGAACCACCAATCTAGTAGTTCAAACTAACCTTGTGGTCCAGCATTTTACCCTGCAATGCCATGCCAAAATTTAAAAATCTGATTATAACTGGTGAAATTTAATCAGAGGTATGATATTATGTTTGGTAAGGTGGAGGGTCAGAGAAAAAGAGACAGACCCCCAACGAGATGGATTAGCCAAGTGGCAGCATCGATTGGCTCAAGCGTGGCAACAATAGTGAGGTTGGCCCAGGATCGGGCAGTGTTTCATTCTGCTGTGCATAAGGTCGCTATGGGTCGGTACTGACTCAGTGGCACCTAATAACAACAACAACAATTATTTCATTGAATAATGTAAAAATATTTTGGACTATTTGATTACAAGTTTACTCATACAAATGTTACAAGATGAAATTCATTAAAAACAAAACAAAACAAAACAAAAAACCCTGCATGTATTTAAAAACAGTTTGGTCCAAAAGTAGTCCAAGATATTGTTGTTAACAACACTACCTTTGTCAGCCAAAGTAGAATGGCCCATCAGGCTGAAACTTTGAACTCTTGATTTACCCTTTCATAGGAACTAGAGACAGAGAGAAGATAAACATTTTGTAGCTAGCTTCTCAAACATTTTAAATGTTCAGTTGCAAGAGAATTTTTCAGTTCTATGGGGGTGAGATTCTCATCAAGGTAATTTATGGAAGCATGATATAAATATTAAGATTTTAGGTGTTGTAATAGGATTGAAGATAATGTAATATGGTAAAAAGTTCACAGGTGCTGGAATCAGAACAATCTAGGTATGAATTCTATTAGGTCAGACAGTGGCTTTTATCTAACTTGAGTGATCTCATGAAAATATTTCCAAGGGCAGTGACTTGTAAAAATTGCATCTCATGTGAATTGAAGTTGCAAACTCTTCAAAGTAATGATTTCTCCATCCATTGTGAAATAGATGTGTCTTTCAGAAACTGTTAGCAGAGTTGTTAATTAGTAACACAGATTGATCTATTTGTCACTAAGGACAGCAATTGGCAGTTTGAAGCCTCCACCCTAAGAATGGATTTCCTATCCTCTGGTTTCATACAAATCATTCAGATACTTTATTTTATCTTTTCCATTAAAACAAAACAGAACAAAAGCACTTCATAGGAGTGTTATGAGTGAAAATCTATTCAGTGGCAGTGGGTTTGGTTTGTGGTTAACCCAAACTTTAGCCTGCATCAGAATTATCTGAAGAGCTTGTCAAAACACAGATTGCTGCCCCCTCCTCACAACAGCCACAGTGTTTTTGTATAATAGAAATATGTTTAAATCTATTACTGTGGAGCCAATTCCAACTCATACTGACTGGCATGAATGGACATAGGAGAACTGCCCCATATATTTTAAAAGACTATATATAACCTTTATGGATACAGACTGACATGTCTAGCTGTGGGTTCAAACTGCCAGTTTTTTGGTTAGCAGCTGAATACTTTAGCCACTGTGCAACCTGGCTCCTGCATAGTATGTTGTTCAGTGCCGTTGAGTCCGTTCTGACTCATAGTGATACTGTTTAGGGTCTGAGGCTGTACATCTTTTCAGGAGCAGAAAATCTCATCTTCTTCCTAGGGAATAGCTGGTAGGTTGGAACCACCAACCTTGTGTTTTCCAGTCCATTGTTCATCGTGCTTCCCTTGCATAGGATTGTTACTGTTAAGTCCTGTAGTCAGTCCCGACTTAAGTTGTTGTTGTTGTTGGTGTGCTGTAGAGTTGGCTCTGACTCATAGCGACCCTGCACATGGTTTCTGAGGGTTTAAATCATCCACGGGAGCAGAAAGCCTCATCTTCCTTCCATTGTATGGTATTGTTGTTGTTAGTACATAGCCACCCTGTGTAGGGTTTCCGAGGAGCAACTGGTGAGCTTGAACCACTGGCCTTCTAGTTCAAATGACTTTGCAGTCTGGCACATTAACCCACAGCCCACACCAGGACTCCATTGTATAGTATGTTATTGAGTGCCGTTGAGTCGATTCCGACCCATAGAGATCCCGTGTAGGGTTTCCAAGGAGCAGCTGGTAAGCTTGAACCACTAGTCTTGCAGTTCAAATTACTTTGCAGTCAGACGTATAAGCCCATAGAGCCACACCAGGACTCCATTGTATTGTATAGACGCTCTAAAATTATTCCCTGATTCGCAGTTGAAAAGAATAAACTTCTAGAATAGGGTTTATTAACCAGTGTTTATGGACAAACTTTGGAGGCCCCTGTTTTCTGAAATTGTCTACAGTAGTTCACAGCATGTGTATATGCACATTTTTCAAGAAACAGTCCTTTGCTTCATCAGAATCCTAAGGGGGTTCATACTTTAAAGGGTTCCAAACCACTCTTGTTGGAATAAAATGTGTGTTTTCTTTAGGCCTTTGTCTTCATTATTGTTGTTATTAAATGCCATATAGTTGGATCCAACTCATAGCAACCCTGTATAGGGCTTCCAAGGAGCAGGTGGTGAGTTTGAACCACTGACCTTGCTCTTCAAATTGACCTTGTGGTTGAGTGCTTATCCTACAGCACCACACCAGGACTCCAAATTATTGTTGTTATTGTTAGCTGCCACTAAGTCAGTTCAGATCATGGCGGCCCCTTGTGTACAGAGTAGAATTGTTCCATAGGGTTTTCAAGGCCTTGACCTTGGAAGTGGAAGTTCTATTGATCAGTACTAGCCCAGTAACATCAGTTCAACCCAGTAGTAAATACAATAGGAGCAATCTACACCTCTTACAGTTCTCCCCTTTTATCTTTCTATCTCTGCCTCCCTCTGTAGATATTTGAAAATCAGTGGCCGTTCAGAGTTCTCAAATTTATATAAAAATTTTCTCTACAAAAGAGCTCATTCTTTGCTTAGATTTCTATGACTTTTGTTTTAAAATTTACAGTACATCATCAACATTTTTTTCTATCAATAATAATAATAATAAATAACAGCTTTATCCTTTTGAAAGACTAATGAGTGTTCCATTGTATGGATAAGTCACAGTTGTTTTGTATTTAAAAACAAAAACAAAAAACAATCCCCTATTAGTGAACATACAGTTTGTTTCCAGTCTTTGCCTATGACAAACATAGTAATCAGTCTCCTTGGAAACAAAGCTTTATGCCTTTATCTTTCAAGGGGTTAGTATACCTGTCATAGTTTTCTTACCCTACGCCTCAGTGGTTAAGAGTTCTAGATAGTATCCACACTATCAATGATTAGCCATAGAAACCTGCTGTTCTTCAGAAACCCTATACAGGGTCACTATGACAGCAGTTAGCAACAATGCACCTTATTTGCATGCTCTCACCTCCACAAGGATGCCTTCTCCTTAGTGGGTCACAAGCACCATATTTGCATAGTCCCACTCATCAACGCCACACCAGGAATGCTGGTATGGCATTGCAAGTTAATGCACTGGACTGCAAAGTCGGTTTGAACCTCAAGGTTGGTGATTCAAGCTCACCAGCCACTCCTCAGAAACCCTATACAGAGTTACTATGGCACTTAACAACAACAACAAACCCAATCACTTGGTGGAAGTTACAAGACCATGGCTACCAAGACCATATAAAAGCTGTGTTAAATCCTTTGTGTACATTATCTCATTAAACGTCATTATTTTTGCCATTTTATCAATGACAAATAAGTGTTTAATAAAAATAAATGTGGAACAAAGTTAAGAAAACATGATTTAAAAAAAAAAAAAAACATGACAAGAAGTCTGTGTTCTCTAGACCAAGGATGTGGAACGTTCAGCATGCAGTCCATATGTTGTTGTTGTTAAGTGCCGTCGAGTCGGTTCCGACCCATAGCGACCCTGTACAGGGTTTCCGAGGGTGTAAATCCTTACGGGAGTAGAAAGCCTCATCTTTCTCCCGCGGAGCGGCTGGTAGTTTCGAACCGCTAACCTTAAGGTTCGCAGCCCGATTCGTAACCACTACGCTACCAGAGCTCCTTATAAGACCCTTAAAATCATTTGGTCTGTCCCTTTCAAGACAACTGCTGTTCCAGCCATCACATTTTTGTTGTTGTTGTTGTTATTAAGTGCTGTCAAGTCAGTTCTGACCCATAGCGACCCTGTGAACTTGAATCACCAACTTTGTGGTTCAAACAGACTTTGCAGTCCAGCGCACTAACCCACAGTGCCACACCAGGACTCACATTAGGAGTGAGTTCATTAATATTTGACCAAATAAAGCAGAGTAATTTTTAAGTTAATAATTTTGTATGACCCACAATGATGATCTAGTCCAACAGGTGAAATAAAAACTTGGGTTTGGCCTAAAGGTTATTAGCTTGAGCAGTATGGCTTCATTCACCAGGCAACTTTATTGGATAAGGTTACAGCTTGGTCAGTCACAAGATGAAACTGCTTAGGGAAGGGCAAGGCTGTCCTCTTGGGAAACGTAAACAAACAAGTTTGGGACATCTAGTGCTATTTCTATTTTCACCTGTGTCATCAAGGACAGAGTTGCAAATATTCTGATTCGAATCAAGGAGAACAGCTGTCACTCAGTTAACATTGAAAAATTCTCCCCAGTTTGCCCAGTACTCATTGTAAGACATCATGTAGAAGTTGGATTTTCTGTTCCAAAGATGCTTATTATATATTGTGGGGAAAGGAGTAGAATTCTCTAAATATTTTTATTTGTAACTGTGTATGTAAGGCATAAAAAAGCAACTTGAGCCCTGCATATTGGTAAACTGGCATCAACAGACAAAAATCAAAGAGAATGAAGCTCACAGAGCCAGTCATAGGGCTCCAAATTCGCAGGGGTTCTTAAAGAAGAAGGTTTGGGTAAGAAGAGCCATGAAAATGTTTCTGAGACCACTGCTGAACTAGAAGAAGTAGGAAATGAAGAGAGAAGAACATCAAGTCTCATGGTTACTAGCCATGTCTAGGCCACGTCAGGTTTTACCTAGGTTAACTCTGGATTTCAACAATGTCTGAATAAGAAACTATGCATCACAAACCTCACAGGAATACTTTTTTCTTCTCCCTCTTTCTGAACCTGTGCAACCTCCCTGCAACCCTTTCAATATGGAGAGCTGTAAAGGAGTCTCCAATGAGATACAGAGTTCTCCAGGCTCCCAGAATGCAATATTTCATGCTCTTCCTAACTCTGACTGCCCCAAGAATCTGAGTGTGTCCAAGGCACTGCTGTGAATTCCTACACTAATGCTTTCCCTAACTCTTTCCAGTGGTCTCTGGTAACTAGGCAAACACTTTATTACAGAAGTGACCTGGTGTGTACCTTCCTCTTTACGATAACAATGCTAACAACAAGGACATTTTTAACAACTGTCATAGGCTGGGTTCTCTAGAGAAGCAAAAACAGTGAAACTGATATATGTATAAATAAAAAGAAGTTTATATCAAGGAAATGACTTACACAGGTTGTACAAGTAGGAGAGTCCTAAGTCTGTGTCAGATAATGTGGTCAGATAGCAGGCAGGCAGGCAGGCAGGTCCAGCAGGTAAAATAGAGCAGACCACTGGCTCAAGTCCAAAGAACTGGAGGTCAGAGGACAAGTCAAATGCAAGATCCAGACCCAGCAGAGAGCAAACGGAGTGTCTAGTATATTGGAAGCAAACCACATCCTGAGGAAGCTTCCTTTCAATTGTTTGGCTGCTCATAGCAGATCTCATCACAGAGTTGATTACGTTATATTAGAACTCATCATGGGAAATAACTACATCTCAACTGCCAAACCCTTGAGAATCCTGGCCCAGACAAGTTGACACAAAACCACCATCTTCCATATTCCAGCCAATGTGCCAAGTGATGCATTACAAAGATCATGATGTCAGGGGGAGCAAGGGTCGGTCGTGTGGTCACTTCTCTACTGATACCTGCTGCCAATGAGAATCGTTCCTTTATGCCTCCACAGACTGCTTCTGCTGTGCCCCTCAGTGCTTGGTATCCAGATCCAGAACATTCTCTGCATCCTCCTGTGTCATCACCTGGATTCTCCAGGTCCTTTGGTCCATGCTTAGTGATACATCTCTTTTAGAACTAAAAAACAAAACAAACCTCGCTGCCATCCAATTAATTCCAATTCATAGTAACCTGGTATAGGGGTTCTGAAAGGAGCTCTGGTAGCGTAGTGGTTACAAGTTGGGCTGCTAACCTCAAGGTTAGCAGTTCGAAACTACCAACTGTTCCATGGTAGAAAGATAAGGCTTTCTGCTCCATTAAAGATTTACAGTCTTGGAAACCCAAGACAGGGTTGCTATGAGTTAGAACTGACTCCACAGCACATTACCACCACCACAATACGGTTTCTGAAGTTGTAAGTCTTTACAGGAGCAGAAAGCCTCATCTTTCTCCTTCAGAATGACTAGTGGATTTGAACTGCTGACCTAGCAGTTAGCATTCCAGTGTTTATCTTACAGCACCACCCTTCCCCACCGCCACACCACTCCATCCTTTAGCCAGAGACTCATCCACTTCTCTCTTCCCATCCCTGGTAACCATCAAAGACTGGCGCTTTCAATGTGAAAATCTTTTTTCTTCTCCTACTTTTTATAACTTTACTCACATGGGATATCAAAGATATGGTCCAATGATTTCCGCATTCCGTTGGGTCACCTCTCTTTGGAATGGGCACAAATACAGATCTCTTCCAATCAGTCGGCCAAATTTCTTGGCAGAGATGAGTGAGTGCTTCTTGTGCCGCCTCACTTTCTTGAAAGATTTTAATTTTCAGTCCATCAATTCTTAGTGCCTTGTTCTTTGCCGATTCCTCCAATGTACCTTGGACTTCTTCCTTTAGTATCATTGGCTCTTGATCATATGCTACATGTTGAAATGGTTGAACATCAACCATTTCCTTTTGGTACAGTGACTGTATTCCTTCTATTTTTTTTTTTTTTTTTGCTGAAAAGGTGTATTTATTATATAAATGTGAACTGTATAGTGAATTATTAAAGAATTAACATGAAGCCGAAGGCCTGGTAAGGAGACAAGAACTTTTTGCATTACTTTAAAAAAATCTCAGCATAATTTCTCATTTGCTTGAAGAACTATACAACTCAATATTTCCTTCATCTTCATTCATATGTCTTTTATATTTGGTTGTTTTCCACACTTGTTTTAACAAGAACTTGATAATATAACAAGATTGGTTTAATTTCTGCATACATTTTCTACATAGCTTTGTTGCATTTTTTAGCTAGAATTCTCTCCAGTTCTGTGGAACCAGTCATCTTGCCATATGTATCTTGGTTGTCAAACATCACACTTAGCAAGAGAGTGAAGTTAATAAATCAATACCTATGTATCTGTAATCTACCAAATAGAAGATAATTGTTAGATATTATAAAGATGAAGGTATAAAGAATAGAAAGAACACTAGACAAGGTATTCTCTGGATCATAAGCATAGCCGACCTTGATAGATCTTCCAATTAAATGACATCTAATATTTCCATTCATTCTAATTCTAGCTCACTGTGTTCCTCCCAAAGGCCTTCTTTCCATCCTTTGATAATTCAGAGCTGTTTCCTTTCTTGAAGTGTTTATTCCAGTTCCCAATCACCACTTACTCAATTCTCAAAGAATGCCCCCTTAAAGGAAATTTTCTGAATTCTTATCTACAGTTATTAGCACACTCATTTACTCTTATTACATGTGTTGTTGTTAAGTACCGTGGAGTCGGTTCCGACTCATAGTGACCCTGCACCGGGTTTCCTGGGCTGTAAATCTTTATGAGAGCAGAACGCCTCATCTTTCTCCCACAGAACCTCTGATAGTTTTGAACTGCTGACCTTGAGGTTGGCAGCCTGACTCGTAACCACTATGCTATTACATGTGTAGGTATCTGAAATTACCTTTGATCTTCACTTAGTCTATCTCATGTCAGTAGAATCTAAACTTTAGGGGGGTAGAGCGGAATAATAGAAACCTCACTGTGGGTAATCAATACTTACTTGTTGAATAAATAAATATGACATAATTACCCTACAACATCTTTAGAGAATCAAACAGTGACAAAAATTCCTCTCATTCACATATTTCCAAAATACAAACTCAGTTTTATATGTTATGCGTGAAGGAAGACTGGCATGCCTGTTAAAGTACTAAATTATGTAGAGGAAGTGGTTTTTTTTCAAGGTCACACTGATAGCACATGAATAGTGAAGTTGGAATGGGTGCTCAAAACTTAAACATACAATGGGCCTTTTGCTACAGTAAATAGACATGAGAACTTAATGTCCTTGATACTTATCTTTGTTTCACAATCTTAGAATATAGGTTGTGTTGGCTGAACTAAATGGAGCATGATTTATTGTTTTACTGATCGATATGCAGTTTAAGTCAATGATGCAGAGTGGAGAATGGAAGCAGTCAATACCAAGTGATATCAGGGATTTAGTCAGAATGGAAGAATTTGTTGCAGGAAGGTCTTAGGATTTGGTATAAGGTCTTATGCACAATCAGTAAGGTCATCGTATGTTGGTGATACTGGACACTTGTAGGAATCTCTGTATGAAACTAGATATTCTGTCTTCTTGAAGGGAATCATCAAAAAAAAATGTGTTACCTTGTCCTTGATATACTTAATTGTATTAGTGTTCTGGACTATGTCATCTTTACATGAATAGTTAGCATGTTGAAAATCAGTCACTGGTATTTGCAGAAGCAGCAGTAGGCATGTGACTAGGATGCTCAGTTGTAGAAGTTGGAGGTGCATTTGATTCCGATAGAGTGACTGGCATAAACACAGGCGTCCCTGTTGACATCTGTAAGGTTAGGAAGGTTACATCGGACAACAGCTTATCAATCTTTATATTCAAAGATTTTAAGCTTATGTTAAGAGCTGTGATAATAGCTATAATGTTATCAAAGTCTTCTTTAATATCCCTTCTAATATTTCTAACTTGATGGTCTTTGAAGAGACTAGAATCCTTGGGCCCTAGTTCTTCACTCTCTCTATTTGCTCAAGGGTCCTTCACAGGTCACGCTACCTGGCTCTGTTACAACATTTGGTGTTGCAAGTGTCATTTCTTGGCTTTCCAAAGATGGAGGTGAATCCTTCAGCACAGTGGGTTCTGTTGACATTATTAGTTTCTAATAAGTTGTAAATCTTGTTGAATGCTTCTAAATGAGCCATTTTTAATTGTATTTGTTAATAGTAGACATTGATACACAGCACCTGCTCTTAAAGCCATGTCTCTCAGTCTTCAGTCTTCAGTCTTCACCAGCTCACTAAAACCTCTCTTGTTGCAGTCACAAACTCCTCCAGTTTCCAACCCCAACAGGGATTTCTCAGTCTTCACTTCCTCCCTTCCATCTTCTATTAATGCTTTCTAAATCATTCAATAATTTGCCCAGAGAAACCTGCAGTAACGAAAGTCAAGGCTTGAATTTTTCCTTCAGTTTCCCCAGCTAGAGAAATGCTGAGTGTGTTCTTTCTTTTTGGTTTTCTGATTCCAGATTTTTGCACATTTTGTTGTAATATTTGGCTTTATCCTCTTGAACTGATCTTTGATATTTTCTGTTCAGCTCTTGGACCTCCTCATTTCTTCCATTTGCTTTAGCATCTCTACACTGGAGAGCAAGTTCAGTGTCTCTTCTGACATTCATTTTGACCTTTTCCTTCTTTCTTGTCTTCTTTTTGCTTTCTTCCTGTATGATGTTCTTGATGTCATCCCACACTCTTCTGGTCTTTGCTCTTTTTTGTTTAACGTATCAAATCTGTTCTTCAGATGATCTCTAAATTCAGGTGGGATAAATTCAAGGTCATATTTTGGCTCTCATGGACTTGTTTCCATTTTCTTCAGCTTTAGTTTGAATTTGCATATGAATAATTGATGGTCTGTTCCACAGTCTGCCCCTGAACTTATTTTGACTATGATATGGAGCTTTTCCATCGTCTCTTTCTGCAGATGT
>NW_006408531.1:21654925-21657109 GCF_000296735.1 Chrysochloris asiatica
GGATCTAGGTTCACTCTTGAAAGCTTGTAAACCAGTCACTTCTTGCCTTTGTAGCCCCTTGCCCCCCATTTTGGGTAACCAATGTCCAAGTTGCCCATTCCTGTCTACTCTGTGTGTGGAGGGTGTAGGAATGATTCTTGCTGTAAGGACTTGTTCCCTCTTTTGAGCTACTGCTTCCATAGGTGTAGGTCAAGTTAGCCATGGTATTTTTAATAACCTCATATGCATGTGAAAGCTGGACAGTGAATAAGGAAGACTGTAGAAGAATTGATACATTGGAGTTATGGTATTGGAGAAGAATATTGAAAGGGCATGGGCTGCCAAAAGAACCAATAGATTCATTTTAGAAGAATTGCAACCAGAGTGCTCTTTGGAGCCCAGGATGGCCAAACTTCTTCTCTCATACTTTGGACATATTGTCAGGAAGGACCAATCACTGGAGAAGAATATCATGTTTGGTAAGGTGGAGGGTCAGAGAAAAACCCCTAGCAAAGTGACAGCATCAGTGGGCTCAAGCACGGCAGTAGTAGTGAGATTGCCCCATTGTAGGACAGTGTCATTCTGCTGTGCATAAGGTTAGGTAAGTTGGTACTGACTCAATGGCACCCAACAACAAAAAACAACACCTTTTTATAAGAGTGTTGCATGCAATATTTGTCCTTTTGTGACTGATTTATTTCACTCAGCATAATGACCTCCAGGTTCATCCCTGTTATAAGGTGTTTCCCAGATTCATCATTATTCTTTAGTGTTAAGTAGTATTCCATTAAGTGTATGTACCAATGTTTCTTTATTCATCTTTCCCTCAATGGGAATGCAGGTTGTTTCCATTGTTTTCCTATCAGGAACAATGCTGAAATAAACATATATCTATTTGTGTCATGGCTCTTATTTCCCTATATCAAGTAGAGAGATTGCTGAGTCAAATAGTATTCTTTGTTCCAACTTTTTGAGGAATATCCATGCCATTTTCCATAATTGTTACACCATTTTACAAGCTCATCGGCAGCGTATGATCTCATTGGCACTTTCAGTCCCTCCACACCCTGACTAACATTTGTTTTCTGGTGTTTTGTTTTTTAACATTGTTATGAATGTTGGTGTGAGATGATATCTCATTGTTTTGATTTGTATCTCTCTAGTAGTAGCTAATGATCATGACCAATTCTTCTCATGTATGTGGCCACCTGTATGTCTTCTTTGGTGAAGGGTCTGTTCATGTTATCTGCCTATTTAAAAATTTGATTATTTGTCTTTTTCTCATTGAGATGTTAATATTATCTGTAAATTTTAGAGATTATTCCCTTGTCTGATATGTCATTGCTAAAAAAGTTTTTCCCAGTCTATGGGTTTTCTTTTTACTCTTCTGGTGAAATCTTTTGATGCATCTAAGTGTATAATTTTTATAAGGTCCCAGTCATTTAGTTTGTCTTCTGCTGTTTGTGTGTTTTCAGTTATGTTAGATAATATAGTTACTGCATGTAATAAGGTCCCTAAGTTTGTCCCTTTATTTTTATTTTAGGTTTTTACTGTTAGGTCTTGATTCCTCGAGTTCATTTTTGTATATGGTGTGAGATATGGGTTTCATTGTTCTGAAAATGAATATTCAGTTTAGCCAGCACCATTTGTTGAAGAGACTATCTCTTCCCCATTAAATATGTTTAGGCCCTTTGTCAAAGATCAACTGTCCATATGTAGATGAATTTACTTTCAGGTTTTCAGCTTTGTTCCATTGGTCTATGCGCCATTGCTGTGTGGCAGATTTTTAGATCAGGAAATGAGAGGCCTCCTACTTTCATCTTCTTCTTTAGTAGTGCTTTGCTTATCCAGATTCTTTCCTTTCTGTATAAAATTGGTAATTGTTTTCTATCTCTGTAAAGGATGCTGAAATCTAGATTGGAATTACATGATATCTGTAGATTGCTTTGGGTTGTTGTTGTTGTTGTCAGGTGCCATCAAGTTGGAACCAACTCATAGCGACCCCATGCACAGCAGAACGAAACAAATGTCCAATCCTGGGCCAACCTCACTACCGCTGCAACACTTGACGCCATCAATGATGCCACCTGGCCAATCCATCTCGTTGGGGGTCTTCTTCTTTTTCTCTGACCCTCCTCCTTACCCAGCATGTCATCCTTCTCCAGCGATTGTTCTCTCTGGACAATGTGTCCAAAGTAGGAGAGA
>NW_006408531.1:21659853-21711479 GCF_000296735.1 Chrysochloris asiatica
GAAGTAGTTTGTCACTCTTTCTTCCTAGTCTGTCTTTGTTTGGAAGCTCATCTGAAACCTGTCCACCATGGGTGACCCTGCTGGTTATTTAAAATACCGGTGGCATAGCCCTCAGAATAACAGCAATTCAAACCACCACAGCACGACAGACAGATGAGTGGCAGTTGTGTGGTTGCTGTTAAACACGAATCTCCTTGCGCTATGGCCCTTAAGTCCGGCTCAAAGATGGAATTTCCGTCCCCGGATGTCGTGTCAATCAAGAGGCAGAAGCGCAGCAGGGGCGACAGGTTGTAATGAGACGCTTTGGGCTGCGCTTGTGGACCTCTAAGTTGGTTGACCCCGCCTCAAAGCCAGGATCCAATGGCTAGGCCAGGACAGCGCCATCGCGTCCGGGGTAAGTAGGACAGCCTGGCTGGCTGCTGCAGTCTCTTCACGCTAGGCAGTGTCCCCCTGTTGACCTGGTCTCCAGACACCTCTCACCCCGCCGCTCAGTGGTCTGGGTTTCATTTAATATCTCCACCAGGTCTGCGCAGTTCTCGCACATCATTCAGCCGCTGCCCCCTCCATTAGCATGTTTTGGGTAGTATTAACATTTTCACAATGTCTTCCTATCCATGACCATGGTTTATTCTTCTTCCATTTTTAAGGGTTTCTCTTGGTTCTTATATTAGTGTTTTGTTGTTTAATTTGTATAGATCTTTTGTCTCTCTGGTTTGATTTATTCCTACATATTCAATCTTTTGGAGTCCTGGTGTGGCACTGTGGGTTAATGCGCCAGACTGCAAAGCCGTTTGAACTGCAAGGTTGGCGGTTCAAGCTCACCAGCTGCTCCTTGGAGACCTTATACAAGGTTGCTATGGGTTGGAATAGACTCGAAAGCACTTGACAACAACATTCAATCTTTTGGGTAGCTATATTACATGGTATTGTTCTCCTAATTTCCTTTTCAGGGCTTTCTTTGTTAGTGTAAAGGAATCCAACTAATTTTTATATGTTCATCTTATACTCCGCCACTTTGCTGAATCTTTCAATGAGTACCAATAATTTCCTTGCAGTCTTTGGGATTGTCTATGTAAAGGATCATATGATCTGAAAATAGAAAGAGTTTTACTTCTTCTTTGCCAATTTGAATGCCTTTAATTTCCTTTTGTTGCTTATAACTCTGGTTAAAACTTCAAGCAAAATATTGAATAGGAGTGATGATAAAAGACAGTTTTGTCTGGTTCTCATATGCAAGGGGAAATGCTTTCTATTTCTCTTCAGTGAGGGTAAAGTTGACCATTGGTTTTGAATAAAACCCAAAATCCAAACCCACTTCAGTCATGGTGATTCTGACTCCTCGCAACCCTTTATAGAGTTTCTGAGGCTGTAAATCTTTAAGGGAGCAAAAAACCTCATCTTTCTCCCATGGAACAACTGGTGGGTTTGAACTGCCCACTTTGTGGTTAGCAGTCCAATGCTCATCCCATGACATCACAAGGACTCCTATTCAATAGTCCCTTAATTATGTTGAGAAATTTCCCTTCACTTCCTAGTCTGTCACGTGTTTTTATCAGGAATAGGTGTTGGATTTTGTCAGATACATTTTCTGCATCGATACAATCATGTAGTTCTTTTTCTTGTTTCATTTATGGGGTGAATTATATTGATTGTTTTTCTAATGTTGAACCACCCTTTCATACCTATTATAAATCCCACTTTATCTTGATTTATTCTTTTTTTCTATATGTTATTGGCTAAGAGATTGTTGAGAATTTTTTTAAATCTGTTCTCATGAGAGATATTAAGCTATAATTTTCTTTTAAAGTGATACTTTTTGCCTGATTTTAAAATCATGGTTGTCATTGTTGTTAGGTGTCACTGAGTCAGTACCAACTCATAATGACCCTTTGCACAACAAAACAAAACACTGTCCAGCTCAACCACAATAGTTGTTACATCTGATCCCATTACTGCTGCCACTATACCAATCCACCTCATTGGGCATCTTCCTCTTTTTCTCTGACCATCCATTTCACCAAACATGACAGCCTTCTTCAGGCACTGGTCTCTCTTGACAATATGTCCGAAGTATGAGGGACGAAGTCTGGCCATCTTGGCTTCCAGGGATCATCCTGGCTGTATTTCTTCCAACACAGATTGGTTTGTTCTTTTGGCAGTCTGTGGTCCTTTTAATATTCTCCCATAATGCCATACCTCAAATGCATCAATTCTTGTATGGTCTTCTTTATTTACTGTTCAATGTTCGCATACATATAAGGTTATTGAAAATATCATGACTTGGGTCAGGCACACCTTAGTCCTCAAAGTGACATCTTTGCTCTTAAACACTTTAAAGAGGTCTTGTGCAGCATATTTGCATAATACAATAGGTTGTTTGATTTCTTGACTGCTGCTTCCAATGAGTATTGGTGGTTGATCTGAGCAAAATGAAGTCTTTGAAAACTTCAGTCTTTTCTCCATTCATCGTGATACTATTTATTGGTGAGGATTTTTGTTTTCTTTGCATTAAGATGTAGCCCACAGCAAAGGCTATGATCTTTGATTGTCATAAGTAAGTATTGTAAAGTCCTCTTCCCTTTCAACAAACAGGGTTGTATCATCTGCATATCACAGGCTGTTAATGAGACTTCCTCCTATCCTGATGCCACATTTTTCTTCATGTAATGCAACTTCTTGGATTATTTGCTCAGTATACAAATTGAAAAAGTATGGTGAAAGATTACAACCCTGGCGCCCACCTTTCCTAACTTTAAACCGTTCAGTGTTCCCTTGTTCTTTTTAAACAACTGCCTCCTGGTCTATGTACAGGTTCTTCATGAGCACAATTAAGTGTTCCAGAATACTCATTCTCTGCAATGCTGTCCATAATCATAAGTCACATAATTGAAAACCTTTGCATAGTCAATAAAGCATAGATAAACATATGCTTTCTTCATAAAATGATTTTGATAGTTTCCTACCCTTTTCTATACTCTGGAATAGTTTAAGTAGAATTGGTGTCAGCTTTTCTCTGAAAGTTTGGCAGAATTCACCAGTAGGGGCGGTGGAGGTTAGTTTTTAGATGACTTTATCAATTTGTTCTTTTGCTGGGTCTGTTCAAATTTTCTCCTACAGTTCATGTAAGTTTAGATTCTGTTTTACTAGCAATGTGTCTATTTTTTTCTACATTTCCAAATTTGTTGGAGTTCAGTTTTCCATAGTATTCTGTTCTTATACTTTTCATTTCAGTTAGTTTTGTTGTGATGTGAATTCCTATCTTATGACATCCTACATTCTTCTCCTCAACCAACAATCACAAGGTTGGTGGTTCAAACTCACCAGCCGCTCCTAAGAAACCCTATCCAGGATCCTATTTGATGACACTTAGCAAAAATAACAACAATGGTTTTGACTGAGTTCTTCAGACTTTGCCTTTGATATTCTAAGATAACATCTTTGGACTTTTAAAAATTAACCCAGCAAGTGATCCAGAATAAGATAGCAGCTTGAACAACTGCAAGCCCCTCCTCTCTACCAAACCACCAAACAAACTCTAGCAGAGGTTCCCAGAAAAATATATAATTTATAACATAATGGGGGAAGGAAAGAATGACTTAGGGCCAGGGTTTTTGTATGTAATTGAAGTTTAGCTGGTATTATAACTTTGTTGTTGTTAGGTGCTATTGAGTCAGTACCGATCCATAGCAACCTTATGCACAGCAGAATGAAACACTGCCCCATCCTGGGCCAACCTCACTATAGTTGCCATGCTTGAGTCCATCAATGCTGCCACTTGGCCAATCCATCTGGTTGGGGGTCTTCCTCTTTTTCTCTGACGCCCCATCTTACCAAACATGATATCCTTCTCCAGCAACTGGTCACTCCTGACAATATGTCCGAAGTATGAGAGACAAAATTTGGCCATCTTGGCCTCTAAGAAGCACTTTGGCTGCACTTTTTATGCCGGGGTCTGGCCCCGACATAGTTGTCACGAGTTTTTGGTTCACGAGGAGGGGAGATCCAGCGGCGATAGGGATAGCGAAAGAATACACAGACAAACAGAAGAAGGGAGACAATGAGGCACCCCAAAGCCAGGGTGGATACATCACTGGTGGGCAGGCTTGGGACTACAGGCATCATGGCCTCTGCAGGCAGCGACTCACTGCTCTGCAATCTTTAATGGATGCCTTCCAACCCGTAATGCACCGCAATCTTTTCTCCATGCCTTCCAACCAGTAATGCACAGATCTTTACTCCATGCCTGCCAACCAGTAATGCACCGATCTTTACTCCATGCCTGCCAACCAGTAATGCACGCCTGGGGAGGCTCGGGCCTCTGTTTTATTTAGGGGAGGAGTTTCACACCAAGCTGGGAGGGACTAACACAGGATACAGCTAACATCAGTAATTTTCCAGACATTCAGGTAACTTTACATTGTACTTCACTGGTTCGAATCTCAGGCCAGCAACTTGGATTCTCAGGCCCAATTAACATATCTATAGCCCCTGAGGTCAGTTGGGGGAAGTTGAGAGTTCTGTAGGAGACGCCCAGGTGAATGGGCTGCACCTGGAAAAGGGATTAGGGAGGATGGGTTCTTTGTCTATAGAACAAAGAACTGAGAAGTAGCTAAGATATTTTTAGTTAATCCTTTGGAGAAAGGTTTAACCTTGCAACCTTTAGTTAATCCTTTGGAGAAAGGTTTAACCTTGCAACCTTTAGTCTCCGCTTTAGGAAAATATCACATTTATCTGTGGATTTTCAAAGGCTCCAGTGTATTAATTTAATATATATACCTGAATATTAAGATGAAAGCAATTTTCCATTAACTGCCAGTGGCCTCATTTGTTACACTCAGCCCTAGAGGGCCTCGAACCTCTGACTAGTCTTACATGGTCTGCAACATTCTTCCAAAACGGATCTATTGGTTCTTTTGTCAGCCCAAAACCATAACTCCAACACCATAACTCAAAGGCATCAATTCTTCTACAGTCTTCCTTATTCACTGTCCAGCTTTTGCATGCATATGAGGTTACTGAAAATACCATGGCTTGGGTCAGGCGCACCTTAGTCCTCAAGCTTATTATCTTCACGGTAACCATAAAGAAATTTTAAAATATACACAAAAGGAAATGAGAAGGAAATCAAAATGGCTCATTCCTAAAAATCAACTAGACACTAACATAGGTAGTACTGGAAGCATTGAGGTACAAAAAAAGGTATAAGAAGAAAATATACATATGGCCAACAAACACCTAAAAAGTTGCTCAACATCAGTAGGCAAATACAAATGAAAACCACAATGAGGTACTAATTCATACTGCTAGGATAGCTATTATTGCTAGGTGCTGTTGAGCACTATGGAGCACAATTTTACTCTGACACATATAGTGTCTTTGCCATAAATCAGAATCAATTCAGTAGCACCTAGCAAAAGGAATCCTTGTGTGGCATTGTGGGCTAATGGGTCAGACTGCAAAGTCATTTGAACTGCAAGGTTAGTGGTTCAAGCATACCAACTGCTCCTTAGGAACCTTATATGGGTCACTGTGTGTCGGAATCGACTTGATGGCATTTTACAACAACAACAACCTTTTAAAAACAAATTGCCAGGCTTTACTTCCAAGGTGCCTCTTAGTGGATTTCAACCTCCAACCTTTTGGTTAGTAGTTGAATGCTTAACCATGTGCATTACCCTGGGACTCTGCTAGCATGGTTGTTATCAGAAAAATGGAAAATACAAGTACTGGTAAAGAAATAGATAAATTAGAAAGTTCCTGCACTACAGATAGGAATGCAAAATGGTGCAACCCCTGTGAAAAAGTTTGGCAATTCCTCAAAAAGTTAAACTTAGAATTACCATGCAGTTATTGTTCCTATTAAGTGCATTTGAATCAGTTTCAACTCATAGCAAATCTACATAGGGTTTCCAAGGAGAGGTTGGTGGGTTTGAAACACCAACCTTGCGATTACCAGTTCAGTGTTTATCCCATAGGGCCATACCAGCCTTCCAGAATGACTCAGTAATTCCTCTCCTAGGCATATCTCTCCCAAAGAATTGCAAGCAATGACTCAAGCAGAGTTGCTGTACAACAATGCTTATTGGAAAGCATTAAAGGGTTCCTCAACAGATCAATAGAATAAATAAACAAAATGTGAGTCATTCATACAACAGAATAACATTCACCCTCAATGAAAAGTGAAGTTCTCATACATGGCATGATATGGCTGAATCTTGAAAACATGTTGAGTAAAATAAGTCTGATACAAAAGGACAAAAATGATATGATTCCACTTATTTTTTGTGGTTGTTAAGTGCTGTCGAGTCATTTCCATTCCATAGTGACCCTGTACAGAGTTTTCAAGGAGTGACTGGTAGGTTTTTAGCCATCTAGCTTTTGGTTGGTAGTCTAGTGTTTATTTTACAGTGCCACACCAGGACTCCATGATTCCACTGGCAGGAACAGCTTATTTTATTGTGCTTCACAGATATTGTTGTTTTTTAAAAACCAAATTAAAGTTTGTGACAACTCTGCATCAAGCAAGTTTATCAGTGTCATGTTTCCACCAGCATTTGCTCACTTCGTTTCTATGTCACATTTTGGTAATTCTCACAAATGTTAAAAACATGTTCATAATGCTATTGCACGCTTAACAGACTACAGGATGTGCAAATATTACTTTATTTGTTGTTCTTAGGTACCACTGAATTGGTTCTAACTCATAGCGACCCTATGTACAAAAGAATGAAATATTGTATGGTCCTGCTATGCTGGAGCTCATTGTTGTAGTCACTGTGTCAGTGCATCTCATTGAGGGTCTTCCTCCTTTTTGCTGACCCTTTACTTTTTCAAGCATGATGACCTTCTCCAACAGTTGGTTTCTCCTGATAACATGTCCAAAATACATGAGAAAAAAATCTCATCATCCTTGTTCCGAAGGAGCATTTTGGCTGGACTCCTCCAAGAGATTTGTTTTTCATTCTTTGCCAGTCCAAGTTATATCCAGTAGTCGTCTCCAAACTTAGTGAAACATATCAATTTCCCTCCCCAACTTTTCCTTATTCATGGTCCACCTTTTACATTAATATGAGGTAATTAAAAAATCCAAGGCTGGGGTCAAGCACACTTTAGTCTTCAGGGTGACAAGTTTGCTTTTTACCACTTTAAAGAGGAAGTCACATAGGCTTGCTTGATTTTTTAGGATTTTTAAAAATCAATTACTTATTCTCTTCTTGGTCACCCCTTGTTCTGATAAACTGGGGCAATAGGATATTAAAACAATATGTTCCACCTGCAGTCTATAATCAACTTATTCATTTTGATTTTTACTTCCCTTTCCCCTGTTTTCTGAGAAAGTAACCCATTGTGGTATGCTCTGGGGAAAACATAAAAAAGTACTGGTTTTTAACAAGAACTCACATGCTGGACATGCAAAGTAAAGTCAGCTGCACCCCAGAATTGATCCTAAAATGAAGGAACTTAGGTCAAGGAACAAAAATTTCCTAGAAAAACATTTTCTAATCAACTCATACCAGAATTCAAGCTTCCACCCCAATGCATATTCGTGACCATTTCTCAAGTGTCTAGCACATATTCATGATTTTCCTCATTTTCTTCCTGATCTATGTATGTAAATAAGCAGCCTAGGCTGTAATGTAACTACTGATGTGGCATTCTAAGATAGTTCTGGACTGTGAACCACAAGGTTGGCAGTTCAAAACCACCAGCTAGCTGCTCCTTGGAAACCCTATACAAGGTCGCTATGAGTCAGAACCAACTCAATGGCACTTAAGAACAATAACTCTGTAATCAGTAAGCTTGTCTTGGCAACTTCATGCCGACTTGCTCTCTGCTTGGCCAGTTAGAGTAAAACCCTCTCTCAACCTCTCAACTAGGCTGAGTGAGACCTGGGTTGATAACAAAGACGTCCGCCCCTCCACCCCCAAACTCAACAAGTCATTTGATTTCTTGTACACCACTTCTATGGGTACTGATTGTGGATCCAAGTAAAATGGAATCCTTCACAACTTCAATCTTTTCTCATGATGTTGTTTATCATGATGTTGCCTATTCATTCAATTGCAAGGATTTTCGTTATATTTATGTTAAGGTATAATTCATTCTTAAGGCTGTATTCATTGATGTTCACCAGTGCTTCAAGTTCTTTTCCATTTCTGCATACAAAGTTGTGTCATTAGCATATCAAAGGTTGTTAATGAGTCTTCCTCCAATCCTGATGCTGCACTCATCTTCATAAAATCCAACTTCTCAGATTACTTGCTCAGCATACAGCATGAATAAGTATGATGAAAGGATACAACTCAGAGGCTCACCTTTCCTGATATAAGATTATGTAGCATCCTCTGGTTCTATTCAAATGACTGCCTCTTGGTCTATGTACCAGTTCCACGTGAGCATAGTGAAGTGTTCTGGAATTCTCATTCTTTGCATTGTTAACCATAATTTATAATAATGTTGTTGTTATGTGCCATGGAGTCAGTTCCAACTCATAGCGACCCTGTACAGGGTTTCCGAGGCTGTAAATCTTTACAGGAGCAGAAAGCTTCATCTTTCTCCCATGGGACAGCCGGTAGTTTCGAACTGCTGACCATGCATTTCACAGCCTGATTCATAACCACTACGCTACCAGAGTACACAAATTCAAATGCCTCTGCATAGTCAATTAAACACAACATCTTTCTAGTATTTTCTGCATTCAGCCAAACTATACCTGATATCAGCAATGGTATCCCTTGTTCCATCACTGCTGTGAACCTGGTTTGAATTTCTGGCAGTTCTCTGTCAATGTTCTGCTCCAGCTAGTACTGAATTATCTTCAGCAAAATTTTACTTTTGTACTATAATTTCTGTATGTTGTTGGCTTACCTTCCTTGGGAACTGGCACAAATATGGATCTCTTCCAGTCAGTTGACCAGATAGCTGTCTTCAAAATTGTTTGGCACAGACTGGATCCTTGTTTATTGCTAATGCCTTCAGAGTAGCTTCAGTACCATCAGTTCTTAATCATAGGCTAACTCCTGAAAAGGCTGAACATAGACCAGTTATTTTTGGTACTGTGACTATATTTTTTCCATCTTCTTTGGATACTTCCTGTGTAATTCAATATTTTCCCAGAGAATCTTTCAATATTGCAATTTGATGTTTTAATTTTTTTCCATCCGTTCTTTCAGTTTGAGAAATGCCAAGCATGTTCTCCCCTTTGGTTTTCTAACTCTGCGCCTTGGCACATTTCATTAAAATACTGTACATTGCCTTCTCAAGCCACCCTTTTAAATCTTCTGTTGAGCTCTTCTCCTTCATTTCACTTTAGCTTACCTACATTCAAGAACAAGTTTTAGAGTCTCTTCTGACATTTTATCAGTCTTTTCTTTCTTTCCTGTCATTTTAATGATATTTTATTTTCCTCATTTTATTTTGACTTTTATTGTGAATTGATTGAAGGTTTACTGACAAGATCATCAATTTTACATTCAGCAAGTCATATACTTTGTTTCATCTCAATGATTGTAATCCTTTCCATGCAACAATAGCTATCCCGCTTCCTCCCAAGGGTTCCTACTTCTATTCTATCCACCTTCCCATCTTTTCTCAACTTTGTCCTTAGGTAAATGTTGTCCTTTTGATTTTGAATGATTGACTATTCCATAATCCATAGTGAGCATACCTTACTAGTATTGTTGTCTCCTCTATATACCTATCTACTGCTTGCCTGAAAGTTGGGCCACAAGAGAATTACTTTCCAGACCTAAAGGGTGGTTGAGGGCTATCATCTCAGGTTGCTCCCGTCTCTTTCTGATCAGTAAGCCTGTTTTTCTATCTTTTAAAACAATAATTCTGAGTTTTGTGCCACATATTCTGTTGTTCTCTCTCGGACCTTCTATAGTAGTCCCTTTCAGAACAGTTGGGAGTGGTAACCAGACACAATGTAGTTTTTCCAGTCTCAGAGTCATGGAGACCGATGTTCACATGTTCCATTAGTCTATTGGACTAATTGATTCCAAGCCTCTTCAATTCCTATTACTCTTCTTTCTTTTGCACAGGGAGAGACCAAAAGCTGCACATTAGATGGCTGCTTACGAGCTTTTATGAGCTTTTAAGATCCCAGGTGCTACTCACCAAAGTAGGATGTAGAACATTGTCTTTGTGAACTCTGCTATGTCAATTGCCCTTCATGTACACTGAGCCCCCAGGCCCAGAAACTCATTGCCTTAGGATGTTTGATAATATCTAAGAAGCTTTCATCATTTTGCCCTCTGTACACGTCACCACATTCATAGTTGTATTTGCAAGAAAGAGAAATATCCTTGTACAAATATCCATTTTTAAACTAATAATATTTGTGGGACATATCAGTTTGAACCGCAAGGTCAGTGGTTCAAATCCATCAGCCTCTCCTTGGAAATCCTATACAGGGTTGCTATGGGTCAGAACTGGCTCGATGGCAATTAACAACAATAACACAACAAAAATATGTGTGTGTATATATATTGTTGTTGTTGTTGTTGTTATATGCCATGGAGTCGGTTCTGACTCATAGCGACCCTGTACAGGGTTTCCGAGGCTGTAAATCTTTACGAGAGCAGAAAGTCTTATCTTTCTCCTGCTAAACAGCTGGTAGTTTCGAACTGCCGACCTTGCTTTTCGCAGTCCAATTTGTAACCACTACGCTACCAGAGCTCCATATATATATATATGTTGTTGTTGTTATGTGCTGTGGAGTCAGTTCCGACTCATAGCGACCCTGTACAGGGTTTCCGAGACTGTTAATGTTTACGGGAGCAGAACGCCTCATCTTTCTCCCGCGGAGCAGCTGGTAGTTTCGAACTGCTGACCTTGCGGTTCGCAGCCTGATTCGTAACCACTACGCTAATATATATATATTCAGCCTGTGTCTCTGTCCATGTATCTACCTACAGATCATTGTTATTCTAAATCACTATTTACATACAGATCCCTTTTAGCCTTTGCATATCTCCCTGTGCCTTTTCCTGTCTTCATCCATGTCTGATGTTTTAGATACTGTCCTAAAACTAACATTGTCTTTAGTAATTAATGGTCAAAGCATCAATTCTATCCTTGGGAAGGTCTCTAAATTCAGGTGGAATATGCAGTCATATGTTAGCTCATAAACATTAAAGTTTTTCTTCAGTTTTAACTTGAATTTACATAGGAGCAATCGATGGTCTGTTCTACAGTCAGCCTCTGGTCTTGCTTTGACTCATGTTATTGATTCCTGTGTATTGGTTTATAGGTTATTAGTAGTTTATGTTGTTGAGACTAGGTATTTGTAATTAATAAGTCCTGCAAAATTCTATCCTGCAATCTCTAATGCTGTTTCTATTACCCAGGGCATATTTTATAACTATTGGCCTTTCTTTGTGTTTCCAGCTTCTTCAGTCCTATCCTCAATAATTGTCAATGCATATTGATTGCATGCTTCAGCAGTTTCAGACTGAAGAAGTTGGTAAAAAGCTTCAATTTTTTAATCTTTGGCATTGTTGTTGTTGTGGACCATTGAATCAGTTCCAATTCATAACAACCCAGTGTAAAGTTTCCAAGGAGCAGCTGGTGGGTTTGAACCTCCAACTTTGTGATTAGCAATCCAAGCTTTTCCTACAACGTCACCCCAGGACTCCAATATTTGGCATTAGTAGTTTAGTGTTTTCAATCACCCCATATGCATGCAAAAGCTGGATAATAAATAAAGAAGTTGTTAGTTGTTGTTAGCTGTTGTCAAGTCAGTTTCAACTCACAGCAACCCTGTGCACAACAGAACAAAACATTGCTTCTTCCTGTGCCATCCTCACAATTGTTATGTTTGAGACCATTATTGCTGCCACTTTGCCAGTTCATCTTGTGGGGTCATCTTCTTCTACACTGATCCTCCACTTTATAAAGCATGATGTCCTTCTCCTGGAACTAGTCTCTTCTGACAACATGTCGAAAGTACAAGAGACAAAGTCTAGTCATTCTCACTTTTAAGGTGAATTCTGGTTGTACTCCTTCCAAGACAAATTTATTTATTCTAGAAATCCATAGTACATTCAATATTCTTCTCCAAGATCATAATTCAAATGCATAGATTCTTCATTGTTCAACTTTCACATGCATATGAGGAGATTTAAAGACTATGGCTTGGATTAGGGACACTTTAGTCTAAAAGTGACATTGTTGCTCTTGAATATTTTAAGATGTCTTTTGCAGCAGATTTGCCTAATGCAAAGCGTTGTTTGATTTCTTGAATACTGCATCCATGAACATTGATAAAGAAGACCAAATAAAAAATGGATGCATTTGAAATATGGTGTTGGTGAAGAATATTAAAAATACCATGGACTTCCAGAAGAACAAACAAACATGTCTTGGAAGAAGTACAGTCAGAATATTTCAGCTCATGTACTTTGAACATATCAACAAGAATAAGTCTCTGGAAAGGGACATCATTCTTAGTACAGTAAAGGGTCAGTGAAAAAGAGGAATCCCTTCAATGAGATAGACTTACATAGTGGCTGGAACAATGGACTCAAACATGCAACAATTGTAAAGACAGCACCTTTTCTTCTTTTGTAGACAGGGGAGCTAGAACCAACATGATGGCATGTAATAACAACAACAACAACAACAATACTATTCCCCACTAAAACAATTCCGATTTTATGACCAACAGCAAACAAGGAAATTTTCCAGATTAATGGAATTATGTTAAAAAAAAAATGCCCGAGTACCAACCTTCCTGAATGAATATAGTTGATTCAAATGTATTGAATCCATAAAAAAATCCATGAGTCTGTAATTCTAATAACAAAGGGGAAAGACAGAAAGAAAAGATCTTTCATCATCACTTGAGGCCGTTATTAAACTAACTCTACTTTTTAAATGTGTCACTAAAAGGAAAGAATAAAGCATTAATCCTGTTTTCCAGTAGAAACCGTATCTGAGGGTAACCAGATAATCCTAATTGAGGGGAAATGTCCCAGTCAATGTATATATAATAATCGGATTAGAAAATAATCACTTTTTAAACAATTAATTAAATTATTGATTCAGGTGAAGAACTGATGTTGACATCATTAGAGGAATAATTGATGGGGAACTAAACAGCTGTATGGGGCCATAATAACCCCATAGAGATTGGTTTCTGGTTTCAACAGAAGAATCTCCCTCTCTTTCCAGTTGGATAATGTCTCTCAGAAACACCACTGGTGGACATCATGGTATTATGTGTCTCATGGTGTAAAACTATATAAAATAAACCACATCATCACATCTATTCTAGTAAAAAAATTAAATCGAATCCAACCTTTATATCAAATTCAATTTATAGAAATAATCTAAATGATGCCACAAGGCAACCGTCAGATAACTACAGAATTTGGAACAATTCTTCATTTTGGGCCATTCTTTTCAGCAAGATAGGGTCATTAAAAGGGACAGATTAAAAAAAATAATAAGGAAGATAGCAATCAGTGCAATATGTGGTCCTGGATTAGATCTTATTTTGGATGTCAGGTAGATATGAATTGAGGGACAGTTAGGGAAATGTAAGTGTGGATAGATAATACAGGAGAATTTAAAACAATGTTTTTTAGTAAGAGAATATTATTTTGGCTTAATTAGTGAAAATGCTCTTCATTGTTAAAGATGCAACTGATATAGTTAGTGTTGAAATGTCTTTATGCCCATAAACAACTTTAAAATAATTTTACATAAAAATAAATGCTTACGATGAGTGAAACCAATCGGTCACCACGGGAAGATATTGAATGAGGCCATTACTGTGAAAAGTCAATAAAAGGTTTTCAAGCCTTAATAAACATTCTATAATGGTCACTGGGGTGGGTGGGAAGGGAGAACTACTCACTGGCTCCCGTGTAGACACATGCTAACTTGGGTGAAAGGGAAGGCAGTTAAGAAGAAACAGAAAAAAAGGAAATTTATTTTATTTTTGGACTTTTTTTTTTCATGTATTTGAAGAGAAACAATATTTATTTTTTCATTAGGAGAAACCATGGGAACTTTCCTACAAAAGAAAAGATGGACAGGAAAGAAGGGGGATGAGGGGAGAAAGAAAAGAGAAAAAATGATTTGGAAAAGGATAGAGGTGATTGATGGTTGTGCATCATGGGAGTGTGCTTGGTGTGGCTGGATTTACATGCAAATATGGTTGAAATGACCAATGTTTTGCATTTTTTTCATGAAGAGAATAGTTTTTTTATAATAGACTATTTGGAACCCTGGTGCCATGGTAGGGTAAGTGTTGGGTTGCTACCCAAAATGTTAGCATTCCAAACCCATCAGCTGCTCCATGGGAGAAAGATGATGCACTCTGTTTCAGTAAAGAGTTATTACATCCTTGGAAACCATGGGGTGCACTTCTAGTTTGTTCTGTAGGTTCATTATGAGTTAGAATCTTCTCCATGGCAGTGTGTTATTTAATAGAATATTTCACCACATGATACCATACAGCTTTCATATCTTTTTTCTGCCTTCCTTCCCTCCTTTTTTTCAGTTGCCATCAAGTTGATTCAAACTCATGGTAACCCCATATCTGTCAGAGCACTGGGATCAACAGGGTTTTCAATGACTGACTTTCTCAGAATTAGAGCACCAGGCCTTCCAAGGTGACTCTGGTAGACTCCCACCTCTAACCTTTCAGTTAGCAACTGAGTGCATGAAATATGAACGGCTCAGGGATTCCTGTCATATCTCTGCAGTTGTTATTGTTTAAGTGCCTTCTAGTCGGTTCTGACTCATAGCAACCCTGTTAGGGTTTCTGAGGAGTGGCTGGTGGATTTGAACCACTGACCTTGTGGTTAGCAGTCCAGTGCTTATCCTACAGTGAGGGGGATTCATTGTTTAGCCTAAACTTTAAGTCTATGGTAACTGTTACTCCAGCCAGTAGCAACAATCCACCCTGTCATGGGCCACAAATATGGAAAGAGCAAAGCCTGTGATTATGATTTTGAACTGCAGTCCTAAGAGGCTTCACAGACGTCGCACGTACAGGGCTCCATCGCCTGTGTCTTTGATGGGAGCGGTCCTGCTTCTATCTGGTTGCATACTGGTTTCCACATGACGTGTGCTTTAAAAGGAAAAAGTGTCAGGATGCTGTGCTCCATGTGAAACACTAACAATGAACTTTAACCTTGTGAACCCTCTCCTGAGGGACAGCATTACACACACACAACTGCCAATCACACGCTACCTCTCAACAGATCTTCATGTTTTTACTTGCCATTAAATTCCAGGAATCTATGAAAACAATTTGTCCTGTTTTACAAAGTTATTTTTCTTTTATCTCTTGGGAGTGAATCTTATTCTGCTAAGAAATGTTCTAATTCATTAAAGTGATTTTTGTTTACTGACATTCATAAGTATGAAACTTCAAAACTTTGGGTTTGGAAATGCAAGAAAGACTAACCAATACCTCTATTCCTTAGAGATTAGAAATTATAATATCCAAAGGAGCTTCAAATTTTCATGGAAAAAAATCCATTATCTTTTAACTCTATTTTCCCAGAAACTTTTTGAAACTCCCTTGTTTGCAAACATTATTAAAAAACTGTTTCACAAGGGGGCGCTATATTAACATGTAATGGGCTCCCCCACAAAAATATTAACATTTAGATTTACTATGAAATTTAATACAAAGCAAATCTTAGCCAGTCTTTTGTACGAGCTGAGAACTGGAAACCGAATTGTGTTTTTACATTCCACGAGGAATTTGATATCTTTTTACATCTGAAATTCCAAAAATGTCTTTGAATGAACCCCCACTGACACACTCACTTACACACTGACACACACTCCCATACCTCCCACATATTCTAAAAAACAGTTGTTGCTAAGTGCTATTGAGTAGGTTCTGACTCAGCCACCTTGCTGTTCAAACAGACCTTGTAGTCGAGTGTTTTTTACAGTGCCACACCAGGACTCGTGAAACAAGTTAGGTCTCATATTTTTAAGTGTGTTTCTTACCATGTAATGAGTAATTAGGAGCAGTTGTCAAAACAAATTAAACAAACTCTATTGTTTAAGCATGACCTTAAAAAGTTGTTTATTAACATGCTGCTTAGTTTAAATCCTTCTGGCAGTCTTGTTCTTCCCAGTGTTACACTTAACCCATGCCAGGCTAAATCAGCATCGTTTTCAAGAATGGCAAGACGTATCACTTACTGTTCCACATTCTTATAGCAAATTTGACTGAGTAAAGACCTAAAGTTTAAACATTTGGATTTATGTAAAAATGAATAATTAGCAAGCATTTGTCAAAGTCCAGTATGGGGTAGTATTCACAACTCTGAATCTTGGGTCTTTAGTGGATGTACAATTCATAACTTTGCAAAAATAACCATTTTATTACATTTTCCTCATCCTTGTGTTACTTGATTATATTACATTATAAACAGTGTTAGATGTCAGAAGAGACTCTGAAACTTGCTTTTGAACACAGAGAAGTTAAAGTGACTGGAAGAAATGAGGAAGTATAAATAGCTGAAGAGAAAATTTCAAAGGGCAGCTCAAGACGACAAAATAAAGTATTATAATGAAATGTGCAAAACCTGGGAGTTAGAAAACCAAAAGGGAAGAATACCATCAGTGTTTCTCAAGTTGAGAGAAATGAAGAAATAATTGAAGCATAATGATATTGAAAGATTCTATGAGCAAAATATTAAATGATGCAAGAAGCATCAAAAGAAGATTGGAAAAAACAGAGTCTCTGTACCAAAAAGAATTGATTGGTGCTCAGCCATTTCAAAATGTAGCATATGATCAAGAAAAAATGTTATTGAAGGAAGAATTTCAATCTGCACTGAAGACATTGGTCAAAAATAAGGCTCCAGGAATTATGGACTACAAATTGCAATATTTTATCAAATTGATGCAGAGCTGGAGTGACTCACTTGTCTATGCCAAGAAATTTGGAAGACAGGTACCTGGCCAACCAATTGGAAAAGATTCATATTTATGTACATTTCAAAGAAAGGTGATGCAATGTAGTACAGAAATCATCTTACAATATCATTAATAACACATGCAAGTAAAATTTTGCTGAAGAGAATTCAAATGTGAGTACATCAACAGGTAGCTGCCAACAATTCAAGCCATATTCAGAAGAGGACTTGGAACAAGGGATATCATTACTGATATCACATGGCTCTTAGCTGAAAGTAAGAATAAAAGGAAGATGTTTACTTGTGCTTTATTGACTATGCAAAGGCATTTGACTATTTGGATCATAACAAGCTATGGATAAAATTGTGAAGAATGAGTATTCCAGAATTGTTCTCATGAGGAATCTGTATATAGACTAAGAAGTAGTTGTTAGAACAGAATAATGGGCAAGTAGATAATTCAAAATCAGTAAAGGTATGTGTCAGGGCTGTATTCTTTTACCATATTTATTAAATATGTATACTGAGCAAATAATCCAAAAAACTGGGTTATAAGAAAAAGAATGTGACATCAGGATTAAAAGAAGACTCATCAACAACCTGCAGTAAGCAGATGATATAGCTTTGCTTGCTGAAAGCTAAGAGGACTTGAAATACTTACTGATGAAGATCAAGAGTATAACCTTCAGTATGGATTGCACCTCAAAGTAAAGAAAAAAAAGAAATCCTCACAATTGGACCAATAAATAACATCATGATAAACTGAGAAAATGCTGAAGTTGTCAAAGACTTCATTTTGCTTGGATCCACTACTCATGGAGGCAGAAGTCAAGAAATTAAGAGATGTACTGTAATTTGTTTCAATGGACCTCTTTAAAGTGTTAAAGCGCAAAGATACCACTTGGAGGAATAAGTAAGTGTGTCTGACCCAAGTAGTGGTCTTTTCAATCGCCTGATATGCATGTGAAAGTTGGACAATGAATAAAGAAGACCACAGAAGAATCGATGCATTTGAAATATGGTGTTGTTGAAGAATGTTGAAAGTACCATAAACTGCCAAAAGAACAAACAAATCTGTCTTGGAAAAAGTACAGCCAAGATGCTCCTTAGAAGCCTGGATGACGAGACTGAGTTGCTAGTTCTTTGGGCTTGTTGTTGGTAGGGACCAGTCTCTGGAGAAGGGTATTATGTTTGGTAAAGTGGATTACACGCGAAAAAGAGGAAGACCCCCAACAAGATAGGTTGACACAGTGGCAGTAACAATGGTCTCAAACAAAACCATTATGAGGATGGCACAGGACTGGGGAGTGTTTCATTCTGTTGTGTGTAGGGTTACTGTGAGCTGAAATTGACTCAATGGCACCTACTAACAACAGCAACAACAAACAACCCAGTGTGGGTTCTGCAGATAAGTAGTCTTGAGTTTAAATTCTGGACTCTGAGGTTTGGTTTTCTTATCCCTAAAAGCTAAGTTAAAATGGGATCAGGAGTCACTACTACTTGTTACATAATTTGATATGGTGTACTGTGAGGCCAAAAGAACCAACAGATCTGTGTTGGAAGAAGTGCAGCCAGAGTGCTCCTTGGAGGCCAGGATAGCCAAACTTCACTACTTTGGACATATTGTCAGGAAGGACCAGTCACTGGAGAAGGATATCATGTTTGGTAAGGTGGAAGGTCAGAGAAAAATAGGAAAACCCCCAACGAGATGGATTGGCCAAGTGGCAACATCGATGGACTCAAGCGTGGCAATAATTGTGAGGTTGGCCCAGGACCAAGAAATGTTTCATTCATTGTGCATAGGGTCACTATGAGTTGGTTCGGTACTAACAACAACTGTCGGGTCAAGTCTGGGTCGTGGTGACCCTGTAAGATAAACTAGAACTGTCCAATATGGTGTCCTAAGCTGCAGTCTTTACTGAGGCAGATGGCCATGTCTTTTGGATCATGGAACCAATGATGGATTCGAACCACTAACCTTTCCATTAGCAGCCAAACACTTAACCATTGTTGTTACAGTATGGTGACATTTTATTTATAATTAGTAATGACTTTTTTATTGTGAATTGAGTGAAGGATTATAGACAAGATCATGATGACATTTTAAATAAGGCAATGCTTGAACATCACACTGGTCAAATAATATTGTTGGATGTCCTTTCCTTAATTTTCCCCCTTCGTATTGTCCTCTCTGGAGTCCTGGTGTGGCGCTTGTGGGTTAATGCGCCAGACTGCAAAGCCGTTTGAACTGCAAGGTTGGTGGTTCAAGCTCACCAACTGCTCCTTGGAAACCCTATACAGGATCACTATGGGTCAGAATCGACTCAACGGCACTTAAGAACAACACTAATTCTCTCTCTTCTCCATTTTTCCTCCTGATTGCAAAAGATATCAGGCTTTGAAGAATGTCAGGCTTTATATATTGCAAACAGGTTTAATATTGGCTTTTCTTTTTATATTTCAACTTTTCTTTGTCCCCTTGTCACTCTGCCCTCCCATACATGTATTCCTTGGGGGCCGTATTCAAAGCAACTGGTACATATCTGGTGCAGAGTAAGGGCACCAAACATTCTTCCGTGTGTATTTAAAGTGATAGCCTTGGAAACCTTAGGGAGCATGAGTTGTAAGGTCGTTATGAGTTGGAATCAACTCAATGGCAGTGGGTTTTATTCCTTTACTGTTGTTATTAGTTTCAGCTCTGCTGAAAAAGCAACAATATACTATAACTGACTATTTTAGTCAGAGTTTTTCCTGGTAGGTATCACAATACACTCCACTAATGTAAGCCAAAGAGATTTTAAAAAAAGATGTAGTTAGCTCACAGAATTGTTGGGATGGCTGTTGAAACAGATAGAACTTCCGGAGCTGTTGTGTCTGCCACAGTAGGATGCTGTCAAATCAGAAAGTCACTGCCTCAGCTGTCAGCACCAATGCATTACTTCTCCATGATCTCTGCTAGCAAAATGGATACTTCCAACTCTGCTTCCTCTCCTCATAATTCAGTATGAATGAAAAATCTTGCATGAGTACCTCTGCAGGATGGAACCTGAATTACACCTGGAACTCTCTTTGAGAGAGACTGGAAAATATCATGGATCCAGAATAGAATGGTGCTGGCCTCGATGCTAAACGAACCAGTCCAGAGTATCTTTTTATTATTTGTTTTCTAATTGCTTCATTTTTTTATAACTATTAACATTCCCCATGCCCCCTCCAAAAAACAAAACAAAAAAACTAAACTAAAACATTTCCATTGGATTGATTCCAGTGGGTTTCTTTCTTTTAATTATTTACTTTATTAATTTTTGTTGTTGTTGAGAATATACACAGTAAAACACACACCAGTTCAACAGTTTCTACATGTATAATTAAGTTTACATTCTTAGCTAGGCAACCATTCTCACTCTCTTTTTCTAAGTTGTTCCTACCCCCCCCCCCCCCATTCCCCCAGTTAACATAAACTCCCCATCCCTTAAGGTTACTATCTAATCTTTTGGGTTGTGGTTGTCATTTTGATCACATGTAGATAGATCTTAAAGGAGCATAAAGTTAAAGGCAGACAAGCTTTAGTTAAGCTAAATTATTGTTTGGTTTTAAGAAAATTCCAGGGGATATTTTTGGTTTAAGTTTTAAAGATTATCTAGGGCAATAGTTTTGAGGATTTATTCAGCCTCCAAGGCTCCAGAAAGCCTGGATTTCATGAGCATTTGGAATTTTGTTATCATGTTCCCCCTTGTGCTCAGGATTCTTCTATAGAATCTTTGGTCAAAAGGTTCAGTAATGGTAGCCTTATGCCATTCAGTTCTTCTGGTCTCATGGCGAGCAGGCACTTTCATGGAGGCGATTAGTCATACATCAGTTTCCTCCTCCTAGCATAGTGGTTACGAATCGGGCTGCGAACCTTAAGGTCAGCGGTTCGAAACTACCAGCCGCTCCGCGGGAGAAAGATGAGGCTTCCTACTCCCGTAAAGATTTACACCCTCGGAAACCCTGTACAGGGTCGCTATGGGTTGGAACTGACTCGATGGCACTTAACAACAACAATAACAACAACAAGTCCTGTCTTATGGTTTTCCAGTGAATAGAATTCAACTGTAGACCTTGTGTGGCACTGTGAGTTAAGTCACTGGACTGCAAGGTTGGTTTGAACCACAAGGTTGGTGGTTCAAGCTCACCAACCGCTCCTCAGAAACTTTATATACAGGGTGGCTATGAGTCAGAACCAACTCCATAGTACTTAACAACAACAACAAGAGACCAATTATTGTGCCTCAGATAGCCACTTGCAAGTTTTTGACTTCAGGCATTGCACAAAGATCTAGGAGGAAGAACAGAAGCATTAAACATATTAGGTAAATTAATTGTGATGCCCCATACAGCCATGACCCTAAAATCCCAAACAACTAAATCCCATGAGATGTATGGTTGTACATAAGATGTATGGTTGTACTCATTTTTTGTGTGTAGTTATTTAACTATATCTACACATAACTTTTGCCTATCCCACTTTTAAAAAGTATACGACTTATTGAGAATAATTACTGTCATGTGCTGTGCAGCACTATTCACAATAGCAAAAGATGGAGACAGCCTAAGTGCCCATCAATGGAATAATGGATAGACAAACTGTGGTACAAACACACAATGGAATAGTACGCTACCTTGAAGAATAACAAGGAAGCTGTAAGCCACTGCATATCATGGATGAACCTTGAGGACATTATGTTGAGTGAAATTAGTTAGTCACAAAAAGACAAATACTGCATAAGACCATTATTGTAAAAGCTTAAGAAGAGATACCCATACTAAAAGGAAAAAAAAAAATCTTTGTTGGTTATGGGGAGGTAGCAGGGAGGGAGGGGACGGTAGAGCACAGGGTAGGGGATAGACATATTTGGGTGCTGGGGAGAGCAACACACAAGAAGTGGGAAGGGGATGGAAGAACAAGGTAGATAGGGGAACACAGAGGCAGGTTTGCATGGGCTAAATGGAACAGAGGTAAATAGTGATATAATGTGTGCTCAACCTTGGAACAACAGGGCTCTGTGATACAGGATCGAGGCATAGATAAAATGGGTAAAAGAAGGGAAATAATGTTAAGGTACAATACTGTCTTATGAATATTGGTTTCCTTTGCTTACAACTGCAAAACAGACACTTGAGTGAGATAGAAAGGAATATGGGGAAACATGATTATGGAGAAAGCTTGTGAGTCTGTCTTTAGCCTAGAATTGATTAGAATACCTAAAATGGATTCTAGAATTTGCCCAGTGAAATAGCCTTCCTTTGGAGCCTTTGTAGTATATAGGACCTTAGGTAGAATCCTGAGCCCCATCCAGAACCCACTGAGGTGGGACATTCCTACTTAAAAGGACAAGCAGACTAGCCTAGAGTAGCTAGAGGAACAGAAGCTACTTCTTGAAAGAAAGACCAGCAGGAAAAATAAAAAAACAAAAATGGTAGTCTGATTGGCTATTATAAGAACAAGCAAGTTGTTCTCTGGAGAGCCATCAAGGCAAGCAATCAAGTCCTTTAAAGACAAATCCCCCTCCACTAGCAGGCATGTAAGACCACATTGGTCTCCTGGTGAGTGGAAGAGATGGAAAGGCACCAATGAAGATATGGGCTGAGTTCAACCACATTCCATAGACTCTCATTGACCTGGAGATGAGAGAGAGATGAGGAGGGGTTAGTTAGTTTAAAATGTGGTGAGACCTGTGGACTCCTGAGCCCAGAGACAAGGACATAGCCACAGAGGGCTGGAGTTGAGAGTGAAGCACCCCACTGATGTGAAGTGAGGGGAGATACACAAGAATGCCCAAACTTGTAGATAGTACCCATTCAATCTGGCTTCAATGGCATGATGATCAGAAATCAATCAGAAGAAGATAAAAGGAAAAAAGAAAAGATTTTTTTCTTTGATAAAGAAAACAAGTATAAATTGCTACAATTTGATGAACTTGACCTATACTTGTGGATGTAGCAGCTCAAAATATCAATTAAGAGGGAAGGAGTCTTCACATCCAAAATCAATCCTATCCCCTATGTATATAGGGTTGATAGGGATGGGCAACTTAGACATTGGCTACCTAAAACGGGAGGGGCTATAAAGGCATGAAGTGACTGGCTTACACGTTTTCAAGAGGGAGTTTAGTTTCAGAGTGTGTGGGGAAAGGTAGAATTCCCACAGAATAGTTTTCATCTTGTCTAGACGGGTCTGGTGAAAGGAGGTAAGATTCTTATGATTCAATAGTGAGTAATTGTTAGCCTGTTCACTTCCCTAATAAATCCCATAGGTTTATTGTTATAAATTCTGCAATGGATTACTGAACCCAGATATGAAGCAGAGAGTGCTATGGTAGGGATGGTTGGTGTCAGTATAAGGTAAAGAAGGTTATAGGTTAGAAGCATGTCTGACCTCTGATTCATAGGAATTGGTGTTGGGCTGATTTTAAGTTTGATTCTCATTCCCCTCTAATGAAGCGAGGTGAAATCAAACATGGTCCCTGCCACATGATTTTTTGTAGTTGTACATAAACAATCTCAGCAATTACTCTCTTTTTTTGTAGTTGTTGTGAGTATATCTACACACAACTTTGGCCAATTCCACTTTTTATAGGTGTATGACTTAAGGAGCTCTGGTAGCGTAGTGGTTACGAATCGGGCTGCGAACCTTAAGGTCAGCAGTTTGAAACTACCAGCTGCTCCGCGGGAGAAAGATCAGGCTTTCTACTCCCGTAAAGATTTACACCCTCGGAAGCCCTGTACAAGGTCGCTATGGGTCAGAACTGACTCAACAGCACTTAATAACAACAACAATGACTTATTAAGAGCAATTACTATAATCTACTCTCAATCAGTCCTGGTGTGGCGCTGTGGGTTAATGCGCCAGACTGCAATAGATTAACAATCAAAGGATGGAAAAAAATACCAAGCTAATGGCAATAAAAAATGAGCAACAGTGGCAATATTAATCTCTGATAAAATACACTTTAAGGCAAAAACCAGCAAAGAGAAAAAGAAGTACATTATCTCATGATTGAGAGGTCAATTGAAGAAGAGGCTATAACCATAATAAATACATATGTTTCCAATAAAAGATTTTCAAATTACATAAATCAAATATAATATAATCAATGTTGATGGGTTACATTTCAATTTTTTGAATGGTCAAAATTTAAATGGAACACATACACATCAATATCCTGGGCATTAGTGAACTGAAATAGACTGGTATAGGTCATTTTTCAATCTGGCAATCACATGGTTTACTGTGTTGGGAATGACCAACTGAAGAGGAATGGCATCACATTCATCATCAAAAAGAGCATTTCAAAATCTGTCTTGATGTACAATGCTAGCTGTGATAGGACAATATCTATATGCCTACAAGAAAAACCAGTTAATACCACTATTATTCAAATTCGTGCACCAACCACTAAAGCCCGTGATGATGAAATTAAACAATTCTACCAACTTCTGCAGTCTAAAATTGACTAAACATGCAATCAAGATGTATTGATAATTATTGTCGATTTGAATGCAAAGGTTGAAAACAGAGGAAGAAGCAGTAGTTAGAAAATGTGGCCTTGGTGATAGAAATGATGCTGTAGATCACATGATAGAATTTTGCAATAACAATGACTTCTTCACAAATACCTTTTTTAAACAACAAAAAAGACTAATATACACATGGACTTCACCAGAAGGAATACACAGAAATCAAATTGACTGCATCTGTAGATAGAGACAGTGACCAAAACAAAGCCAGGGGCAGACTGGGGAACAGACAATCAGTTGCTCATATACAAGTTCAGACTGAAGCTGAATAAAATCAAAACAAGTCCATGAGAGCCAAAATATGACCTTGAACATATCCAACCTGAATTTAGAGATCATCTGGAGAACAAAATTCATGCATTAGACAGTAATGACTGAACACCAGAAGAGTTGTGTGATAACATCAAGTGTTGAGGACCGCAAGTACTGAACTCTCATGTCGAGGCTGGTTCTCGACAATCAAGAACATCATACAGGAAGAAAACAAAAGGTCATTGAGTAGGCAAGAAAAAAAGGATAAGATCAAAGTGAATGTCAGAAGGTATTCTGAAACTTGCTCTCCAGAGTTGAGATGCTAAATCAAATGCAAGAAATGAGAAGGTACAAGACTGAATAGAAAATTTCAAAGGTCAGCTCGAGAAGACAAAGTCAAATGTTACAACAAAATGTGCAAAGATCTGGAGTCAGAAAACCAAAAGGGAGGAACATGCTCAGCATTTCTCAAGCTGAAGAAACTGAAGAAAAAATTCAAGACTAGACTTGCTATATTAAAGAATTCTATGAGCAAAATATTGAATAATGCAAAAAGCATCAAAAGAAGATGGAAGGAATACACATAGTCACGGTTCCAAAAAGAACTGGTCAATGTTCAACCATGTCAAAAGATAGTATATGATCAAGATCCAATGATACTAAGGAAGAAGTCCTAGGTGCATTGAAGCAATTGGCAAAGAAAAAGACTACAGGAATTGATGGAATACAAATTGAAAAATTTCAACAAACTGATAAAGCACTGGAGGCACTCACTCATCTATGCCAACAAATTTGAAAGACAGTTACCTAGACAACTGACTGGAAGAGATCCATATTTGTTCTCATTCCAAAGAAAGGTGATCCAAGGAAATGAGAAAATCATCAGATGATATCATTAATAAAACATGCATGTCATATTTGCTCAAGATAAAAAAAAAAAAAAATGGCTTCAAGCATACATTGAAAGAAAACTGCCAGAGGTTCAAACAAGATTCAGAAGAGGACATGTAACATGCGATATTCTTGCTGACGTGCAATGGATCTTAACTGAAAGCAGAAAATACCAGAAAGATATTTGCCTGTGCTATAATGACTACACAAAGGCTTACAACTGCATGGATCATGACTAGCTATGCACAATATATTATGAGAAGTTTGAGTATTCCAGAACACTTAATTGTGCTCATGAGGAATCTGTACATGGACCAAGAGGCAGTTGTTCAAACAGAACATGGGAATGCTGACTGGCTTAAAATTAAGAAAGGTGTGCAACAGGATTGTATTCTTTCACCATACTTATTCAACCTGTATGCTGAGCCTAAAATCCGAGAAGCTGGGTTCCATGAAGAAAAATGCAGCAATAAGATTGGAGGAAGACTCATTAACAACCTGTGATATGCAGATGATATAACCTTGCTTGCTGAAAGTGAAGAGGACTTAAAATATTTACTGATGAAGATCAATGAGCACAGCCTTCGGTATGGATTGCATCTCAATGTAAAGAAAACAAAAATCCTCGCCACTCAACCAATAACAACATTCTGATCAACAGAAAAAAAAAATTGAAGTTATCAAGGACTTCACTCTTCTTGGATAAACTATCAACACTCATGGAAGCAGCAGTCAAGAAATCAGACAACATATTACATTAGGCACCTCTGTTGCACAAGACCTTTTTAAAGCGTTGAAGAGCAAAGATGCCAGCTTGAGGACTAAGGCATTTTCCAAGCCATGGAATTTTCAGTCACCTCAGATGCATGCGAAAGCTGGACAGTGAATAAGGAAGACCATAGAAGAATTGATGCTTTTGAGTTATGGTGTTGGAAGAGAATATTGAAAGTGCCATGGGTTGCCAAAAGAACCAACATATCTGTGTTGGAAGAAGTGCAGCAGAGTGTTCCTTAGAGGCCAGGATGGCCAAACTTCATCTCTCATAATTTGGACATATTGTCAGGAGGGACCAGTCACTGGAGAAGGATATCATGTTTGGTAAGGTGGAGGGTCAGAGAAAAAGAGGAAGACCCCCAGTGAGATGGATTGGCAAAATGGTAGCATCAATTGGCTCAAGCGTAGCAACGATTGTGAGGTTAGCCCAGGACCAGGCAGTGTTTCATTCTGTTGTGCATAAGGCCACTATGAGTTGGTACTGACTCAGTGGAGCCTAACAACAACAACAACATAGAAGAATTGATTCATTAGAGTTACTGTGTTGGAAAAGAATATTAAAAGTACCACAGACTGCCAAAAGAATGAAAAAATCTGTGTTGAAAAAAGTTACAACCAGAATGCTCCTTGGAAGCCAGGATGGCCAGATTTCATATCTCACACTTCGAACATTATATCAAAAGGATAGATAGTTCCTGGAGTAGGAGATCATGTTTGGTAAAGTGGAGGGCTGTAAAAAAATAAGTAGACCCCAGTGAGATAGATTGGAACTGTGGCAACAGCAAAGGGATCAAGCATAGCAAACTGTGTGGTTGGCACAATGCCAGGCAGTTTCATTCTTTTGGGCATATGGTCACTGTGAGTTGGTACCAACTCAACAGCATATGATAACAACAGTAGAATGAAGAAGGAAATAGACAACTCTACATCATAGTAGGATATTTCAATGATGGGCAGAACAACTGGAAAAGAAACTCAACAAAGACACAGACAAATTAACAACACATTCAACTGACTGACTTCATTGAATTATACAGATTCTGTTGTGCATAGGGTTGCTATGAGTTGGTGTTAATTCGATGGTACCTAACAACTAACAATATACTAAATCAAGTTGAAATGCCTAACCTGCCTAACTATGTTGTAAAACAATGTATCTAAAAACTTAGGGAAATTGGCTTGTTAGAATGGATTTATCAAGTTGAATGTGCAGATTCACCAATGGAATACGCAAAGGGCTTATCTTTACTGCAATGGTGAGGAACAAATTTGTGAATCAGATGTACAAATATTCACAAATATGTAAATCAGATTTGACAGTGGAACTGCCCTACCTGAGTTAAGACACCTAACTACCATAGGACTGAGTGGACCATATAATGTTAGGGATCAAGTGGTGGCACTTCATCAATAAAGACAAGGTGGGTGTGCTTACATTAATGGATATCCCAAAACAACAGTCGCAACAATAAAAACCCACTGCTTTCAATTGATTGTAACTCATGACTACCCTGTGTAGAGTTTCTAAGACTGTAAACCTTTATGGGACCAGGCAATTTTATCTTTCCCTCGGGGTGACTGGTGGGTTTGAATAGCTGACCTTGCAGTCAGCAATCCTATGCTTATTCCGCAATGCCATCAGGGGTCTTTACGGTAATGTATGTTGTTGTTGTCGTTGCTAAGTGCTGTCAAGTCAGTTCTAACCCACAGCGACCCTGTATAGGTAATCAAGGAGTGGCTGGTAAGCTTGAACTACCAACTCTGTGGTTCAAATGACTTTGCAGTCGAGTGCATTGACCCACAGCGCCATACCAGGACTCCACAGTAATGAATGTTGTTGTTGTTGTTGTTAAGTGCCGTCGAGTCGGGTCCGACCCATAGCGACCCTGTACAGGGTTTCCGAGGGTGTAAATCCTTACGGGAGTAGAAAGCCTCATCTTTCTCCCGCGGAGCAGCTGGTAGTTTCGAACCGCTGACCTTAAGGTTCGCAGCCCGATTCGTAACCACTACGCTACCAGAGCTCCTTACGGTAATGAATAGCAGAGTCAAAACAGTAATCAGAATAGTCTGACTTGCAGAGGCTTATGGTGTTGGGTACTTAGTCATGGCTTGTTTTAGGATGGAAATAGTTAGGAAATTAACACAATAAAAATTCAGGTGCCTTCCACTTCAGTGAAATTTCTAGGGGTCCAAATGTTGCAATGAGTAGGCATTCATTCTAAATTGAAAGATAAATTGTTACATCTGCCAGTCCATCCCCCTCCTCCTCTACTAAAAAGGAGGCACAATACCTAGTGGGCCTCTGTAGATTTTGGAAGCAACATATTCCTCATTAGAGTGTGCTACTCCAGACTATTTATCAAGCGACTTGAAAAATTGCTAATTCTGAGTGGGACCTAGAGCAAGATTATACTCTGCAATAAATTCAGGCTACCATGCTCTGCCACTTGGGCCAGATGATCCAGTTGATCCAACAGTGCTTTTATTTTAAAAACAATTTCTTCCTAAATTTTATTCTTAGTTTTTAAGAAAAATATTTTATTGTGAATTATGTGATAGTTTACATGGGAGAACATTTGCTTTGCATTTATGCTATCGAATACCATTACATTGCCATGGTTACAATCCCCTCCATGCATCATCAACCAACCAAACGGTACACCATGCAAGCTTTCCACCTGGTTGTCAGCAAACAGCCCCTCTCCCTCTCTGGGTCTGGAGTCCCCAGCCGCTCCATCTCTCCACGTCATTGTCTCTGCCTCCATCTCTAGCATCACGGTTTCTCTGGGTAGGGTCCCGTACTTCGCTCTTCTCCCTTGATGGTCCCAGGGACCTCTGCTCCTGGACTTGTCAATCACTCCCCTCGTTTTGCCGACAAAATGTCTACCTTTACATTTCCAACCCTTACTGTCAGTCCTGATAACAATTATTCACTACTGTGCCACATGAGTGCCATCCCCATCTCCTTTCATCAACCCTCCCCAGACAGATTGGATACTACTCAGTGGAGATTCTACCTCTGGATCTAGGTTCCCTCTTGAAAGCTTATAAGCCAGTCACTTCTTGACTTTGTAGTCCCCCCACCCCCATTTTGGGTAGCCAGTGTCCAAGTTGCTTATCCCTGTCTACTCTGTGTATCAAGGGGGTGGGAATGATCCTCGCTATAAAGATTTGTTCTCTCTTTTGAGCTACTGCATCCATAGGTGTAGGTCAAGTTCATCAAATTATATGAGATTACTCTTTTTTTCCTCTTCTTTCTTCTTCCAGTTGAGTTCTGATCATCCAGTCACTGAAGTCAGGTCAAGTGGGTATTATCTGCAGGTGTGGGTGTTCTTGTGCATTTGCCCTCACTTCTTATCCACTGGACACTTTGCTCTCCACTCTAGTCCTCTGTGGCTATGTCACTGACTCTGGGCCTAGGAGTCCCCAGGTCTTGCCACACTGCTGGCCAACCAGGTCTCCACCCGGTTCACAGGAGTCTATTGAATGTTGTAGGGTTTAGCTTGCTGCTTCATTGCTGTTTTTCCCTCACTTCCCCTTTTCAGTGTCCAATGTGGTCACCAGTGAGAGCACATGTCTGCTCGTGTATTCCCATTGAATTTAGTCTTAAAAGTGTATTTACCCTGATGGAATCTGACCACTTGCCTTGATGTCTCCTGGGCAAGTACCTTGCTTGTTCTTGTAGTAATCAGTCTGTCTGTGTATATTGTTTTTTATTTTTCCTGTCGGTCTTTCTTTCAAGAAGTATCTTCTGTTCAGCCTGGTCTGCTTGTCCTTTCAAGTGGAAATTTCTCACCAGAAGATTCTGGATGGGGTTCAGGATTCTCCCTATGGTCTTATATAATACAGAGGGTCCACAGGAGGCCTCCTTCACTGGACACGTTGTAGCCCCATTTTAGGTATTCCAATCAGTTATAGGCAGAAGATGGACTTACAAGCTTTCTATGGTGATATTTCTGGCTATTCCTTTCTCTTCCCCTCAAGTGTCTATTTTATAATGGTATGCAAAGGAAACCAACATTCAAAAGACAGCCAAGCCTCTTAACATTGTTTCCCCCATTTGCCCTTTCCAACCATGCCTCAATCCCTGTATCCCATAGCCCTGTAGTTCCAAGGTTGTGCATACATTATTATTTACCTCTGTCCTACTTAGCCCATGCAAATCTGCTTAACTGTTTTCCCATCCGCCTTGTTCTTCCATTTCCCTCCCCCTTCTTGTGTATTGCCCCTCCTCCCAGCATCCAAACTATCCTGCGTCTATTCTCTATCAGTGCTCCACCCTCCCCTCACCTCACTCCCCACATTACGGTAACCAGCAAAGAATCTGCAACGCCCCCCTTAAGTGGTCTTATGCAGTATTTCTTCTTTTGTGACTAATTTCACACAACATAATGTCCTCAAGGTTAATCCATATTATGTGGTGCTTGCAGCTTCCTCCCTTAGGATTTTGAAGCAAAGCCCTACCATCCACTACAAATAACTACTCTCCTTTTAAATTTTTGGCTCCTGGTATGGTGGTTTAGGTTAATGCACTGGACTGCAAAGTCGCTTTGAACCACAAGGTTGGCAAGTCAAGCTCACCATCTGCTCCTCGGAAACCCTATATAGGGTCACTATGGATCGGAAGTGACTTGGCGGCACTTAACGACAACAATTAGAAGCTGAATGCTCAAGTATGGGTCACCAAGTCACCATATGGCCTGAGCGTTCCATCATTAACTCAGGTGTTGCATAAAATTGAATAGAATTGAATTGAATAGAAGCTTAAAATTGGATACACATGGTAGCTTCTATTTAACGATCACGTCTGAACAGGACCTGAAAGTACAGGTAAATTACACAAGAAAATGGCTCAAATGCACATGGTCTTCACCTCTTTCTCATTAAGTTCCCAGTCCCAGTCTGCTACTATGACCTCATGAGTAGTTCATTATGATCAGTTGACTGAGAAAGAGAGAAGGAGATTGCCACTCCTTTCTTCTATGTTAACTACCTAGGAATTCATATTATCACTAGAGCCTCAATATACTTTAATAAACAGAACCCAGTGTTACCGCTAATAGTATTGATGAAAAATATTGAATATTCAAACATTCAATAATGTGACTGCCTATTTGGAAATTATATGTCTTGATTATTTTGGTAAATAACCAAATTTTTTAAGATTATATTATCTATTTCTTCAAACAAGACTCTAGATTGTGAGTTGTTGGCCTGGGGTGGGGGTGGGGGGAGCTCAGGGCCACAGTCTTAGGGGAAACCATGGTCAACTGGCATAACATAGTCCAAAAAGATAATGTGTTAGGACAATCTCAGGACCATAAAGAAGGAAGCGCATGAGTGACATGTGAGATCCCTACCTAGAGAAATAACCACAGAGAAACGGAGGTGGCGGCATGGAGAGACAGAGCCGCTTTAGGCTCTAGGCCCATGGACTGAATACAGCTGAGTGCTTACGTGCAGGAGACTGGCTTGAAGAATGTGACTTTTGGGCATTCACAAACTGGCTGCAAAAAATTTGTAACATGTGCTCAAGCAGGACAGAGGCCAAGAGACCACATGGCTAAGAGGCTGCAAACAAGAGTGAGGTGTGTCTGCAGTATGGCAGGCAAGAGGTGTTCCTGACTGGAAAACTGCTGCATCCTGAGGTGGTTTTGATCCTGAATTGTTTACTTCCCTAATAAACCCCATTAAAATAATAAAAATAAGATAATGTTCTAAACCCTACTTTGGTGAGTAGTGACTGGGACCTTAAAAATTCATGAGCAGCTATCTGAAGTGAAATTATTGGTCTCTCATTGTGCTGAAAAAAGAGTGATGAAAATTAAAGATGCCTGGAATCAACTAGTCCAATGGACTAATAGAACATGTGAACATCAGTCACCATGACTCTACCAGAAAAGCTAGATGGTAACCTGGCTACCACATGCAAATGCTCTTACAGTGATCACATTAGAAAGTCCCTGATAGAGTGGGAGAAAATGTGGACAAAACTAAAAATTATTTGAAAAGACTGGGATTATTAGTCAGAAAGAGACTGGAGGCTCCTGAGACTACGGCCCTTGATCACCCTTTAGATCTGGAATGGAACTCACCCGGTGGCCCAATTTTCAGCCAAGCAGTAGACAGTTATGTGGGAAGACAACAGCACTACAAAAGTCTGCCTTTCATGGAATGGTCAAGCATTCAGTATCAAAAGGACAACATTTACATTAGGACAAAGTTGAGAAGGGATGGAATGATGGTGGAATAGAAATAGAAACCAAAGCGAGGAAGTGAGCTAACTATTCTTATTGGAGGGGATTGCAATCATGGAAATGAAACAAAGGATATGATTTGTTGAACGTAACACTGATAATCTTATCTGTAAACCTTCACTTAATTCTCAATTAAAAAATATATATATATATATTATATGCTGTGAAGTTTAAACATAGAATTGTCCAGAGATTGGTCTCCAGATTATTGTCTCAATTACTTTTATTCCAGAGTATTTGTTTAACATTTGAGAAAGACCTGGAAAACCATAGCCTCAGGTACATCAGGCTTGAAAATTCACCGGAAAGTTCTTTCCATCACAATTCACTATAAACTAACTGTAAGCAGGAATATCATCAAATGAATGATTGTTACAGCTTTCTCATTAGCCTGATTATTTAACAATCCCCCAGTTTCTACTTAATCTCTACTTGACCCCTTTTATCTGTCTGTGATCTTATATAAAGCTTGTGGAACACATTTCAAAATGAGAAAAAATTTCAGAGTATCCAAGAGGAAAATTGGAGAAAACATGGCTTTCTTTTGATGTGCTTAATCATTTCCTGTATCTTTGCTTTTCAGATCTGACTTCTGGTGTATAATTTACATTATAGTATCAAATGATTGGAGACAGTATTGGTTATGCAGAGCACAGTTAATTTGAAAATCATTGCAATATCTCAGATTTTGAGTCCTGAAAATCTTTCCTAATCCCCTTCATTCTTCCTTTTAAACAAAACAAATTTTAAAAACTTTTATAATGCTTCAAAGCATTGAACTATCTTTTGTGTGTGTGTGTATATATATATATACCGTAGTGGTTACGAATCGGGCTGCGAACCTTAGGGTCAGTGGTTCGAAACTACCAGCTGCTCCACGGGAGAAAGATGAGGCTTTCTACTCCCGTAAAGATTTACACCCTCGGAAACCCTGTACAGGGTCGCTATGGGTCGGACCCGACTCGATGGCACTTAACAACAACAACAACATATATATATATATATATATATATGTGTGTGTGTGTGTGTGTGTGTGTGTGTATGTATGTATGTTGATAAGTGCTGTTGAGTTAGTTCTGACTCATAACTACCCTGTACAGCGTTTGAACTGATGACCTTGCAGTTAGCAGTCCACTGCTTATCCTATAGCACTAATAATAATTATTAATTCACTCACGTAAATCTCTCAGGACTATGAATAGGTGTTCCAGTAAGCAGAAATGCTTGGATTTAAAAAATCATCCAGATGCGTCTCTAGGTTAAAGTGGGATAGCATGAAAATTTTATTAAACCTCTTTCTTTGTATTAGGTTCCTAGCATAAATTACAAGCCACACTATCTGAGTAATTTGAAGAGAGTTAAACCAAGGGACAATTTACAAACGTGAGGGGCAAAGGTTAAGGAATTCAAAAAGAAACAGACCAGTACTCAGAGACGAGTGACTATATGGGGTTGGAGAGGAGAACTGTCACCACTTCTGGGCTCAAAGTGTGCAGAGTCTGGAAAAGGCAGCTATATGACAAGGGCCCTATGATAGGAACTGAGATTTCAGGATACAGAATGCAGCCAATCAGGGTTGACCTTGAAATATTTCAACATTGTTATTATTGTTGCTGTTAGGTGCCATTGAATCAGTTCCAATTCATAACAACACTATACACAACAGAACAAAACTCTGCCCAGTCCTGCACTAACTTCACAATTGCTGTTATTCTTGAGCCCATTGTTACTGCCACTGCGTCAATCCATTTCCTTGTGGGGCTTCCTCTTTTTCGCTGATACTACCCTCTTCCAAGCACAGTGCCCTTCTCCAGAGATTGGGTCCTCCTCACATGTGCAAAGTTTCAGAGACCAGTCTTTCCATCCTCTCTTCTAAGGAACATTGTGGATGTACTACTTCCAAGAGAGATTTGTTTGTTCTTCTGGCAGTCCATTGTGATTGTGATAGTTTTTTGCCAACACCATAATTTAAATGAATTGATTTTTCTGTGGTCTTGCTTATTATTTGTTCAACTTTCACATACGTATCAGGGGATTGAAAATACCTTAGCTAAAGTCATACTCAGCTTTCTCTTAAATTAGCACCTTCACTCTTTAACATTTTAATGCGGTCTTTTGAAACAGATTTGCCTAATGCAACACTTTGATTTCTTGACGGCTGCTTCCTTGAGAGTGGATCGTGAATCTAAGCAAAATGAAGTCTTTAACAGCTCCAATCTTTTCTCAGTTTATCATGATGTTATTTACTGGTCCAATTGTGAGGATTTTTATTTTCTTTACACTGAGGTGCAATGTAGTTCAAGTCTTCTTTAGAAGAAAGGTCACATCACCTGCATATCACAGGTTATTTATGAATCTTCCACCAATCCTAGTGCCACATTCTTCTTCATAAAATCCAGCTTCTTGGATTATTTGTTTAGCACACAGATTGAATAAGTATGGTGAACGAATACAACCTGACTCACACCGTTCTTGATTTAAACCATTCAGTATCACTTTTTCTGTTGAATGGCTGCTACTTAGTCTATGCACAGATTCCTCAACAATTAAGTGTTTAGGGAAACCAATGCTTTACAATATTATCCATAGTTTGTTATGATACAGTGTGTCTACAGTCAATAAAGCACAAGTAAACATCTATCCTCTGCAACACCACTCTTCTTCAATTTGCCTTTTCTGGCACAGTAAACCATATGATTGTATGATGCAACACAGCTAGTACCTGTCCATTTCATCTCATTAATGCTTAGGATATCATTCTTTATGTGTTCCATTCATTTTTTACAACTTCCAATTTTCCTAGATTCATACTTTATACAGTCCACATCCCATTATTAATGGATATTTACAGCTGATGCTTCTCTTTCTCTCTCTCTCTCTCTTTTTTTTTTTGCCTCTCATTTTTTGAGTTGTGCCCCATCACCAATGAAGGTTCTGAAAGTTTTGTTCCCCTTGGAGTAAAGTACATGAAAGAATACACTGAGTCACTGTACCAAAAATAATTAGCTGATGTTCAATTATTTTAACAGTTGAGCAAAGAAAATTGGAAGTCGGAAAAAATGAAATGGAATTCATAAAGTTCCATATCCTAGGCATTCATTAGTGAGCTGAAATGGACAGGTGTTGGCCACTTGAACCAGACAATCATATGGTTTACAATCCATGGTATTGAAGGAAGAAGTTCAAGCCCCATTGAAGGTATTTGCAAAAAACAAAGCTCCAGGATTTGACAGAATGAAAATTAAAATGTTTTAACAAATTGATGTAGTACTGGAGGTGCTCACTCATCTATGCCAAAATATTTGGAAAAACAGTGTACGTGGCTAACCAGTTGGAAGAGATCTGTATTTGTATTTATCCTAAAAAAAGGTGACCCAAAGTAATGTGAAAATCATCAAACAATATCATTAATATCATATAGAAATACAATTTTACAGAAGAAAATTTTAAATGCTGCAGAAGCACATCAATAGGGAGCTGACAGAAAGTCAAGTCAGATTCAGAAGAGGACGTGGAACAAGGGATATCATTGTTGACATCAGATGGATCTTCACTGAAAGAAGAAAGTATCAGAAAGGTATAGTCATGTGATCTCCAGCATTGGTTCTATCACCAAGGTCATATTTTCCAAGTACTGATCCATTTTCTTTGTTTCCAGTGTTCACATAACTAGTCACTACTAGTTATCAATGCATCTTGATTGCATGTTTGACCAATTTCATACTGAAGAAATTGATAGAATTCTTCAGTTTCTTCATTACTGGATTTAGCGGTTGGTGTACAAATTTGAATAATAGTGATATTAATGGTCTTCCATTAATAGGCTTATGGATAATATCCTATCACAGACAGCATTGTACATCAAGATAGATCTTAAAATTCTCTGTCAATGAATACAACACCATTCCTCTTTAATTTGTCATTTCTGGTACAGTATACTGTATGAGTGTCTAATTAAAAATGGCCAACATCTGCCCATTTCAGCTCACTAATACCTAGTATATCGAACTTTATGCATTCCATTTAATTTTTTATGGCTTCTAATTTTCCTAGAGTCACATTTTGTACAGTGTACATTCCAACCACTAATGAATGTTTGTAGCTGTTTCTTCACATTTTTTGGGTTGTGCCCTATCAACAATTAAGGTCCTTAGAGCTTCACTCCAGTTGGCAAATATGACTTTGGAGATAAAACAATGCTTACAGAATTTTGTAAGACCCAAAATCTTATTCATTGCAAACACCTTTTAAAAGACACATAAAATGTGCATGGTGCTGTAGGATAAACAATGGACTGCTAACCACAAGGTCTGTGGTTCAAACCTACAACCATTCCTCAAGAAACCTACACAGAGTTGCTATGAGTCATAACCATCATGATGGCACTTAACAACATATACATTGACCTGACCAGATGGAATACACTGGAATAAAATTGACTAAACCTATGAGACAGACAATGGAGCATCCCAGTATCAAGGCTTAGAGCTGACTGTTGAGCAGACCATCAATTGTTAGTATGCAAGTTCAGGCTGACACTGAAGAAAATTAAACCCATGAGAGCCAAAATAGGACCTTGAATATGTCACACATGAATGTAGATATGATCTCAGGAACAAATTTGATCAATTTGTTAGACACTAATGACAAAAAAACCTGAAGAGTTGTAAGTGATAACAAGAACATCATACACGAAGAAAACAAAGGTCATTAAAAAGACAAGAAAGAAAGAAAAGATCAAAATAGATGTCACAAAAGACTCTGAAACTTTCTAGAGTGTAGAGAACCTCTAGCTACTAGAAGAAATGATGGAGTAAAAGAACTGAACAGAAAATTTCAAAGGGCAGATGGAGAAGACAAAGTCAAGTATTATAATGCAATGTACAATAACCTGAGGTTAGAAAACCAAAAGGAAGAACATGCTCAGAATTTGTCAAGCTGAAAGAACTGAACCAAAAAAAATTGAATGCCTTCAATGCACCTTTGACTTTTCCTTCATTACTATTGGCTCTTGATCATCTGCTACCTCTTGAAATGTCTGAACTCAACCATTTCTTTATGATACAGTGACTCTGTGTATTCCTTCCATCTTCTTTTGGTGCTTTCTGCATTTTTTTTTCAATATTATTCAATATTTTGCCCATGAAATCTTTCACTATTGCAAGTCAAGGCTTATATTTTTTTTGTCAGTTCCTCAAGCTTGAGATATGCAGAGCATGTTCTTCCTTTTTGGTTTTCTAACTCCAGGTCTTTGCACATACATTATATTTCACTTTGGTTTCTCAAGCTACCCTTTGAAATGACCTTTTCAGATCTTTTACATCCTCATTTCTTCCATTTGCTTTAGCAAGTTTCAGAGTCTCTTCTGACATCCATTTTGGTCTTTTCCTTCTTTCTTTTCTTCTGGTACTGACAGTGTTCCTCTGCTCTTCATAAGGTTTTCGATAACTAAATATTTGGAAGTAGTCTGTCTCTCCTTTTTCCTAGTCTGTCTTTGTCTGGAAGCTCAGCTGAAACCTGTCCACCATGGATGAGTCTGTTGGTATTTTAAAAACCCTTGGCATAGCTTCCAGAATCACAGCACCGTGAGGCCACCACTGTCCAACAATCTGGCAGATGAGATAAGCCTGCCTTCTGGCCACCAGCACACAGTCTTTCTCTTTCCATGAGTCTAAAGTCCTCAGCTACTCTATCTCTCCATGTCTTTATCTCTGCCTCCATCTCTGGTGTCACTGCTCTTCTGGGTAGGTTTCCATTTTACGTAGCCAATATCTAAGTTGCCTGTCCTATCAACCGTGTACACTGAGAGAGAAGATAGATTTGGTCCTTGATGTGAAGACTCTTTCCGTCTTGGTTGGTGTTTGGAGCTACTAAATCCATAAAGTATAGGTCAAGTTCATCAAATTGTAGCACTTTACACTTGGTTCCTTTGTCAAATTTCTTTATCTTCCTCTAGTCGAGCTGTGGTCATCACGACATTGAAGCTAGGTCAGATGGGTGCTATCTGCAACAACTACATTGATCTTTCAGAATACCCAATGCTTTCTCCATCCACAGTACTTAAGTACATACTACCATATATACTTTACTTCACACACTCATCTGACAAAGTAGGTATCAGTTTGAGGACAAAGGTGTGCCTGACTCTATCCGTGCTATTTTCAATAGCCTCAAATGTATGTGACAGTTGAATAGTAAATAAAGAAGACCATAGAAAAACGGATGCATCTGAGTTATGGTGCTGGAGAAGAATATTGAAAGTATCATGGACTTCCAGAAAAACAAACACATCTGTTAGTTGTCAGAATAGCCAGACTTCACCTCCCATAATTTGGACCTATTATCAGAAGTTCTTGGAGAAGGACGTTATGTTTGGTAAAGTGGTGGGTCAGAAGAAACGAGGAAGCTCCTCAGTAAGCTGGATTGACACAGTGAGAGCAACAATGGGCTGAAAGGTAACCACTGTGAAGATGGCACAGGTACTGGCAAGGTTGTCTGTTGTGCATAGAGTTGTTATGAGTAGGAACTGACATGATGGCATCTAAAAACACAAAAGACATTTCTGATGACTGTGACTGGGATGGTGAGGGGTGCTTCTGGCATCTAGTGGGCAAGCAGCCAGGATGCTGCTAAACACAGCACAATACACAATCCATCATTGTTGTTGTTGCTAATTGCTGTCAAATGGATTTGGATACATAGTGGCACTGCACAGGGTTTCTGAGGAGTGACTGGTGGGTTTGAACCACTGACTTGCAGTTAACAATCTGGTGCTTATCCTACAGCACCAGTCCCAAATGCTGATGGTATTGAAACCCTCCAATTGTGTAACATGGAACTAGGAACAGTGTTTCATCCCAGAAGACAAGGATTTTTGCAGACCAACCTCCTTTTCCTTGACGTTGTCATACATTTGAATAAACGAATTCTCTCAAACAAAGTCTCAGATTTCTGGGTGTTCATCCAAGTCACTTTCAAGTGGACCAGAATTCTAAAATCCTAAAGAGTTCTGCTGCTTTCTTCTTCTTTTGGCCCATTTACAGAACACTGAGCGAAACCTAATTCTTTCCATTAACTCTCTGGTTTCAGTTTCTGAGGGTTTTTTCCTTCTGTTTTCCACATTAAAATTTTTTCTGTTAGTCATGGAAAGATGATAATAAAATATTTTAATGAGCTCTTTCCAGTATGGGGCCCCTAAGGGAATAATAATGGTGCCTTTTACAATTATACTCCCAATTCTTACTGTGGCTTTAGCATACAATGTGCATTTCGCTTTCACCCCAAACTGAGATCTGTTTTCTCCTCCATCCACAGCACTGCTGACTGCTAATGGGCTTATTAACCAGAAACCATTGCATCTTTGCCACATAGAGCCATTAGCATGCTCTGTGAGACAGAAACTGCAGGACACGGCTGCTGGAGAAGGGGGCCTTCAGAATAGAAGCACCAACATTGCAAAGACTGTAGGGAGGTTTTCTGGATGCCAGAGTCAGCCTGGAGAGATTTTGCTACTACAGAGCAACAGGAAGTAGGTTTTACTTATAATGAGAGAAAGTTAATTACCCAAGAAACATAGAAAAGGATTAGAAATATTTTTGCTTAATGAAATAGTCACGTGTAGTAAAAATTTCACTCTAAGTGGTCTATGTGACAGTTACCTTAAGACAAATGGTCCAAAAAAGGATTTTTTCCTAATAACGATGAGTACCATTGAGCTCTAGGATTTCTTTTGCTGCACCTTCACCACTTGAAAGCTGGGACGTTAGGTGATCTCTTTAAGACATTGGTGTTACCCAGTGCAGTAACTCATTGTCAGTCCCCCCACCCCCCCCACCCCCCGCAACCTGGATCTCCTCCCGTACCAGACCATACAATTTCTTAGTAATGATTTTTGTATTAACGTTGTTGTTGTGTGTGTAAGTACCGTCGAGTCGGTTCCAACTCATAGCGACCCTATATAGGGTTTCCAAAGAGCAGCTGGTGAGCTTGAAATGCCGACCTTGCAGTTCAAAGGACTTTGCGGTGCAGCGCATTAACCCACAGGGTCACACCAGGGCTCCTAATTAGCATTAGCAGTTAGCAATCCAGTGCTTTTCCTACAGTGTAGTTACATAAACAACTGGAAAATCTATAAATTACAATAGTGTGTACAAACACAACATGATTCTAAGTGTTATATTGTAACTGGATAATAATGACAGCTCTGGCAGGAAGGCTCATAAATAAATACATTAGCTGAGTTAGATTGATACCTATAAACTGGGCTGATGAAAAATATTTGTGTTGTTATAATTAGCTACAGTGATATTTTTATAAAAATAAATTTTTGGTGAAACACAGCATGAAAATTTTATAGATTCCCCCTTTGAGAGAGGCACCAAGTACAGTTTCCATGCCCTGCACCTCGCAAATGACACCATTACTTAAAGTTTCATTCTCTTTGAGCCCTGGTGGTGCAATGATTAAGCACTTGACTGCTAACTCAAGGTTGGGGATTTGAATCCACCTAATGGCTCTGATGGCACTGTGGATTAATGCACCAGACTGCAAAGCCATTTGAACTGCAAGATTGGCAGTTCAAGCTCACCAGCTGCTCCTCGAAAACCCTATACAGGGTCGCAGTGGGTCGGAACCGACTCCACGGCACTTCACAACAAAAACAACAATGGCTCTGATCGCGTAGTGGTTACTAATCGGGCTGCTAATCTCAGGGTCAGTATTTCAAAACTACCAACTGTTCCACGGAAGAAACATGAGGCTTTCTGCTCCTGTAAAGATTTACAACCTCAGAAACCCTGTACAAGGTCACTATGAGTCGGAACTGACTCCACGGCACATAATAACAACAATGGCTCTGAGGAGTCATCCTATGGCACTGTGGGTTGCACTGGACTGCAGAGTCAGCTTAAACCACAAGGTCAGTAGCTCAAGGTCACCAGCTGCTCCTCGGAAACTCTATACAGGGTTGCTATGAATTGTAACTAACTCAATGGCACTTAACAACAATAACAGTGGCACTGAAAGAGATAGAACTGGCCATCTGCTTTGTTGAGATTCACATTGACTTGGAGTTGATTCCAACTCCAGTAACCCAGTAAAGACAGAAGAGAATACTTCATAGGGTTTCCTAGGCTATCATCTTTCTGGAAAAAAACCCTGTGGTACAATAGTTAAGTGCTGGGATGCTAACGAAAAGATGAGCAATTTGAACCCAACAGCTTCCTTGAGAAAAAGATGTGGCAGAAAGATACAGCCATCTGCTTCTGTAGAGCTTTGCAGCCTTGGAAATCCTATGCTGCAGTCAATTCTATTCTGTCACGTGAGCAACTTACCGTTAAAATCTACTAGATAGCACCCAACAGCAATGATAATACATTACTTCATTAGATTATTATAAGGATTAAACTGGGTGGGCTAATGCATATAAATATGTAGATTACTATACCTGGTGTGAGTCCTGGTGTGACGCTGTGAGTTAATGAGCTGGACTGCAAAGTCGCCTTGAGCCACAAGGTCAGTGGTTCAAGCTCACCCTCTGCTCCTCGGAAACCCTATACAGACTTGCTATGAGTCGGTATTGACTCGACAGCACTTAACAACAACAATAACAACATACCTAGCGTATCTTAAATGTTGAATAAATAACTATTATCACTATTATTAATGTTAGTAACTCCAGCCAGTTGTGCATACCCTCCTGATCCCTTTAAAAGTCTGCCTAGAGATATATTAAAGCTGATCAATAATGATAAATAATGTTGCATTTTTTGTTTTCTGAAAACTGTCTTGGAACATATTTTTCTTTTATTGCATGATGTTAAAAAAATACTGTTTGTATTTTGAAATATAACAGAAAGGCAACCCTCTAATTGGAATTAATGTGAGGTTTTTTTTCATAATTAAAATATTTAAAGTAATTTGACATGGCATAAATTCATGACCAGTGATAAGCTGAGACTCTTAGAGTACAATCTAAAACAAGTAGCAAATGTTAAGAGCACACTGGTGACTGGCTCTGGTTATTGCAAAGGGAAATGAAGGTGACACTATTTTATCATGTTACTTCTAATTGCTGATGTCAGATGGATCTTGACTGAAAGCACGGTATATCAGAAAGACATCAATGCATTAAAGTTTACTTGTGCTTTATTGACTATGCAAAGGCTTTAGGCGTTGTGGGTGATAAGAAACTATGGGCAACATTCCAAAGAATGGGTATTCCAGAACACTTAACTGTGCTTTTGAGGAACCTGAACATAGACCAAAAGGCAGTCATTTGAACAGAACAAGGGGAAACTGAATAGTTACAAAAAAAATTCAGGAAAAGTGTGTATCAGGGTTGCATCCTTTCACCTTACTTATTCAATCTGTATGCTGAGCAAATGGATTATAGGAAGGAGAACATAGCATCAGGATTAGAGGAAGATTTACTGACAACCTGTGAAATACAGATGATATACTCTTGCTTGCTGGGGCCAAAAGGACTTGAAATTCTTACTGATAAAGATAAAAGACTGTAGTCCTCAATATGGTTTGCATCTCATTGTAAAAAAATAAAAATCCTCACAACTGGACCAGTAAGTAAAATCATGACAAATGGAAAAAAGATTGAAGTTGTCAAAGACTTCATTTTGCTTGGATCCACAATCAACACTCATGGAAGCAGCAATCAACAAATCAAATGGCATAGTACATTAGGCAAATCTGCTTCAAAATATCTCTTAAAGTGTTCAAGAGCAAAAATGTCAATTTGAGGACTAAGGTGCACCTGACCCAAGCCATGGTATTTTAAATCATCTCATATGCATGTGAAAGTTGGACAATGAATAAGGAAGACTGAAGAATCACTGCATTTGAATTATGGTGTTGGTGAAAGATATTAGAAGTATCATGGACTTCCAAAAGGACAAACACATCTATGTTGGAAGAAGTACAGTCAGAACGCTTCTTAGAAGCAAGGATGGCAAGACTTTGTATCTTATATTTTGGACATGTTGTTAGGAGGGACCAGTACCTGGAGAATGGTATCATGCTTGGGAAAGTGGAGCATCAGTAAAAAAGAGGGAGACCCCCAAAAAGATGGACCAACACAATGACAACAACAATGGGCTCAATCTTAACAATTGTGAGGATGTCATAGTACAACTGACTTGATGGCACCTACCAACAGCAACAATATCAAATTTTAAGTTTACGGAATCATACATTATATACACTGATATAGTTGCTTCATTGTTTCTCAAGGAAAGGAAAGGTGTTTTTATTTATCTTTGTATTTCTGTCACCTAGTTTCATGCCTAGCAAATTGTTCTGCTGTGGGATAAGCTCTGCACTGCTAACCACAAAGTCTGAGGCTCAAACCCACCAACTCCTCCTTGGAAAAACCCTATACAGGGAAACTATGTGTTGAACTGACTCAACAGAACTTAACAAGAGCAACACCAAAGGAAGAATAAAACAGTTTTTAAATGCTACAGATGACAGGTCTCACGTGACAATGTGAACAATTTGATAAAAAACTTTTGAAAGCACCATATTCTGAGTTTTAAAATAAAAAGTTAATACGTTGTTAAATATCTCTGGTTTTATTACATGAAGAGCTAAGGCAAAATTGGAAGGAATGAAACTGTGTTGTCTATTTTTAAAGAATGCCTAATGGTCTGAGATGGGACTAAGGTCAGTGTGTTGTCATGGTGACAGTATGCAGAAAGTCAGTGTATAAAAAGAGATTATTTGGAGACATATTCAATTATTCTCTTCTTATTCAAAGGGTCTAACCACCATCATCTAAGAATGATGATAATATGGCAAAATGTGAGACTGTGCACTATGAGCTCCAATGTAACAATTAATGAAAACTGAGTCATTCACCCAATCAGTATTTAATGAATGCTTCCTGTATGTCAGACATTGTTTAGGTTAGGGACTAAATAGCTAGGATTATCTACTACTTACAGGATTATGTATTGGTAGGAGTAAACAATTGGTAGTTGTTGTGGTTAAATGCCATCAAGTCCTGGTATGATGCTGTAGGATAAGCACTGACTGCTAACCACAAGGTCAGAGGTTCAAACCCACCAGCTGCTCTGTGACGTTGGAGTCAGGAAATTAAAGGTGGTGCTGCTGAAGTAACTTAAGTTGTTGGACACGACTGAGAGCATCATCTGATTTGCTTGAAATGTCACAAAAGTTTTATTTGCTCTGTATTAAAAGTGAGTAAAACCAAGGGATTACTTCTCTGTAGTTGTTACTCGTGGAAGGTTGGGACAGAGCTGTATATTCCTAACCCAATCCAAATTGTTCTCTGCAAGTTATAAAAGTGGCCAAAGGCTAATTGCCCTCCCAGTGGTATAAAATCTCTTTTTGTCTATCATGATTCTGTCTTTGTTTCAAAGAGGAAGAGATGCCATTTACTGATGTAGGAGGTATATAGTGCCAGTTGGAATAAAAGGTATTGCTGAATAACATACTGATTTCATTGAAGTTGATTTAGAAATATCCTCATGCACTTTTGACTAATTCCCCCCCCCCCAGAAGTTATAAAACTCTAAACCGCTTTAAAACAATTTGACGGCACTCAGAACAGGGTAGATCTTTCCTACTAAGCACCATTAAAATGTGCTGATTTTATTCCTTTCTGTCCTTTACGCTCTACTTACTCTAAGCGTCTTTAAATTATTCATTCTATTGCAGGGAAATCACTGCAAAGGATCATCTCCTTGGCTATCAGCCGCAGTAAGGAAACAGTCATCATAATCTCTTTCAATTTCAACTACCTCCTAGTAATTCCCTCCATCAGCCCTCTGTCCATTTGTGTCCTGTGTGGCTCACATGTTGATATGATGCTGGGAGCTCAGATACTGACATTTCAAATACTATCATGGTCATCCATGGTGAACAATTTTCAACAGAACTTCTAGGCTAAGACAAGCTGGTAAGGCCTGGGAAATTACTTCCAAATATTAGCCAATAAAAGCTCTATGACTCATAACAGAACATTGCACACAATGTAGTGTTGGAAGATGAGCCTCCTAGGTTGAATGTTAAATGTTAAGTGCCTTCGAGTCAGTTCTGACTCAAAGTGACCCTGTACAGGATATTCGAGGAGTGGCTGGTGAGGTTGAACCACCGACTTTGTGATTCAAACCGACTTTGCAGTCCAGCACATTAACCCACAGTACCACACAGGAATCCCTATAGGTTGAAAGGCCTTCAAAATACACTATGGTCAAAGCAATGGCATCCAACATACCAAAAATTGTGAAGAGGGTGCAGGACTGGGCAATGTTTCATTCTGTGGGTTCATGGGCTTGCCATGAATCTGAGCTGGCTGGATGGCAACTGAAAACAACAAGGACAAATTCCCTCCCATATCGAACAGCATTAGTTTGAACAACTTCAATATTCATGTTGGAATTTTACCAAGTAGGTGTTTCCGTGCTTAGGTAGATATTAGCAGTTTCATAAAGCCAAAAGAAACAAAACCATCTGAAAGAGCAGTAACAAAATAAATCAATGAAAGAATCAGGAAAATATGAATAAAGTTAATGAATTAAAAAAAGAAACAATAGAATCAATAAAGAAAATCAGAGCTTTTTCTTTCAAAAATTTCATTAAAGAGAAAACATGGCTAAGATTAATCAAGGACAAGAGTAAACCAAAAACATTTACCTTTATAAACAGAAAAAACTACAGATAGGGACATGTTTAGGTGATTATAATATGTATAGCTTTTTGCCAATAAATTTGAAGATCTAGATGAAATGGATGATTTTCTAGGAAAATAAAAGTTCAAAATTTGACTCAAGAATAAGCAGAAAATTTGACTAGACCAAGAATCTCTGGGGGGAAAAAATAGAAAAAAGATATCAAAGATCTGCGTGTAAAAAAAAAACGTGCCTTGATTAGGTGATTTCACAGTTCTTTCTGACTGAGTTTCAAAGCACAAAGAGCTCCAGTGTTATTTAAATCACTGAAGAACATAAAGAGATGGAAACCTTTCCAATTCATTACATAAAGTTAGCAAATCTCTTCTACCAAATCAGCACAAAAGGAAAAGGCAGAACAATTTCATTTATGAAAAGGCTGTTTTTATACACCATACAATTTTTTATAGAATTTCTATGTCAAATAAGCCCTTTCTTCATAAAGCCAAATAAGCCCTTCCTTCATAAAGCCTACATTCCCATACTGAGATGTGAAGGATGTTTAAGGAAGCAGAAAGTAGAATTTGCTCATCAGAAAAGACCTGGCTAGACAGATGCTAAAATCTAGTTGTCAATAAATTCTAGAGTGCTTACAAATAACTTGCTAGTTATCACAGTCAAGTTTGAAGACATAAGGATACTTTATGATTTATTAGCTCACAAAATAAGTCTGATGACTAAATTCTAGAGATTACATCATTGCGGTCTACATAGGATATGTTATTCTCAGTCTTGGGGTCAAGACAGCACTGTAGTCAAGTTAGTGAATGGCTCTTAACCAGTTGCTGTTGTGTGAACTCTAACTCATGATAACCTCATGTGTCTCAGAGTCGACTTGTTCTCTGAGTGACTGTCTTTTCTCCCCGAGAAATAGATTACCAGATCTTTCTTCCAAGGAGCTTCCAGGTGCACGCAAACCAGCGATTTTCCAGTTGGCAGCAAGCTTGTTAACTGTTTGTACCTTTCAGGGCCTCCAATGAATGCAGAAGTCACTCTTACTAACTGGTTCAAAAGTTAAAGAGGAATGTTGTCAAATTCAGTGGAGAGCACTCACACATACACACACACACACACACACACACACACACACACACACTCAAATTATGTCAAGGCTAAAACGTCCTGAGCAGATTTTAGAAGCCCCCGAGTGGCTGTGAAAACCTCTCCCATCGATCAAGCTCTCATTCAATTTGACTGTATCACTCTCTACCACCACTATTCATGCATCAAAAGGTGTAGTCTACTTCTCCTCCTCAGAAATCTGGGCTGATCTTCTTACCTACTGCTTCTTTAATTTTTAATTTAAATAATATTAAATGTATGAAAGAATTGCAAAGCTCACATAGCTAGTTCCTATATACCCTTTGTCCAGCTTCCTATAATGTTAAATCGTGTACCAGGGTACACTTCTGTGATATATTTTGATCAATAGAATTTTATCAGTGATGGTGGTGGTAGTTGTGTGTGCCACTGAGCCGGTTCCAACTACAGCAACCCTGTATAGGATTTCCAAAGATGTAAATCTTTATAGGAGCATAAAGTCTTATCTTTCTCCCATGAAACAACTTATAGATGTGAACTACTGACCTTGCAGTTAGCAGCCCAGTCATAATCCTATATGCTATCAGGACTCCTTATAGTGATGTGTAACTCCTAAAGTGGGATATGGAATGCTCCTTCTTAGAGCCCAGCTTCTCTTCAAGAAAGCCCAAGTAACGACTCAGAAACGCCCAGTTAGAAGAAAACCAGGTCCCCCCAGTCTGTAGCCTCAAGTGAGCTCCCAGCTGGCAGCTAGCCCCAACTGCCTGCCATATGAAACATTTTGGCTATCCCAGCCATCCCAGAACCCTAGCTAACAGCCTGTGATGTGAGAGACCTATATTGCAACCAATAGAATCATGAGGAATAAAAAATTGTTATTGCTTTAAGCCACTAAATTTTGTGATGATTTGTTATGTACCAATAGATAATTGAAACACCAGCTCTAACTTGTTGACATTTGTACTGTGTACTGAAGAAAATTAACCTTTCAGGCTTGCCAGAAATAAGAGGAAAGGATACAAGAAGACAGTTTAGATAAGCAGTTTCCTATCCCTCTAATCAAGCATGCTAGCTTTTTCTATTTTCAGAATAAATGTAAAGCAATGGTGTTTTTAGGTAATACATCTCAGCTTTGGCAACGGCAGCATCAGAGATCAATATAGCAGCTGAGGTCTTAATTGCTTATTAGTGACCATCAAAGATTAAAAAAAAAAAAAAATTGTTCTCTACTTGTCTGGAACAAAAGAGAATGAAGGAAACCAAGGATACATGGTCTAATCTAAACTGAGACCAAAAAAACTAGATGGTACCCAGCTCCCACTATCGACTGTCCTGATCAGGAACACAATAGAAGATCTAGATAGAATCAGAGAAAAATATAGAACAACATTCAAATTCCTAAAAAAAAGGCCAGACTTACTGGACCAATACACACTTTTGTTAACCATAGAGTCAATTCTGATCTGTAGCCACCCTGTATAGGGTTTCTGAGGAGTGGTTGGTGAGTTTGAACTGCTGGCCTTGTGGCTCAAATGGACTTTGCAGTCCAGTGCCTTAACCCACAGCACCACATCAGGACACTAGGGGTGGGGAAATGTTTTTCTGCTAAAATGTATAATATCATTCATGGGTCATACAAAATTATCAAATTAAAAATTAGCCTGCTATGTTGGTTCATACAGTTAATTAACGCACTCCTAATGTGATGGCTGGACTCCTGGTGTGGTGCTGTAGGATCAGCTCTGGACACAACCACAAGGTCTGCAGTTCAAACCCACCAGTAACTCCTTGGAACCCCTATACGGGGTCACTATGAGTCAGAACAGACTTGACGGCACTTAACGACAACAATACCAATGTGATAGCTGGAACTGCAGTTGCCTTGGCAGCACCAGACCAAATTATTTCATGGGCCTTATACAGCCTGCAGTGGTCCAGACATTCCCCACCCCTGCTGAACCCCAAAACTATCACTCTCCAACAGATACCCTTTGAGCTTGGAACTGAAGATACTTCTGGAGATCACCTTTCATGCAAATAATAGACTGGCTTATAAAATAAACCAATATATATATAGCCCAGAAGTACTGTGATCCCTTAAATCATCAACTAGATGACACCAAATGGTCAACATTTACCTAAAGCCAAGGTGAGATGGTAAGGAGAGGCAAGAAATCTAGATTCATGATAACAGAATGGAAATAATGAGAATACTGACACATTGCAAAAATGTCACAGAACAATTTGTTTAAAATTGTTAAATGGGAACTCTTTTTTTTAAATGTGTAAACTTTCAACTAAAATGTAATAAAATATTATTTCTTAAAAAGAGTAATGCAACTAATGGAGAAAGATTTATATGGGGTCTTTTGCATTCTGATTTGAATTTTAAAATGTACTTATTTGCCCTATTAAAATGGTGTTCAAAAAAGGAATATGCAGGAACCTGAACTAATTTAGTTAATCACACATTCCTCTAAAGCTGAGCTATGAAATTAGCAGTTACGAAAATATCATGTAAGCATGACCCTTGTGAATTTTCTCTCAATTATCTACATTGGAATCAGCAAACTTTTTCTGCCAAAGGTCACCTAGTAAATATTTTTGGCTTTGTGGACCAAGTGGAAAAATCAAGAACATTATATAGGTACTTATAATAAGATAAGCCCTGGACTGCGAACCACCAACCGCTCCTGGGAAACCATATACCAACTCAATGACGCTTAATAAACAACAGCAACATCTAAGAGGTATCCCTGGATGTTGCAAATGATTAATGCCTTTGACTGCTAATGGAAGGGTTGGAGATTTGAGTCCACCCACAAGCACCTCAAGAGAAAGCCTAGAGATAAACTTTGAAAACCAATGAGCCATGGAAAACCCTATGGCATACGTGGGGTAACACATGGGGTCACCAGGAGTTGGAGTTGCCTCAGTTGTGCCTGGTTTGATTTTATGGTTTATGCCTTTTAAAGAAACGTCTCAACATGGTAGGGTAGTGGTGACGATGGTGACAGAAGAAGTATGGTAACCAACTGTATGTGTAGAATCTACTGACCTAAACTTCCTGCATCAGGAACCTTGAGATTTGGGCCAATGCAGCTGCTTTGTTCACTTAAAAGAACTATTATCCTGCTACTTATGAGGAAGGAAAGCCCTGGTGAGGTACTGCAGAATAAGCACTAGACAACCACAAGATTGGTGGTTGAAACCACTGATGTTGCAGTTGAAACTAGTCTGGTGGTCCAGTGCCTATTCCATAGCATCACACCAGGACTCCTGCTTCCTGTTAGCATTTCTAATTGATGGTGATAATGATACATTTGTTCTCACTGTTGAAGATGATGGTTGTGAGTTTTTCTTTTGTTTAGTTTTGCCTTTTTGTTGTTTGCAGTCACTAAGTTATGTGCTCCTTTAAAAGCCTTCCGGGAGTATATATTAATTGATTAATATTTGTATTAAAATTGATTAATATTTGTATAATAAACAAAAAGAGAAACCTGGCATATCCATTTTAAACAGTCAATTTTCATAGACAAGTATGAAGCAAAACAGTAAAGATGACCCAGGTGTCTTCATTACCTGCCCCCAATAACAAGAACCTCCTGAAGTGGGGGTGATAAGTCTTCTCCCCCAACTTTGCTTATCCCCTGTACCACTGTTCCTCTCCTCTGTTCAGCATTTCATGACCTACATTTTGGTTGGCTGATACCATCTACAACTCTCTTCCCAAAGACATTTTCCAGCCAGGATTAGCCTCTCAATATATACAATTCTGATCAATGAGCACAAGTCTGTTGAGCTGGGCTTCAAAAAAATTTTCCTCTTGTAATTTAAAAGACAAGAAAAAGGCTCTGATACACTCCATTTACCCATTTTTTATAGTCTGGTGTGGGTGGTGCTAGAGTAGGAAATGATTAACCTTACTTCAAATATTAGCTCCTAGAAGATGGTGATGGTGGTGGTGGTGGTTATGTACCATGGAGTCGGTTCAGGCTTGTAGCAACCCTGTGCAGGGTTTCCTAGGCTTTAAATCTTTATGGGAACAGAAAGCCTCCTCATCTTTCTCTCTTGGGGCAGCTGGTAGTTTCGAACTGCTGGCCCTGAGGTTAGCAGCCTGATTCATAACCACTATACTACCAGAGCTCCTTAGGAGATGGTGTTGTTGTCGTTAGGTGCCAGCAAGTTGGTACTGACTCATAGCGACCTTATGCACAGCAGAACAAAATACTGCCTGATCCTGGGCC
>NW_006408531.1:21713225-21720719 GCF_000296735.1 Chrysochloris asiatica
AGCAAGTTTCAGTGTCTCTTCTGACATCCATTTTGATCTTTTCCTTCTTTCTTGTCTTCTTAATGACTTTTTGCTTTCTTCATGTATGATGTTCTAGAAAATGGTAGTCAGTGGAAATACCAGGAAACTTCTCCCAGTTAAAATAACTACATATAATACTTAGTTACTTAGTGCTGCCAAAACAAAAAATACCACAAACTTTGTTGTTCTGACTCATAGTGACCCTATGCACAGCAGAACAAAACACTGCCTGGTCTGGTGCCATCCTCACAATTGTTGTTATACTTGAGCCCATTGCTGCTTCCACTGTGCCAATCAACCTTGTTGGGAGTCTTCCTCTATTTCATTAACCCACCACTTTACCAAGCATCTCCTGGGACTGACCCCGCCTGACAACATGTCCAAAGAATGGGAGATTTAAGTCTCATTATCCTGGCCTCTAATGAACATTTTGGCTGTAGTTCTTCCAAGACAGATTTGTCGGTTCTTCTAGCAGTCCATGGTATTCAATACTCTTCAGCAACACCATTATTCAAATGCATTGTTTCTTCTTCAATCTTTGTTATTTATTGTCCAACTTCCACATGCATGTGAAGCAATTGAAAATACCGTGGCTTGGGTCAGGTGCACCTTACTCCTCAAAGTTACATCTTTACTCTTTCAAACATTTTAAAGAGGTCTTTTGCAGCAGATTTGCCTAATGCAATACATTTTTGATACCTGCACTATTATTTCTATGACTGTTGATTGTGGATCCAAGCAAAATGAAGTCTTAAACAACTTCAATCTTTTTTGTGTTTATCATGATGTTATTTATTGGTTCAGCAGTTGTGAGTTTCTTTCTTTTTTTTTTTTTTACATTGAGGTGCAATCCATACTGAAGACTATAGTCTTTGATCTTCATAAGTATTTGAAGTTTTCTACACTTCCAGCAGGGGAATGCAGTAGATCCATAGGATAAACACTAGACTGTGAACCACGAGGTCAGCCATTCAAGCCCCCTTTGGCTTCATGAAAGAAAGCTGAGGCTTTCTGTTTATATGAGTATTTACAGCCTTGGAAACCCTGTATAGGGTCACTATGAATCAGAACCAACTCGATAGCACTTAACAACAACACTTCCATTAAGTAAGGTTGTGTCATCTGCATATCACAGGTTGTTAATGGGTCTTCTTCCAATCCTGATGCAATCCTCTTTTTCATATAATCCAGTTTCTCATAGTATTTGCTCAGCATACAGATTGAATAGGTAGGGTGAAAGGATACAACCCTGGTATACACCTTTTCTGATTTTAAACCATTCAGTATTCCCTTGTTTTACTTCAATGATCACCTCTTGATCTACGTACAGGTTCTTCATGAGCACAATTAAGTGTTCTGGAATATCTATTCTTTACAATGTTATCCATAGTTTGTTATGATCCACATTGTGGATATAATGCCTCTGCATAGTCAATAAAGCAAAAGTAAACATCTTTCTATGGGTCCTGGTGTCGTGCTTTAGAATAAGAGCTAGACTGCTAGTTGCAAGATCAACAGTTCACACTCACTAGGTACTCCTCAAAATCTCTTTACAGGCTTGTTATGAGTCTGAACCAGTTCAACTCAAATGGCACTTAACAACAACAAACATCTTTCTGGTATTCTCTACATTTAGCTATGATGTATCTGATGTCAACAATGATATCTCTTGTTCCATGTCCTCATCTGAAACTGGCTTAAATTATGGCAACTTCCTGTCAATGTATTGTTGCAACTATTTTTAAATTATCTGCAGCAAAATTTTGCTTGAATATGATATGGCTATTGTATTCCATTACTTCATCTGTCTTTGGAATAAGCAAAACATTGTTGTTGTTGCTGTTAAGTGTCATCAAGTCTGACTCATGGCAACTCATGCCAACCTTACAGTTAGCAGTCCAGTGCTTATCCACCAACCTTGTGTTGTTTATCCTACAATACCGCACTTCCAATCTGTTGGCCAGGTAGCTTCTTTCCAAATTTCTTGGCATAGATGAATGAGCACCTTAAGCACTCCATCAGTTTGTTTAAACAGTGCACTTTGGATCTTATCAATTCCTAGAGCCTGTTTTTCAGTGCAGCTTGGACTGCGTTCAGTACCACTGGTCTTGATCATTTGCTTCCTCTTGAAATAGTTGAGCATCAACCAACTCTTTTGGGTACATTGACTCTATATTCCTTCCATCTTCTTGTGATGCTTCCTGCATTCTATCTTGCCCATAGAATGTGTCGATATTGCAAGACTAGGTTTGAATCTTTTCTTCAGTTCTTTCAGCTTGAAAACTGCTGAGCATTTTCTGCCCTTGTGGTGTATTAACTCCAGGTCTTTGCACATTTCATTATACTTCATTTTTCCTTCTCAAGTTGAACTTTGAAATTTGCCATTCAGCTCTTTAAAGTCCTCGTTTATTCTAGTTGGTTTAGTTTCTCTACACTCAAAACTATGTTCCAGAGTCTCTTCTGACATCCATTTTGGACTTTTCTTTCAAATGACCCTTTGCTTTCTATAAGTATGTTCTCAATGGCAACCCACGATTCTTCTGGGTTTTGGTGGCTCTGAAAACCAGAAATTTATTTTCTCACAGTTTTGGAGGCTAGAAATCCAAATAATTATATTGACTTAGGAGAGAGTCATTCTTTGTCAGTAACCCTTGGAGTTTTTTTTGTCATCTATGTGTATCTTTTTTGTCTATTTTTTCAACAACTTAGAAGCAATTAGGTTTAGAACCCATTGCACTATAGTGCGATTTCATTAACATTGCTAAGGAAAACCTTATTTCCAAACAGGATGATGCCCATAGGTACAGGGACCAGGATTTTGATATATATTTTGAATCAAGAAGATGAGAAATGGTGAGCATGGCTTTACAGAGTCTAATAAAGACCATTTAAAAATCTCCATACCAGTGAGTCACTGTCAGAAAATTGCATTCTGTTTTCCTCTCTCATGTTCCCTGGATTATATATTCTTGGTATAATGATTTATTAGTTTCTTAGTCACTTGTTGTCCCCAAAATTATAGCTCTAAGCCACCTACTCTAAACTCTGGAAATCAGCATTGCTAAAGGGTTGAGGAAAGTTCTCTGTTTCACAGTTTGAACACAAAAGGAAATACCTCTAGCTGGGGGCTTGAACACCTTAGGTTATCAGCCTCAGAATTTTATGAAAAGCTTAAGAGAATATTTGGTCTACCTCCTCCTTTGTTCTCTACTGTGGAACTCTTCCCATAATGAGCTCCTCCCCTACCATTGGTCTCTGCTTTGCCAGGGCTTTTGAAGGCTTGCAAAACGGATTGATGTTGGTTGAAGCCTCTTGTGCACTCCTTTCAAATGCCCCAGTTACCCCGCACTGCTGGTAGGGGATTACTCATTATACACAGACGTTCCATAAATGTCTTCTGCCCCATTATCACAATCCATAGTTAGCAGACATGATGATGGTGGGTTATAACAGGAACAATTGCCAGAAGCATGTGCAGTGATTCAAGATCAATTTTTGTGTTGCTCCAAGTGCCCTCTCTGTAGCTGAAAATGATTATTTTTCATGTGAAAGAAAATATATATTAAGATGGCTTAAATTGGGAGGAAATGTGTCATACTGAAAAGGGAAATGACTTTGGAGCCAGAGAAAAAGATTGAATTTTGCCGCCCCACCCCCACCCCACAGCTTTCCCACTGAGTGGTTCCCAAGACAAATCTCCTAACCTCTCTGAAACTTGGAAAGCTAACACCTAAAAGGAATCCTGGTGTGGCGCTGTAGGTTAATGCGCCAGACTACAAAGCCATTTGAACTGCAAATTCAGCTGCTCCTCGGGAAACGTATACAGGGTCGTTATGAGCCGGAATCGACTTGACGGCACTTAACAACAACAACACCAAAAAAAAAAAATCATAGTATAGGGCTATAGGATAAGTACTGGACTTCTAAGTGCAAGGTTGGTGGTTCGAAACCACCAGCCTTGCCTTGGAAACCCTATATGGGGGAGTTACGAGTTGGAACTGACTCAATGACATAACAACACCACCTAAAGGAAAGGGTATGGGTATTCTGAGGGTTAGAGACAATGAACAGAAAGTACCAAACACAGTGCTTGTTGTTAAGTGTCTTCGAGTCATTGCAACTAATAAAAACCCTATACAAGGTTTCTAAGAAGCAGCTGGTGAGTTTACGCTGCCGAACTTATGATTCAAGGTCCAGAATTGATCTTACAGCAGCACACCAGGAGTCCAAACGCAGTGCTGGGTATATAAAAAGTAAACCAGTTATGATGTGAATATTATATTTTGAATCATTTATTGTTTGATAATTTATGTTGAATGGGGCCAGCGTGTGAATATGCCAGCAGAACTGACCCTGTTGATCCTGAAGAACAGGCACAACATTAGAATTAAAAAATAAAATGTGTAGCAGTGTTTCATGTTTTTAAATATGTGCACACTGGTGATTGCTCTTGGAAAATGTGTTCTTTCAATATGTTGTTTTCATTATGCATTGTCGATATAGTAATTATAAATTGGGAGGTCTTTGGTAGAAAGACCATGTAACACTTTAGTGGAGGTTGCTATGGTACTAGAAATTTAAGGCTTGAAGAGGAAAATTGATGGATGTCAAAGAGTGGAGTAGCAAGGAGAAATAATCTAGCAGTTCCCTCAAATTGGTGTATACCATACAGGCCAACCATGTCCTATAGTAAGCTAGCATAAGACTGGTTGTGTTCAGTCTGTAAATCCTATTTAATAAAAGACTTTGAAACTTTTGAGCTTTTCAGTGTAAATATTTTTTTGTAAAAGAAAATTGCATGCAATCATGTCCTATTTAAATTTGCATCCAGGAAAGCATTGGCAGGAAGACATGTGACACCTGGAAGAATCTGGAACCTTAGAGAACTACTACTCTTTTTAGTCCACATGCAATTAAGCTAGGGAGCTGGTGAAATTTACTTAACAATGGTCTGTTTGTATTCTTAGTTGAATACAAGTTGAAATTTAGAAAAAAAAATCATACTTGATGCTATTATTAATTATGCCATATATTTTTTGAGCTTATGAATGCTGTATATTCTGTTTTTTAAAGTTCCTCTTCTGGGGGAAAAGATGCATATTCACTGTAAAGGAATTTCCAATGTGTTGTTGTTAAGTGCCATTGCATCTATTCTGACTCATAGCGGCCCTGTATTGAGTTTCTGAGGAGCATATGGTGAGTTTGAACCATTGACTTTGAGGTTCAAACCAACCTGGTGGTCCAGTGCTTCTCTACACTAACACACCATGACTTGAATTCAAATATGTTGTTGTTGTTGTTGTTAAGTGCCGTCAAGTCGACTCCGACCCATAGCAACCCTGTATAGGGTTTCTGAGGAGCAGCTGGTGAGCTTGGACCGCTGATCTTGCAGTTCAAACGCTTTGCAGTCTGGTGCATTAACCCACAGCACCACATCAGGGCTCCCGAATTCAGGTATCCAACATTACCAGAGATAATCTCCATATAGTAGAATTTGTATGAGTTTTACTTTCTTCTTTGTGTGCTTCCATATTTGAATTTGAATTCAAATATAGAACCGCACAAAGAAGAAAGTAAAACTCATACAAATTCTACTATATGGAGATTTTTTCTCTGGTAATGTTGGATACCTATATTATTTCTGGCCATCTCGCTAGGTATATGTGTGTACACAGACATGCACACAAGTACATATCTATTTATCTGGTTATATATAGAGAGAGTTCTTTTGTATGCTTCAACATAAAACATTATGCAGTTGATTTGCATATGACTCTACAATCTGCTTTTTTCATTCCATGTAATTTAGACATCTAGGATAATACATTTAGATGTCTATCTTTGCTTAATCAAGAATTATATGTACAGAACAATATGCTGCTTTAGAGAAAAATGTTTTTAAATAAATTGTTTAAAATGACTCAAATAAATTACTAACAAGTGCTTTCAGTGTCTGTCAGCTATATATTTGTGCTTGCATATATAAGGGTGAGTGAAAAATTATCCCCACCCTGGCTGTAGAATTTATTTTAATCAACTTTTAGAAAAGACAAATACATCATTTTTGACACACTCTCCTTGCTTTTCAGTACACTTTGTATTTTGTATTCCCTTATTAAAAAATGTTTTTGTAGAACCTTATTAAAAAATATTTTAGGCTGAACTACTAGCCATGAAAGCACTGCCGTCTTCACTTCTTCATCAGAGGTGAATCTTCATCCTCAAAGGGCTGCTTTCAGGGGACCAGTCTGATTGAAAAAGATCAGGACTAGACTATAGAGAAGATGCTTTAACACATCAAAGCAAAGTTTTTGCAAAGTGTCAACAGTGTGGGTAGAGGTGTGAGGATGCACGTTGTCATTGAAGAGCACAAGCCCTTGGATAGCAGTCCTCTGCATTTAATCCGAAGTTTAAGCTTTAGCTCTTCAGTGAGCATCTCACTATAACGAGCACTGTTGATTGTTGAATCTTTTTCCTGACAGCATTCCAATACTGGCCCTTGAGAATCCCAGAAAAGTATAAGCATCAGTTTTCTAGCTGATGGTTGACTTTGAGTTTTTTCTTTGTTGGCGATTGAAGATGTTTCCATCCCATAGTCTGCCATTTACTTTCAGGCTCATTGTCTCCTCATCAGTAATGATTTTTTTTTTTTTTTAGAAGCTTTTACCTTCCTTTGAGTATTGATCCACATTTTATTTGCAAATGTGCAAATGCTTCTGTTTATGTGCTTCCATGGGTTGTTTAGATACCCATCTCACACAAAATTTTTGAAACTCAAGTCTGCGGTGGATTCATAGGCAAAACCATGGCTGATTTGCAATGATTTGCCATATAATCCATTGTAACTTGACTATTTGACAGAATCGTTTCACATGCACTATCAATGTTGTGCTTCATCAACTGTGCATGTGGATGGGCATTTTCATATAACTTAGTGAGGGTAATTTCTGAGTCACCCTCATATAAGTTGCTACTGTTGTTGTTAAGTGCCATTGAGTTGGCTCCAACTCATAACAACCCTGTATAGGGTGTCCGAGGCATATAATCTTCACAGGAGCAGAAAGCCTCATCTTTCTCCTACAAAGAGGCTAGTGGGCTTGAACCACTGACCTTATGGCTCACAGTCCAGTGCTCATAGTATGGACCCACAACACTCCTGTGCATGTATAGTGGAGCTTCAAAAAAGTTCATGGAAATTTTTCATTCTTTCTATTACATTTTCCAAAAAATTTTTGAAACCTCCTCACATTTATTTAGGCAATTAAAAAAAAAATAATTTGCATCTATTTATTTGGAAATATTTTTGCATTTAAACATGAGAAGCACAAATCTATACCTGATTCCTACATCCACTCCCCTTGTTTCCCTTCCTGGAGGTAACAAAGATGATCACTTACTTCCATATCCTTCTAGAGATAGTGTATGGATGGTTAAACAAATGTATATACATGTATCTGTATTTTTATATAAATA
>NW_006408531.1:21720819-21721854 GCF_000296735.1 Chrysochloris asiatica
AAGTCTTCTTCACTTTCACAAGCAAGGTTGTATCATCTGCATATCGCAGGTTGTTAATGAGTCTTCCTCCAATTCTGATACCACATTTTTCTTCCTATAACCCAGCTTCTCGGATTATTTGCTCAGCCTACAGGTTGAATAAGTATGGTGAAGGAATACAACCCTGTCACACACCTTTCTTAATTTTAAACCACTGTTCCCATGCTCTGTTCAAACAACTGCCTCTTGGTCCATGTATAGATTCTTCATGACACAATTAAGTATTCCGGAATACTCATGCTTCATAATGTTGTCCATAGCTTGTCATGATCCACACAATCAAAATCCTTTGCATAGTCAATAAAGCACAGGTAAACATCTTTTTGATATTCTCTGCTTTCAGGCAAGATCCATCGGACATCAGCAGTGATATTCCTTATTCCACGGCCTCTTCTGAATCCGGCTTGAACCTCTGGAAGTTCTTTGTCAATGTATACTTGCAGCCATTTTTGTATTACCTTTAGTAAAACTTTACTTGCCTGGGATATGAAAGAGATTGTCCAATGATTTCCACATTCTATTGGGTCACCTCTCTTTGGAATGGGCACAGATATGGATCTCTTCCAATCAGTCGGCCAAATTTCTTGGCATAGATGAGTGAGTTCCTCCTGTGCTGCCTCACTTTCTTGAAAGATTTCAATTTTTATTCTGCCAATTCTTGGTGCCTTCTTCTTTGCAAATCCCTTCAATGCACCTTGAACTTCCTTCTTCAGTATCATTGGCTCTTGATCATATGCTACCTCTTGAAACGGTTGAACATTAACCATTTCCTTTTGGTGCAGTGACTCTTTGTATTCCTTCCATCTTCCTTTGATGCCTTCTGCATCATTCAATAATTTGCTCAAAGAATCTTTCAATAATGAAAGTTGAGGCTTGAATTTTTTTCTTCAGTTCCCTCAGATTGAGAAATGCTGAGCGTGGTCTTCCTTTTTGGTTTTCTGATTTCAGTTCTTTGCACATTTTGTTGTAATATTTGGCTTTATCTTCTTGAGCTGA
>NW_006408531.1:21729845-21735137 GCF_000296735.1 Chrysochloris asiatica
TAACAAATAGCAGTGTTGTAGGTTTATATCAAACATAATTATACTAAGTGTAAAAAGGAGCTCTGGTAGCGTAGTGGTTACGAATCGGGCTGCGAACCGTAAGGTCAGCGGTTCGAAACTACCAGCTGCTCCGCGGGAGAAAGATGAGGCTTTCTACTCCCGTAAAGATTTTCACCCTCGGAAACCCTGTACAGGGTCCCTATGGGTCGGAACCGACTCGACGGCACTTAACAACAACAACAACAACAATTACATTAAACATTCATTAAAAGACAGAGACGATTTATTGTTGGATGAGATTTTTTTTTTTTAATTAGAGACTGTTTATAAGAGATACTCTTTTTGTTGTTAAATCATTTTACGCTTACAGAAAATGTGCAAGAATATACAATAAACATTTATTTTCATCCTCACATGTCAGCAAGTTGTAGTGGTTTGGAAGATCTAGGCTGGGCTGTTATTCCAAGCTGAAATCCAGGATTTTATTCCTGTTTATTTGTGTTATACAAATCTGCATTTTCAGGCCCTAAAACCGGGATCCACCACCTATCTGTCAGTTTGTCATACTGTGGTAGTGTGGTAGTTTGTGTTTTGCTGTGATACCGGAAGCGATGCCACCAGTATTTAAATACCAGCAGGGTTATCTATGGTGGACTGGTTTCAGAGGAACTTCCAGACTAAGCCAGACTAGGAAGAAGGAGATGTGGATGATTTCTTTATGGTTACCCACTGAAAACCTCAGGAATAAGCAGCAGAACATTGTCAGCTATAGTGCCAGAAAATGAGGAAGGCACTCAAAATACAACTGGGGAAGAGTTGCCTCCTCAAGGAAGAGTTGACCATAATGATTGGATGTAGTAAAGCATCGGGGACACTTGCTTACTGATGGGGCATAAATCAAAATGAGAAGAAACAGCTGCAAGCATCCATTAATAATTAGAACTACGAATGTATGAAGTATGAAACTAGGAAAATTGGAAGTTGTCAAAAATGAAATGGAATGCATAAAGTATTAGTGGACTGAAATGGACTAGTATTGGTCATTTTGAATTGGACAAACATATGGTCTATTATTCTGGGGATAACAAATTGAATCCAAAAAAGCGTCTCAAGATCTATATTAAAGTACAATGCTGTCTGTGTATAGATACTATCCATACTCATACAACAAAGATCAGTTAGTATCACTATTATTTAAATTTATGAGCCAACCACCCAAATCAGTAATGATGAAACTGAAAACTTCTAACAAATTCTCCAGAGTCCTGTTGTGGTACTGTAGGTGTGCAGCAGGGTTGTATCCTTTCATCTTATTCAATCTGTATGCTGAGCAAATAATCCAAGAAATTGAATTATATGAAGAAGAGCATTGCATCAGGATTAGAGGAAGCCTTATTAACCTGAGATATGCAGATAACACAACCTTGCTTACTGAAAACAAAGAGGATTTAAAATACTAATGAAGATCAAAGACCTCAGTTTCAGTATGGGTTGCACCTCATTGTAAAGAAAATTAAAACCCTCACAACTGGAGCAGTAAATAATAATGTGATAAACAGAGAAAAGATTGAAATTGTCAAAGATTTCATTTTGCTTGCATCCACAATCAACACTCATGGAAGCACCAGTCAAAAAAATAAAAAGATATATTGCATTAGGTAAATCTGCTGGGAAAAAAACCCAAAAAACTCTTTTAAAGTCTTCAAAAGCAATGCTATCACTTTGAAGACCAAGGTGTTCCTGATCCAAGCCATGGTATTTTCAAATGCCTCATATGCATGCAAAAGTTAGGCAAGGGAGAATGCAGAAGAATTGTCAATATATTTAAATTATGGTCTTGGTCCTGGTGAAGAATACTGAAAGTGCCGTGGCCTGTCAGAAGAACAAACAAATCTGTTTTAGAAGTACAGGCACAAGAACCTTAGAAGCCAGGATTTGTAAGACCTCATCTCTTGTTCTTTGGACATGTTATCAGGAGAAGGATGTATGCTTGGGAAAGTAGAGGGTCAGCCCAAATAGAAAGACCCCAATGAGGTAGACAGATACAATAGCAGCAACTATGAGTTCAAACTTACCAGTTGTGAGGAAGGCACAGGCCTGGGCACTGTTTTGTTTTGCTGTGCATACGGTTGCTATGAGTGGGAACCAACTTGACATCTAGTAAGATCGACAAAGGACTATTGGCTACCTAAGGTGTACATGGACTCTGGTGTGGTGCTGTAGGCCACCCATGGAACCTCTATATAGTGTCTCTTTGAGTCGGAATCAACTCGATGACACACAACAACATCAGCAAAGTGGACATGCTCATTTCATTGCAGATTAAAGGGACACGTTTATACTTTTCTTTAGTTATGTTGATTAATATTCCAATGTTTAAACCAAGACACATCTAAAGGCTAATCTAAAGGTTAACATGGCAGGGAAGTACACTCTAACCACCATGATAAGTGGGAAAGTATAATTCTATAAAAGGAGAAGAGGAATGAATTGGGAACAGTAATTTAATTAAGAGAACTACTTCAGTAGTTCCAAAAGAAAATATATTAAATAAAACATCTATCTAACTATGTTTTATGGCTCATTATATAATTGTATTTGCATGTTATTCCATAATCTGGTTTTGTACTCAACAACACACTCTAGACATCTTTCTATGTCAATAAATTTAGGCGTACATCTTTGTTTAATTAAGAAATATGTTTAAGGAACAATTTTTTGCCTTAGACTCATTTCTGTTAATATCAGACAATAATAATTGCCCTTAGCAATATTAGTTAATGCAGCAGAGTAAAATAAATTGCATGGTAAATATGAATGTTGAAGGAAGGGCCTTCCATTCCCTGAGCAACTGTTGTTGCTTTTTATCACATCCTTAATGTTATTAAGACTTATATCTACAAGGCAACTTGTCAAGTCTAAATTAATGCTTCCCAAAGAAGAGTGCTCCATGATTTCAGGTTTACACAGAATGTTTTAAAATATCTACACATTTATTTATCTTAATGTACATTAGGAAAAAAATTTAGCCAGCACATAAAACCCATTATTTGATTAAACTTACTGTTTAGGATAAGAGAAAGCTTTTTGAAAAGGAAATCTGTCCATTCAAAAAAAAAAAATCATAAACACGATAATCAGAATGTTAGCTGATGGCAAAATGGAAAGTGTGATAATATCAGAAACATGACACGGCAACCACTAGCATGGTTGAATTATGTGCCCTGAAAAATACACGTCCAAGTCGTAACCCCCAGTATTTGTGATTGTGAACTTGTTTGCGAAAAGGTTATTACAGCTGAAATGAGTAAAGATAAGGTCTTTCAAGTGCACCCTAGTCCACAATGACAGGTGTGCCTATAAAGAGAAGAGACACAGACGGAGCAACACAGAGGTGGCTGTTCCTATGATGCCAGAGACAGCGACTGGAGTTGTGGTCACAAGCTAACAAACGCCTGGGACCATCAGGAGCTGGAAAAGGCAAAGGAGTCTTCATGGCCTTGCCCATAGCCCTGAATTGGAACTTCTAAATTTCCAAACTGTGGGGGGATAATTTTTGCTTTTTTTGAAGCCAGTCAGTTTATGAGATCTTTTATGACATCCCTGGGAAACTAATACACATTACCTAATGAAGAACCACGTAAAAAAATTAGCTGAACAAATTGCATTCAGTGGAAAAGAAAGCCGAATCAACAATCTTATTTCATTATCTTTTAAAACTATTTTCAATACACTACATCAACAATCCTTCTTTACCAAAATTAATTTTTGGAGTGAAGAAAAAATCATTTACCCTTTCAGATTGTTTACTAAAGCCTAACGAGCCAGGTGAGAAAATGATTATCCATCCAGATTTTCCAGGAACAAGGTAACATCAACAGAAACAATGCCATTTCTAGAAACTCCATTTAATGTGAACCCCTGAGTTACCAGTAGGAAACAATACCATTTCCAGGTGCCATCAATACCAAATCCCACTCATGACAACCCCATATGTGTCAACATAGAATTGTACTCCATATGGTTTTCAGTGGCCGATTTTTTGGAAGTGAGTCACCACGTCTTTCTTCAGAGGTACCTGTGGGTTGCACTAGGGTCATCCACCTTTTGATTACCAGCCAAGAATGTTAACCATTTGCACCATCCAGGGACTCTGAATAGAGGCCGTGCCATTCTTGAAATGCATAACATTTTGTTGTTGTTGCTGTTGTTGTTAGTTGCCTGTGAGTCTGTTCCAACTCATAGCAACAGAGTGAAACACTGCCAGTTCTATACCATCCTTACAATTGTTGCTATGCTTGAGCCCATTGTTGAGCTACTCTGCCAATCCATTTCATTGGAACTTTTGCACTAACCCTTTGTTTACTAAGCATGACATCCTTTTCTAGGCACTGGTGCCTCCTGAAAATACGCCCAAAGTATGAGCTATGAAGTCTGGCCATCCTGGTTTCTAAGGTGCATTCTGACTGTACTTCTTTCAAAACAGATTGGTTTAATTTGTCAGTCCATGGTACTTTTATTATTCTCCTCCAACACCACAACTCAAATACACCTGTTCTTCTATGTTCTTCCTTACTCGCTGTCAATTTTCGCAGGTATTATGAGGTTACTGAAAACATCACAACTTTGGTCAGATACAGCTTAGTCCTCAAACTGAGATCCTTTAAAAGGATTTATGCAGCAGATTTGCCTAATACAATATATCATTTGATTTCTTGAATGCTGTTTCCATGAGTGTAGATCGTGGATCCAATCAAAATGAAGTCTTTTACAGCTTCAATATTTTCTCCATTGATCATGATGTTATTTATTGGTCCAGTGGTGAGTACTATTGTTTTCTTTACATTTAGGTGTAACCGATACTGAAGGCAGTGGTCTTTGACCTTCATCAGTATTTTAAGTCCTTTTCACTTTCAGCAAGCAAGGTTATATTATCAGCATATGGTAGGTTGTTAATGAGTCTTCCTCCAATTCTGATGCCACATTCTTCTTCATATAACCCAGTTTCTCAGGTTATATGCTCATCATAGAGATTGAACAAGTATGGTGGAGGAATACAACCTGTCACATACCTTTCCTGATTTTAAGACACTCAGTGTTCCCATGTTCTGTTTGACCAACTGCTTTTTGGTCCAAGTACAGATTCCTCAGAAGTACAATTAAGTGTTCTGGAATACTCATACTTTGCAATGTTGGCCATAGCTTGTCATGATCCACACAATCGAAAGCCTTTGTGTAGTCAATAAAGCACAGGTAAACATCTTTCTGGTATTCTCTGCTTTCAGCCAAGAT
>NW_006408531.1:21735237-21741261 GCF_000296735.1 Chrysochloris asiatica
GCAATGTTGTCCATAGCTTGTCACGATCCACACAATCGAAAGCCTTTGTGTAGTCAATAAAGCACAGGTAAACATCTTTCTGGTATTCTCTGCTTTCAGCCAAGATCCATCTGATGTCAGCAGTGATATGCTTTGTTCCACATCTTCATCTGAATCTGACTTGAATTTCTGGCAGTTACCTGTCCATGTACTGTTGCAGCTGTTTTTGAATTATCTTTAGTAAAATTTTACTTGCATGGGATATTATGTTATTGTCCAATGGTTTCCACATGCCATTGGGTCACCTCTCTTTGGAATGGGTACAAATGTGGATCTCTTCCCATCAGTATACATGAGTGAGTGCCTTAGCACTGCATCAGTTTGTTGAAAGATTTCAATTTGCATTCCTTCAATTCTGGAGCCTTGTTTTTTGCTAATGCCTTCAGTGCACCTTATTTAATATTCTGGTGTTCTCTGACTGTGTTCCCCTGTTATACATAGGGTTTTCAGTGGCTAAACATTCAGAGGTTGTCTTCCTCTCCTTCTTCCTAGTCTCTTAGTGTGGAAGCTCTGCTGAAATCTGCCCACTATGGGTGACCCTGCTAGTATTTATAATACTAGCTTCCAGCATCACAGCAACATGCAAGCCACCACAGTATGACAAACTGACAGACAAGAAAGAGATGGTTAAGATTTAGAGAGGGCTCTCTTTAGACACAATGCTGGCAGATGTCAGAATTTAATAAATGCCATGACTAGTGGAAGAGGCAAGACCTGTTTTGTTGTATTTCATTGTTTTATTGGGTGTATATGTAAGGAGCTCTGGTAGCGTAGTGGTTACAAATTGGGCTGCGAACCACAAGGTCAGCAGTTTGAAACTACCACCTGCTCCTCAGGAGAAAGATGAGGCTTTCTACTCCTGTAAAGATTTACAGCCTCGGAAACCCTGTTCAGTGTCGCTATGGGTCGGAACTGACTCCACGGCACTTAACAACAACAACAACAATGATGCTATCTTTGCAAAGGCCTTTTTAATGATTAACTCAGGATATGAAAAGCTAGACCCATTGTCTTTTAAAATTGATGTTCATGACTAGGTGTTTGAAAGGTACAATGATATAAATTCAAGTAAATAGGAACAATAGCAGGGACCTTAAAGTTTTTCAAATGACCACACCTAGTTTGTCTTCATGCTCAAAATATTGTCACTTACTCATATGAATGAATCATCACTGTAAAGCTTCTGCTCTTCTCTGCCCCCTTCCATTGCTTTGTTGTTGTTAATTTCTAGTGTTTGAAAATTAGGTAATAAATCAAAAAATAGCTAGAAGCCCTCCTACCCAGAGCCCTTTGTGTTGAAACGATAGTGAAACATTGACACACAGTCACTTAGCTGCAGCATCATAAGGAGAAAACACGTCCACCGCCCTCACCACTCCCCATGGATCATTTCCCACTGAGACTGTGCTGCTTGCCAAGGCATGGGGCTTGTAACTCATTTCACATTTCATTCCTCCCCTCTGCTCAGCACTCCCTCTGATTCCTGAAAGCTATAAATCTTCTGCTGATGTATCATTATAAACACATTTTTTCAAGCAAGTATTGTTATTAGGTGCCGTCAAGTTGGTTCTGACTCATCATAACCTTACAACAGAAGCAAACACTGCAGGCTCCTGAGCCATCCTCACAATCGTTGCTATACTTAAGACCACTGGAATCATCACCCTAAATCTCTGCTGTAGTCCTTCCCTGTGGGCCCCTTTAATGGAGTCCTGGTGTGGTGCTGTAGGATAAAGCACTAGACCACAAGGTTGGCTTGAACCACAAGGCTGGAAGTTCAAATCCACCAGTTGTTCCTTGGAAACCCTGTACAGGGTCACTATGTATCAGAACCATCTCGATAATACTTAACAACAACAGTGATACCAGATTATTTTCCAAAGCTACACAGGCATGCAAGGCACTGTATTTGTAGTGGGAAATGCAGATTAATGTGCAGGTAGAGTCAACCAATGAAATGTCAAAGGTAAGACAATCCTACAGCAATGCAAATCACTGACAGATCATGATAATCTCTCCAGACCCAAATAATATGGTACAGTGGAATGGGACCCAAACCAGCTGAATATAGGGAGTGACATTTTGCAATATTATCTTGTCTTTGGCATGCATCAAACACTATACTCCCTCCAGTGAACTTCACAGAACCAAATAAAACTTTATTCCCATAGCTATCTTATTTCTATTTGACGTCAGCAGTCACTAAGAAGAGCTGGTGATGGTTTGAGTGTCCTTGAGTGCTCTCTGAGTTCTTGTGGTCCTGGTTTTATATCATGTTATTTAGATAGTAAGTCCAATTAGAGATAAACCCTGTAACTAGAATCACAATACTCAGGAAAGTAAAATAAGTGGACTGGGAGAAACAGTGATAATTGGTTATTTATTATATTGATATTAAGGCACAACTACCTATTGCTGTTGAGTAAATTCTGACTCAGTGATCCTCTAAGACAGTGAAGAATTTTCCCACGGCTGTAATCTTTACAAGAGTACACTGGCATATCTCTCTCCCCATGGAATGGCGGGTGAATGCAGATTTTTCAGTTAGCAACTAAGTGCTTAACCACTGTGCCACCAGGATTCCTTGAGGCGCTACAAGAAGATTTCAAATGCCTTCTGAACCCTGTTTAGAACTTTTGAGTCCTAAAATACAGCAAGTATATGAGAAGAATGCACGTCAAATGCAAAGAATGAGCTAAATGGAAAAGGTGTTAATTGTCTTACGAGATTTGTGATAATTTAAAAACATGTTCGTGTATCTGTTGGCGCCTTCTTTATAAAGGTGGGGTCTTGGTCCCCTCAGCTTAAATATGGGTGGTCTTTTAAGTCTTAGACTAATAAAAACTAGTTGAAGTGATGCAGTGTGTCTTGTGAGGTTAGATAATAATGGCTTTTTTCTTGTTCACAGAAACACTATAATGCAATATTTGTATCATTTATAAATGCATTTAATATGGTTGAAGGCATTTTACTAAGTTTTCAAACTAAGACTACGTGGTTTTTAAAGCTGTTGTATTTTCTAATTTAAACTCCTGATAAAAATAATTTCCTCTTATCATACATTTGGTAAGAATCTATTCTTATTTGATCTGTCCTGGGGATTTAACTGAATTGTCACTGCCAGGAGCAAGGAAGAAAGAAAATGCTCCCTGAATAAGAACTGAAGAAGTGTTTCTTAACTGCCAGCAACAGAAACAAATACAATAGTTTCTACATAAAAGAAAACCCTGCCCTGAAGACTTCCTGCCTCCTGGTAGGGTTGAACTAACTGTTCATGATACTTTCCTGCTAGCAACTTTAATGCCTAGCATTTATATATCATTTTGGTACATCCAGGTAAGTGTGGAACATCATTAAATGAGGGCCCTACAAAGACATTTCTTAGGGAGATTACAGGAAGTGAGAAAGTGACTTCCCCTTTAAACCACAATAAATGTATAAACCTTGATTCCTAGAACGCAGACAGGTTTTCAATTCCACCTCAAATGGTTAAGATGGAAAGACATGAAATATATATGAAAACCTAAAGAGTAAGGAAATGAACATATTGTTCTTAAAAGTGTTAGGGAATGGAGAAGCAAAAACTCGAATATTGAAATTGACAACCACACATAATACCTTATATTGCAGAATCCCTGGGTATGACAAAGGTTAAATGTTTGGCGGCTAGCAGGTCTACCCTAAGATGCATTCTAAGAAGACCTGGCAATCGGCATCTGAAAATCCTATGGGGCACAGTTCTACTTTGGCACACATGGGGTTGTCATGAGTTGGAATCCACTTGAAGGCCACTTGTTTTTAATATATTACCATTATAATAATTATATATAGGACAATATATAATTTTACATAGACGTATCTAATTTTATACCCAATTGAAGTTAAACTGCAACATTGCTTATGTCTTGGTTTTTTAACAATCCAAAATTTTCAACAAATATTCTGCTAAAATATGACATTTCCATGGACACAGAGCAGCTTCATTATAATATTGCACTTACCTGGTGTGGCACTATAGGATCAGCACTGGACTAAACCACAAGATCAGCTCTTCAAACCCACAGTTGCTCCTTGGAAACACTATACAGGGTCGCTATGAGTTTGGTGGCACTTAACAAAAACAACAACCAAGTGTTATTCCTATACATGTCTGTCTGTCTGTCTGTTGTTGTTGGTAGGTACTGTAGAGTTGGTTTTACCTCATAGGACTCACTGCCCAGTCCTGCACCATCCTCATAATTGTAGTTACGTTTGAGACCATTGTTTCGCCACTGTGACAATCCATCTCATTGGGAGTCTTCCTCTTTTTTACTGACCCTCCATTTTACCAAGCATGATGTCCTTCTCCAGGGACTGGTCCTTCCTGACAACATGTCCAAAGTCTTGAGATCTGCCCTTCTGAGGAGTATTTGGATGTATTTCTTCCAACAGAGTTGTTTGCTTTTCTGGCAAGTCTGTTATAGTCACCGCACAATACATGTATTTTCATCTATAAAACTTCACCTTTATACAACAACCTGTTGTGGTGAATATACATTAAAGTGACTCCCAATGACCTACATCCTTATATAACAACCTCCCCTAATGTGGGCATAACCTGTGACTTGCTTCTAACCAGTTGTTGTTATCTGGGTAGCCTTTTATCTGGGTTTGACTGTGTTTGTAGTTTTGTTGTTATGTGCCGTGGAGTCGGTTCCAACTCATAGCGACCCTGTACAGGGTTTCCAAGGCTGTAAATCTTTATGGGAGCAGAAAGCCTCATCTTTCTCCCACCAAGCTGCTGGTAGTTTCGAACTGCTGACCATGAGATTAGCAGCCTGATTTATAACCACTATGCTACCAGAGCTCTACAACAAAAGTAATATGATGTCACTTCCTTAATTGTATTTCCTTCTATAAGACTTTAGCTTAGCTGACTGCAGAGAGAAACATGTGTTGATCTTGAAGGAGCCAGTTGTGGGAGGAACTGCTGTGACTGCAAAGAGCTGAGGGTCTCAGCCCTATAAGCACAAGGAACTGGATCTGGTCACCAGTCAACAATTTGATTTCAGTTTTGTGAGATCCTAAAGCAAAAAACACTACTCAGATGTGCTTCAACACTTGGCTCACAGAAACTGTGGAATGATAAATTTATGTTGTTTTAAGCTTCTAAGATTGTGGCAATTTACTACATAGCAATGGGAAAATAACATGAGGTGGTACTACTATTATCTGTTTTACAGATGAGGAAATTGAGGAACCAAGCCAAAAAACCAAAGCTGGTGTCGCTGAGTTGATTATGACTCACTGTGACCTCATGTGTTTCTGAGTAGAACTGCCCTCCATAGGGTTCTCATTGCTGTGACTTTTTAGAAGCAGATCACCTGATCTGTCTTCTCAGGCACCTCTGAGTGGGTTTGAATCTCTTATTGTTCCATGAGTACCCTAACACTAGAAGCTTTGAATCACCAAAGGCATGATCACATAGCTTTGGGTCCAGACAGGCTGCTATAAATGCTTTCATGTATGCATGTTGTTGTTGTTAGGTGCCATTGAGTCAGTACCAACTCATAGTGACCTTATGCACATAAGGACGAAACACTGCACGGTCCTCGGCCAACCTCACAATTGTTGCCACACTTGAGCCCACTGATGCTGCCACTTGGCAAATCCATCTCACTGCGGTCTTCCTCTTTTTACCTGACCCTCCACATTACCAAACATGATATCCTTCTCTAGTGACTGGTTTCTCCTGACAATATGTCCAAAGTATGAGAGATGAAGTCTGGCTATCCTGGCCTCCAAGTAGCACTCTGGCTGCACTTCTTCCAACACAGATCTGTTGGTTCATTTGACAGCCCATGGTACTTTCAATATTCTCCCCCAACACATTACTCAAATGCAACAATTCTTCTTGTTGTTGTTGTTGTCAGGTGCCATCAAGTCGGAACCGACTCATAGCGACCCCATGTACAGCAGAATGAAACAATGTCCGATCCTGGGCCA
>NW_006408531.1:21741501-21743147 GCF_000296735.1 Chrysochloris asiatica
GGCATCAATTCTTCTATGATCTTCCTTATTCACTGTCCAGCTTTCGCATCCATATGAGGTTATTGAAAATACTATGGCTTGGGTCAGGCACACCTTAGTCCTCAAGCTGATATCTTTGCTCTTCAACACTTTAAAAAGGTCCTCTGCAACAGATTTGCCTAATGCAATGTATCGTTTGATTTCTTGATTTCTGCTTCCATGAGTGTTGATGGTTGACCCAAGAAAAATGAAGTCCTTGACAACTTCAATCTTTTCTCCATTGATAAGAATATTGTTTATTGGTCCAGTGGTGAAGATTTTTGTTTTCTTTATATTGAGGTGCAATAGATACTGAACACTATGCTCTTTGATTTTCATCAGTAAATATTTTAAGTCCCCTTCACTTTCAGCAAGCAAAGTTGTATTATCTGCATATCGCAGGTTGTTAATGAGTCCTCCTCAATCCTGATGCCATGTTTTTCTTCATATATCTCAGCTTCTCAGATTATTTGCTCAGCATAAAATTTGAATATGTATGGTGAAAGAATACAACTCTGTAGCATACCTTTCTTAATTTTAACCATTCAGTGTTTCCATGTTCTGTTTGAACAATTGCCTCTTGATCCATGTACAGATTCCTCATGAGCACAATTAAGTGTTCCAGAATACTCATACTTCATAATGTTGTCCATAACTTGGCATGATCCACACAATTCAAAGCTTTTGTGTAGTTAATAAAGCACAGGTAAACATCTTTCTGATATTCTCTGCTTTCAGCCAAGATCCATTGGACAACAGCAATAATATCCCTTGTTCCATGTCCATCTTCTGAATCTAGTTTGAACCTCTGGAAGTTCTCTGTCAATGCATGCTTGCAGCCATTTCTGTATTACCTTTAGTAAAACTTTACTCACGTGGGATATCAAAAATATTGTCTGATGATTTCCGCGTTCTGTTGGGTCACCTATCTTTGGAATGGGCACAAATACGAATCTCTTCCAATCGGTTGGCGAGATAGTTGTCTTTCAATTTTCTTGGCATAGATGAGTGAGTGTCTCCTGTGCCGCCTCACTTTTTTGAAAGATTTCAATTTTGATTCCATCAATTCCTGGTGTCTTGTTCTTTGCCAATTCCATCAATGCACCTAGGACTTCCTCCTTCAGTATCTTCAGTATCGTTGGCTCTTGATCATATGCTACGTCTTGAAATGGTTGCGCATCAACCATTTCCTTTTGGTAGAGTGACTCTATGTAGTCTTTCCATCTTCTTTTGGTGTTTTCTGCATCATTTGGTAAATTGTCCAGAAAATCCTTTAATAATGAAAGTTGAGGCTTGAATTTTTTCTTCAGTTTCCCCAGCTTGAGAAATGCTGCATGTGTTCTTCCCTTTTCGTTTTCTGACTCCAGATCTTTGCACATTTCATTATAATATTTGACTTTGTCTTCTCTAGCTAACCTTCGACATTTTCTGTTCAGCTCTTGTACCTCTTCATTTCTTCCATTTGCTTTAGCATCTCTACGCTAGAGAGCAAGTTTCAGTGTCCCTTCTGATATCCATTTTGATCTTTTCCTTCTTTCTTGTCTTTTTAATGACTTTTTACTTTAATTCTGTATGATGTTGTTGATATCATCCCACAACTCTTCTGGTCTTCAGTCTTTAGTGTTTAA
>NW_006408531.1:21743867-21759337 GCF_000296735.1 Chrysochloris asiatica
ATGACTGATCTGGATATGTTCTTTTTGACAATGAATGCAACACCATTCCTCTTCAATTTGTCATTCCTGGCATAGTAAACCATGTGGTCATCAGATTCAAAATGGCCAATACCAGTCCATTTCAGTTCACTAATCTCTAAGATATTGATGTTTATGTGTTCCATTTCATTTTTGACAATTTCCAATTATCCTAGGTACCTTACATGTTATGATTTAATGGATGTTTACAGCTGCTTCTCTTCATTTTGAGTTGTTCTCCATCAGCAAATGAAGGTCCCATGGGCTTTACTCCATTCGTGTCCTCACAGTCAACTCTACTTTGAGGAGACAGCTCTTCCCCAGTCACATTTTGAGTGCTTTCCAACCTGAGGGACTCATTTTCTGGCACTATATATGACAGTGTTTCTCTGCTATTCATAAGATTTTCAGTGACTAAATATTTGGAAATAGTTTGTCTCTCTTTCTTCCTAGTCTGTGTTTGTCTGGGAGCTCATCTGAAACCTGTCCATCATGGGTGACCCTGCTGGTATTTAAAATGCCTGTGACATAGCTTCCAGAATCACAGCAATTCACAAGCCACCACAGTATGGCAAACTGACAGGCGAGTGGTGGATGTTGTTGTTAGTTGCTGTCAAGTTGGTTTCCACTCTTAGGACCCTCTGTGCAACAGAACAATCACCTTTCACAATATGCATGTATTATAATTCATTCATCTCATCTCCTATTTTAAGCAATTGTGCTATACCTAATTTTCATAATTTTAATAGACTACAATAAACATCTTTTTATATTCATATTTGAATATTTCTGTATGATACAATTTTTATAAATAGATTTTTCAAACTAAGAATTTGAGCATTTTAAGCACATATATTTGGCATATTACTGAATAATTTTCCAGAAAGGTGGTACAAATTTATGACATCATCAGAGTGTTTAAAAGTTTTTTTTTTTAACCAAACCCTTTCCAAACTTAGGTATCACTTTAGAATCATTGATAATTTGATAAGTAAAGACTACATCTTCATTGTTGTCTTTACTTGCATTTCTAATTACTTGTGACATTGAACTTTAAAAAAATGCTTTACTGGATATTTGTATTTACTTTATAAATGATTGTACCAATGATTTGGCTCATTTTCCTACTGGGTCTTTGATTGTTATCTTATTAATTTGTAGAAAACTTTTATGACCTAAAGATGTTTTCCTCTTTAAAATATATAGTGGAAATAAAACATCTTCCCAATTGTAATTTCCTTCTTAATTTTTATTTTTAAATTTTTGGACATAAGGGATTTAATTTTTTTTAAAGTTAGATGTTATATAATCTAGACTTTCTTCCTCAGATTTTATATATAGAAAAACATTCCACAATTTGAAAATAAAAGTATTTACCTATTATTTCTAAGCTTTCAAGCACCAATGGGTTGTTCATTTGCTTTATAAAGTTTTTGAGCAATGTTCTCTGAAAAACTTACTTTTCTGCTCTGATAGACTTCAGAGTTAGGCAAAATAAAGGCAGAGTCATTCCTTGAGACAACCCCAAAACAGGATAAAAAATGACCAGCACAATTATTTGAGAATAACCAGAACTAGGGCCCCACACTGGGAAAGCAGAATGCCATCTTTAAGACCACTGACAAGTCAGGAATGTGAGTGGAGCAAAGACAAGGAAAACACTGCAAAGCTGCCCTTGTTAGGTGCCATCAAGTCAATTCTGATTCATTACAACTCACAGGTGTTGTATTTGAGCCCACTGCTGTATCACTATGTCAACCCCTCTTGTTGGGAAATCTTCCTCTTTTTCGCTAACCTCCACTTTTCTAAGCATGTAGTCCTTCTTTAGGAACTGGTCCCTTCTACCATGTTCAAAGTATGAGAGACAAAGTTTCCCTATTGTCACTTCTAATGATAAGCAGTCCACTTTTACTTCTTCTAAAAGAGATTTGTTCATTCTTCTGGCAGTCCATGGTACTTCCAATGTTCTTCTCCGACACCTTAACTTAAATGCACTGATTCTTCTACACTCTTCCTTATTCATTGTCCAACTTTCACATGCATATGAGACTAATGAAAATACGATGGCTTGAGTCAGGTCACCTTAGGTCTCAAACCGATATCTTTGCTTTTCAACACTTTTAAGACGTCTAATGCAACAGATTTGTCTTATGTAATACACCTTTTCATTTCTTGACTGCTGCTTCCATGAGCGTTGATTGTGAATCCAAGCAAAATGAAGTCATTGACAACTTCAATCTTTTCTGTTTATCATGACTTATTTATTGGGCCAGTTGTGAGGATTTTCTATTTTTGTGCATTGAGGAGCAATCCATACTGAAGGCTGTAATATTTGATATTCATCAGTAAGTATTCCAAGTCTTCTTCACTTCAAGCAAACAAAGTTGCGTATCTCAGGTTGTTAATGAGTCGTCCTCCAATTCTTCTTCATAACATCCAGCTTCTCTGATAATTTTCTCAGCATACAGATTGACTAAATATGGTGAAAGAGTAAAGCCCTGTTGTATACCTTCCTGATTTTAAACCATTCAGTATCCCCTGCAAAAACTGTCCTACCATTTTTAAATTGCCTTTTCTTGGTTCTGAATTCACTTGCTGCTATAAGCCTTTAACTATTCTAGAGTTTTGACAAAGTTGACTTTTACTTTTAAATTTTTTTCAGTGTTTCTAGGGAAAGAATAGGCCCTTGGAGCTACCTACTGTGCCATTTACATTGGTCTGTCCATAATGCTTTCCTTGTCTGATTTCCTTAGTTTTCCATTTGGTTAAGATACAGGTATACTTTGGCTTAGTATCAATAAATAGATCCTGCTATTTAATAATGAAGTTTCTTTATATCCATTCAGTACTTAAAGGGACCATGTTGTTATTGTTGTTAAGTGCCATCAAGTCAGTTCTGACTCACAGCGACCCTGTATAGGGTTTCCAAGAAGTAGCTGGTAAGCTTGAGCCACTGACCTTGCAGTTCAAACCGACTTTGCAGTTCAGTGCATCAACCCATCACCACCACTCAATCCACTATTAAATTCTCCAGGCCACTTTTGGGCAAGGGTATGGTCCCTCTGGAGTCCTGGTGTGGCACTACAGGTTAATGCACTGGACTGCAAAGTCTCCGTAGAACTGCAAGATCAGTGGTTCAAGCTCACCAGCTGCTCCTTGGTTTCCGGGAGTTCTGGTGTGGCACTCTGGGTTAATGTGCTGGACTGCAGAGTTGGTTTGATTTTGCAAGTTCGGCAGTTCAAACTCACCAGTTGCTCCTTGCAAACCCTACACAGGGTTGCTATGGATTAGAACCAACTAGATGGCACTTAACAACAACAACAATAGGGTTTCTGAGGCTGTAAATCTAAATGAGAGCAGAAAGCCTCATGTTTCTCTTGTGGACAGGTGGTAGAAGTACTGACCTTGCAGCTAGATTGGGTAGCCCTTGTTTTTCAGTTTAATATTTAACATCCTATTTGGAATATAGAGTCCTGGTGTGAGCTGCAGGATAATGCACTGGACTGCAAGGTTGGTTTCAACCAAAAGATAGGCAGTTCAAACCCACCAGCCACTCGTTGGAACTCTTATACAGGGTCGCTATGAGTTGGAACAAACTCAATGGTACTTAACAACAACAACAATGTTTGGGATATGCACAATAGCTGACAAGATGCAGGGCTAGAAGCTTTTGTCTAGTAGTTAATTAGTTCACAGAAAGGAATATAAATTTTTTGAAGCCCAAAATAATGAATAAAATTACAAAATGGATTTCTCATCAAACTTGAAATGGAATTTAATTAGAGCAACTCAAGCAGGACTTCTTCCTTTGTGAAAATGTTACAGTACACAATTTATATGCATACAAAAGAATCTTTGTAAGAGGCACCAGTCATAATAAAAGAAGCTTATTTGTGTAAAGGACTGTCATGATACTTTGGAATCCAAAGGTGCATTTTTTATTAAGTGTTTTTAAATTGCATTTTTTAGTTCTCCATCATTAAAAAGTAACCTGATCTAGTTTCAGGAAACAAGTAAACAAACAAACAAACATAACAAAACAGATACACTCTATTTTTTTGCATCTTCCTCATAATGTCCTTCTGTGTAATTGATCCCAGCACCCAGATGTAAAAACTGCTGTTTCTTCAAAATGTTAAAGAATATGAAAAGATAATTCTCTATGCTTTTGATGCCTGCCAGAAAATTTCAATATGGTGCACTAAGCAACCTGAATGAGTCAGAGAATTTGTAAACAATAAGGCAACCACAGTTAGAAGAGCAAAGCAGCTTTTAAAAAATACAAATATAATAATAGATGCTGTTATATCACTAGATCATAAGTACAGACCCTAATTCAGTCCTGAGTACAGGTGGGAATTGTTGGCATTGTCTGGATCACAAAAGAAATATGCTGTTGTTGTTGCTAAGTGCTGTGGAATCAGTTCCAACCCATAGAGACCCTGCATAGGGTTTCCGAGGAGAGTTGGGCTTGAACTGCCAACCTTGCAGTTCAAACTGACACTGCAGTCCAGTACATTAATCCACAGCACCACACCAGGACTCCCAAAGGGAATATATGAGCCATTTATTATACATTAGTTTGTCTTACTTTTACTTACTACATCTTCTCAGTCTGTAATTCCTTCAGTTGGAAATGTACTCTTCCCTCCCGGGAACATGAGGCAATTAGAGAGGGCCAAAAACAGTGAATACATAAATAACTTAGTTCTTCCTCCATAAACACACGCAGTACTGTTATTGGCCCTCATGGGAGGGAGAAAAGGCTATAGGAATGGGCTTGAGGGGTGGGGCTGAGAAGTGGGAGTGGATTGTTCTGGAAAAAGAACAAGTAGGTCAATCCAAAGAAGGCAGATGGCCTGCATCCTCTGGAGCTCCCCTGAGCTGTGGCTGATCTGTGCTATGAAAAAACAAATTGATGTGGTGGGCACAGGGCAGAGAGAGCACCAGCTGAGTCAGTCTGATGGGCAGGGGGAAGAGGTGGCAACTAACTGAGATTACGTAGGCAAAATGAATACATGCATAGCGCTTTACAGTTCATTCATCCTTTTCCTCTTCAGTATGTCGTATGTTCTTTAGCAACTGAATTATATAAAAGGCAAATATTGTTACCCCAGATAATGTCTTTTATTTTCATAAATGAAGACATTGAAGCTTGCCTAATATCATAATTTTGGTACAGCTACAACTGTAACTCCAATTGAAATCACTTTATACCTCTAAAACTTGTGTTATTCAGACCATCAGCCCCAAACTGACCTACTTACTCAGCTGTGGATCAAATCGCAACGCAATAATGGAAGTCCTCTAATATGGCTGGAACTGAGGTGGTGACAGAGATGGAGAGTACAAAGATTTCTAATTTATCCTAAAGGGAATGAGAAGACTATGGTCATTTTTATGTTTTAGAACAGAGATTAGCAAACTACAGCCCTTGGATTAAATCTGGTCCATTGCTTGTTTTTGTAATTAAAGTTATATTGGACTACATGCATATCCATTTGTTCATGTATTGTCTATGGCTGTGGCACTGTAGGATAAGCACTGAACTGCTAACTTCCAGGATGGCTGTTCAAATCCACCAGCCACTTTTCAGAAACCTTATACAGGGTCACTATGAATTGGAATATACTTGATGACACTTAACAACAACAGCAATATGACTGATTCTGCACTACAACAGTGGAGGTCAGTAGGTGCAGTAGAGACCATTTGTTGCTATTGATGTGTATTGTTGAGTCAGTTCTGACTCATAGTCACCCGATTTAGGGCTTTCAAGGCAGCAAAGCTTTATGGGATCAGAAAGCCTCTTCTTTTTCCCATGGAGTGGCTGGTGCATTTGAACTGCTTACCTTGTGGTTAGCAGCCTGATGTGTGAACCACTATGCAATCAACACTCCCAGTAAAAATTATATTGTTATTGTTTTTGTTGTTGTTAAGTGTTGTTGACACGGTTACAACCCATAATGACCATGTATAGGGTTTCCAAGGAACAGCTGGTGAATTTGAACTGCCAACCTTGTGGTTCATAGTCCAGTGCTGATCCTACAGTGCCACACCAGGACTCCAGACTATAGAGACTATTGGTGGTGGTAGTTAAGTGCCGTCAAATTGGTTCCAACTCATAGTGACTCTATATAGGGTTTCCAAGGAGCAGCTGGTGAGTTTGAACTGCCAACTTTGTGGTTTAAACTGACCTAGTGATCCATTGCTAGGACCCTCAAAACCTAAAATATTTACTCTCTGATCCTTTACAGAAAAGGTTTGTTAACTTTTATTCTAGAAAGTCAACAAAAGTGCTGCAATGTTGATTAGAGGGAGTCCAGTTGAGAGGCAGGAGGCCCAACCATAGGCTTCCTCAGAAGTCTATGCAAGATGACAGTGGTCTGAAGTTAGCTTTGGTGAGTGGAAATGAGAGAATGTACATAGATTTGAAAGATTTTGAAGACAATACTTGACAAGACACAGGGACTAGATACGTGGGTTGAGAAAGCAAAAAGCAAGGATTTCATTTACACTGTTGTTGTTTTTTGTTGGTGTTATTATTTTGCTGTTGTTTGTTTTGTTTTGTTTTTCAGTTTGGTAAGTAAAGACATGAGATTAGAGGCCTTTAGAATGTAGAGTGCTAAGAGACGATTCCCCAGTGATACCTGGATGAACATAACCGTATAAGACTAGGAAGCAAAAAGAAGTTCTCAGAGAAGGTTGCTAAAGAATTCTCTAAGAATTGAGAGGACTGTCAAGGGCCAATGGCGTAAAAATACTGCTGGGTACAAGTGAGGCTAAGGACTTGCCATTGAATGTGAGAAGAAGGAAGAATTCCTGAGGAATGGTAAGAGCCATAAACCACACTGGTAGGTTCAGGAGTGATCAAAAGGTGAGAAAGTGGAAACAGACTCTCAAGAGGTTTGTATTTGAAGGAAAAGATGGAGCCATGTGGTGGCTGCAGGGAGACCTAGGATTGAGTGATAGCTTTACTTTTTTGTTTTTTCTTGTAATAAAGGAGCTGTGTGAGCATGCTTAATACTGTTGATGAGGAGCCAGTAAAGGAAGAAGCCCAAGATACAGGACCAATGGCACTAATGAAAGGTGGCTGCAGAGGAGGTTGTTGTTGTTGTTGTTAAGTGCTGTCAAGTCGGTTCTGACCCATAGCGACCCTGTACAGGGTTTCTGAGGCTGTAAATCTTTACGGGAGCAGAACGCCTCATCTTTCTCCCAGGAGAGTGGCTGGTAGTTTTGAACTACTGACCTTAAAGTTTGCAGCCCAATTTGTAACCACTACGCTACCAGAGTTCCTTAAGAATTTAGAGAGAATAGAAAATAAGATCATCTATTGAGAGGAAGAGATGGAGCCATATCATACAAGGGACTTAAAAAATAATAATAATGGAAAAATTCAGTACTCTTTTAATTCCATTTATTCACAAACATTTTGAAGTCCCCTCCGAGGTGGTTTGGATAGTAATTATAAACAATGAAAAAGAAAAAGCTAGGAATCCAAAACTGCTGTCTTAGTTATCTGGCACTGTTAATAACAGAAATGCCACAAATGGGTGGTTTTAACAAACAGAAACTAATCTTCTCACAATTTGGGAAGCTAGAAGTCTGAACTCGGGGTGCTAGCCCTGAGGGGAGGCTTTCTCTTTCTGTTAGCTCTGGAGGAAAGTCTGTGTCTCTTTTGAGCTTTTGCAGTTGGACAATTTTCATCTGAGTGGTGTCTCTTTTTCCCATCTCTGTTAGCTCATTTGCTTGTTTAATCTCTTTATATCTCAAAAGTGGTTTATCTAAGACACATCCTATGCTAAAACTATTTCATTAGCATAACTTAGACAATCTGTTCCCAAATGGGATTATAGCCACAGGTACAGGGATTCCAATTTATATATTTTGGGGGGAGGTGGGGACACAATTCATTGCATAGCAATTGCCAAGGAAATCTAAAGACTCAGATGAAGATGGTGAATTATAATGGCTTGAATCTGTGATTTTTTTCACCAATGTGAAGGGTTTGAATAGAGAATTAAGAACAAAATTTCAGAAGTAAGGAATTCCAACAACTCAGAAGTCCAGTGGAGAAGAGGGATGGTTTCTGTCTTTCCTTTCTGTGAATATTCTAATCTTTAGCCTAGAATCAAATTAGGTCCCAGAAGAATACAGAGATGGACTATATCAATTCAGTCCCCCATAGAAGTGATTTCATTACATTTGAATTCAATTGTCTGATGTCTTCTATTATCTATAGCTTTAAGTCCCAGTTCATTGGAAATTGTACTACAAACCCCAGTTGATCCTAAACTTTGTTAAAACTATTAATCTGAGTCTTGAGTGTGTCTAAAGGATTGAATAGGAGAGGAAAGGAGGGGTATCTTTACATGAGCGTTAGAGAAACTAAACACATGTTAAGAGGCAAGAAAATCAATGTATTATTGACATCTTGAACAATAAATTCAAGTTCTCATTTTTGGAATCTCAGAATTAGTGAGCTACAAGAAAAGTTCAAATAAAATTGAAAGAATTATTTCACCAATTCTCTATGGGCAATGAAATCGAGGTGTGAACCTTACTAATGTTCAGAGTTACAATTCGCAAATTTGCTTATTAGAGTTAAGCTTTGTTCCAAATCCTTGATCAACATTGTCTCATCTAATTAAACAATATTTTGGGGCGGTATTAATATTATTCTCCTTTAATAAATGGAGAAACTGAGGCAAGCAATACTAAGCCATTGTCTTAAGTTCACACAGCTGGTTGTCATGCAACAATTCACACTGGCAAGTCCCAAACCAAAACTCTTCCACTAACCTAGAACCTTTCTGACACCAGTAATCTCAGCCCATAAAGTCAAATGTACAAGAAAAGTTTGAAATTTACATATCTCAGCTTAATCACTGTGTAAGTCTCATCCTGAAAGGTTTATGAATTGTTAACCTAAGTTATTTAAGGTTTTCACTCTCATTCTGCTGTGAGTTACTATCAGTGTTTGGGGCCATATAAGGTGCCGTGGCAATGAGGATCCCTGAATCTTGGTAATCTACCTGCACTAGTTAATCATTCACTGTGGCCCCTAGACCACGGGCCAAAATTAGTCAGATACAATAGGTCCATTTCATCTTTCCTTAAAGTTTTTCAAATGTAATATTTTGCTTTAAGTAGCACATGTACTCTAGACTTCTTTGGCAGCCCTACCAGTCTCCCAGTTACATCTCTCCAAACCTGATGCTCATGTGCATGTTACCCACCAGGATCCTGGGCACATTGGACTTGTCACTCTAGCTTCAGAACCCACACAGCAGTCTTGGTATTTGGGGTCATGTAGGAGGAGTTCTGGTGTGGTGCTGTGGGTTAATGCGCCAGACTGCAAAGTCGTTTGAACTGCAAGGTCGGCGGTTCAAGCTCACCAGTCACTCCTCTGAAACCCTGTATAGGGTCTCTATGGGTCAGATGGCACTTAACAACAACAACAACAACAGGAGGAGGAGGCCAGACAGTAGAACCTTCCCTTCTGGGTACAGAAAGGCCCTTGGAAGTATTGTTGTCTCTGATAGCACTACTAGAAATGAGCATGCATGTCCTCCCATCCCTTTTCCACAAGCATGGGCATTGGCAAGATTTCATATTGTGCCAAATTCTCACAAAATTTATTTTACCTCAGGACTTTGTTGTTGTTAGGTACCATCAAGTCGGTTACAACTCATAGCAATCCTATGTGCAACAGAACCAAACACTGCCAAGTGCTAAAACCAAGTACAAAAATTCTTGTCTGATTTTACAAGAGGGAGAGGAAATCAAACTCAAAATCATCCCAAGGCCGAATCTTTTGAAGCAAAAATCTGACATGCTTCCACCCCACAACCTTCTATCCCCTATTCGGACACCAACCATCCCTCCCACAGCACTCTTTGCTTTGTATCCGGTTTAATATTCCATTGCAGTGACCACACAGAACTCATGACAATACTCAAGATTATGGGGTTTATTAGGGAAATGAACAGGATACAATTCAGCATCTGAAAAATTCAGGACACAGCAGTTCTCCAATCAGGAACGCCTCTTGTCTGCCATACTGCAGGCATGCCTCACTCTTGTCATTGACCTCCCAGCCATGAGGCCCCTTGACCTCTGCCCTACTTGGGTCAGTGTTACAATGCCCTTTTAGCCAGTCTGTAACTACTCAAAGGCACATTCTACAAACCAGTCTCATGCCCATAGGCATTCAGCTTTACTCAGTACATGTGCCTAGAAACCACACATGCTTTGTCTGTCCATACCACTATCTTTGCTGTCATCTCTGCTGTCCCTGCTTTTCTAGGTAGAAATCTCCACTCATGCTCTTCCTTCTTTTTTTTTTTTTAATCCACACTCTGACTGTTGAATTTATTTTAATCAACATTTACAAAGGACAAATACATCATTTTCTGACATAATCCCCTTGCTTTTCAATACATTTTGTTCATCTGTCAACAAGCTTTCATACTCTCTTATTAATAAATGTTTTAGGCTGAGCTGTGAGCTGTGAATACATCACTGTCTTCACTTGTTCAAAGGAGATGAATCTTCATCCTCGATGGGCTGCTTTCAGGGGACCAAATGGAGTAAGATCAGGACTATAGAAAATGCTTTAACACCTCAAAAGAAAATCTTTGCAGCATGTCAACAGTGTGGGCAGAGGTGTGTGGATGTGCATTGTCATGCAAGATCACAGTGTCCTTGATTGTAGTCCTCTGTGTTTAATCTGAAGTTTAAGCTTCAGTTCCTCAGTGAGAATCTCACTGTAATGAGTTGTTGGACATATTTCCTGGTAGTGTCCCAATACTGGCCCTTGAGGATCCCAGAAAACTGTAAGCATCGATTTTCCAGCTAACGGTTGACTTTTGAACTTTTTCTTGGCCAGTGACTGAGGATGTTTATATCCAATATTCTACTGTTTACTCTCAGGATCATAGTGATGAATCCACGTCTCATCACCAGTAACAACTTTTTAAAGAAACTTCTTCCTTCCTTCATGTAATGGTCCAAATCTTCTTTGCAGATGTCCAAAACTTTTGTTTATGCTCATCCATGAGTTGTTTTGGTACCCATCTCACATAAACTTTTCAAAATCCATGTCTGTCATAGATTATTTCATAGTTAGATCTATGGCTGATTTGCAAATGATTTGCACATAATCCACTGTCACTTGTCTATTGGACAAAATCATTTTACATATATGCTCAATGTTGTCATCAGCTGTGGACATGGAGGGGCGTTTTAATATAACTGGAGAGTGGATGATTTTTGACTCATCCTATAATCCCACCCCGCCACTTGCCATACTAGTTTAACCTAGTATGAATTTGTGTAGCTTCTTCTTTCGTATAAAACCTTTCACTAAAAAAAAATTCTATTTTATTAATTTCTGAGCTGTTAAACATCTTTCAAAATTATCCTTCAAATTTCTGTTTCAAACAGTTGTTAGAACAAATCATTGCAGTGAAAACAGTAAGAGAAACAAATCAATGGGACTGCCTTGTTTTTCTGTTCTTGTAAGTTTTCCAAGTCTTTGACATGCTATAGTCTTATCACTTTCTTATTGCTCTCTATTAAGAATTCTACTCCATAAATGCCCAGAACATGTTTCTTTTACAGTTAATGGTACTGAAAAATCAATGAAACAATTTTTTTTATGATTTGCATGTTTATTCCAATTATGTAAACGTATGTGCATATGATATCCAGATAAAAATATGGATAAAATACAATTTTGGGGGGAAGGTTTAAAATGAGTTTTATTATTCTTGGACAGCCTCTAAAATGTACTGGAGATGAGAGAATGGAAGCACTGAGTCTAGATAGAAGATAATAGGCATACTGACAGCGAATGATGATTGCTGGTCTGCCCCTAGTCAGCTGCATGGGGAATGTGGTTGTTAGGTGCCATCAAGTCAGTTCTGACTCACAGCGACCCTATATATAACAGAACGAAACACAACCAGGTCCTGCACCATCCTCGCAATTGCTGCTACACTTGAGCCCAATTCTGCTGCCACTCTGCCAATCCATCTCGTTGGGGAGGTTTCCCTCTTTTCTGCTGACCCTTCACGTTACCAAGTATGCTGTCCTTCAGGGACTGATCCCTCTTGATAATATGTCCAAAGTATGAGAGACGAAGTCTAGTCATCCTGACTTTTAAAGAGTATTCCTGCTGTACTTCTTCCCAAATGGATGCTTTTGGTCTTCTGGAAGTCTGTGGTACCTTTAATATTCTTCTCCAACACCATAACTCAAAAGCATCAATTCTACAGTCTTCCTTATTCATTGTCCAACTTTCACATCCATATGAGGCTACTGAAAATACCATGGCTTGAATCAGGCACATCTTAGTCCTCAAACTGACAACTGTGCTCTTGAACACTATAAAGATGTCTTGTACAGCAGATTTGCATGGTGCAATATGTCGTTTGATATGCTCTTCCTTCTTGATGGTTCTGGGGTCATCTGTTCCTGCTTCTAATATGGCTTCTTTTAAGACTACCTGGAGGGCAAAATGAACCATTCCCAGCCTTAGAGCCCTGTATACCATATTTGCATTGTATAGCACTGTGAGCTAATGTGTTGGGCTGCAAAGTTAGTTTGAATGACAAGGTTGGCAGTTCAAGCTCATCGACCACTCCTTGGAAACCCTATACAGGGTTGTTATGGGTCAGAACTGACTCAGTGGCATTTAGCAACAACAACCCATTACTTGGTAGGAATTAAGAAGACTTTGGATTCAGAAGCCATATCAAGTAAATTCAAGGTACCACACAAAGCTTAGTCCCTCCTGATAACTTGTCCAAAGTATGAAAGATGAAGTCTCACCATCCTGGTTTCTAAGGAACATTCTGGTTGTACTTCTTCCAAGACTGGTTTCTTTGTTCTTTTTGCAGGCCATGATATTTTCAATATTCTTCTCCAGCACCATAACTCAAATGTATCAATTCTTTGACGGTCTTCTTTATTCATTGTCCAACTTTCACATGCATATGAGGCTATTGAAAATACCATGGCCTGGTTCAGGAGCACCTTAGTCCTCAAACTAAGATCTGAGCTCTTGAACATTTTAGAGAGATTTTGTGCAACAGATTTGCCTAATGCAATACATCATTTGATTTCTTGGCTGCTGTCTCCATGAATGTTACTTGTGGATTCAAACAAAACGAAGTTTTTGACAACTTAAAATATTTTCTCCATCTATCAGGATGCTATTATTTATTGGTCTAGTTGTGAGGATTTTTTTTTTTTCTTTATATGGAGATACAATCCATTCTGAAGGCTGTAGTCTTTGATCTTCATCAGTAAGCACTTCAAGTCCTCTTTGCTTTCAGCAAGCAAGGTTGTATAATCTGCATATTGCATATTGTTAATTAGTCTTCCTTCAATCCTGATGGTCACATTCTTCTTCATATATTCTAACTTCTCCAATTATTTGTTCAGCATACAGATAGAATAAGTATGGTGAAAGAATACAACCCTGGTGTATACCTTCCCTAATTTTAAACCACGTGGTATCTCCTTGTTAAGTTCCAACCATTGCCTCTTGGCCTATGTACAGGTACCTCATGAGTGTTATGGAATACACATTCTTTGCAATGTTATCTAGAGTTTGTCATGATCCACACAGTCAAAAACCCTTGTGTGGTCAATAAAGCACAAATAAACTTTCTGGTATTCTCTGCTTTCATCCAAGATCCATCTGATATCAGTAATGATATCACTAGTTCCATGTACTCTTCTGATTCCAACTTGAATTTCTGGCAGTCGCTGTACTGTTGCAGCTGTTTTTAATTACCTTCAGCAAAATTTTACTTACATGTGATATTAATGATATTGTTCCATGATTTATGCATTCTGTTGGGTCACTTTTCTTTGGAATAAGCACAAACATGGATCTCTTATAATAGGTTGGCCTGGTAGCTGTCTTGCAAATTTCTTGTCATCGATGAGTAAGTACCTACAGTACTTCATCAATTTACTGAAAAATTTCAATTTGTATCCCATCAATTCTTGGATGCTTTTCCCCAGTGGATTTCTTCTTTCAGTACCTTTAGTTCTTGATCATATCTTACCTCTTAAAATGGCTGAACATTGACTATTTTATCTTGGTACAGTTACTCACTGTGTACATTGCATCATCTTTTGATGCATTCTGTGTAGTTCAATATTTTGCCCATTGTTGGTGTTGCTGTTTTTAAGTGCCGTTGAGTAAGTTCCAATGTATAATGACCCTGTATAGGGTTTCCAAGGAACAGCTGGTGAGCTTGAACCACTGACTTTGCAGTTTAAACGGCTTTGAAGTTTGGTGTATTAACCCACAGCACCACACCAGGAGTCCATTTTTACCCATTGTTGTTGTTAGGTGCCATCAAGTTGGTACCAACTCATAGTGACCTTATGCACAGCAGACTGAAACACTGCCCGATCCTGGGCCAACCTCACTACTGTTGCCATGCTTGAGTCCACTTGGCAAATCCATCTCATTGGATGGATTTTTCTCTGACCCTCCATCTTAACAAACCCATAGAATCCCTCAATATTGAAAGACAATGCTTGAATTTTTTCTTCAGCTTTTTCAGCTTGACAAATGATGAGCCTGCTCTGCCCTTTTGATTTTCTGATTCCAGATATTTCATTGTAATACTTGACTTTGTCTTCTCAAGTTGACTTTTGACATTTTCTGCTCAGCTCTTTGACTTCCTTTTCTTCCATTTCTTCCATTAGCTTTAACATCTCTATGCAAGAGAGCAAATTTCAGTCTCTTCTGATATCTATTTTGGCCTTTATTTCTTTTCTGTCTTTTTAATGAACTTGGAAACCATCTCAAGAACAGATTTGATGCATTTAACACTAACAACCAAAGACCAGAAGTGTTGTGGGATGACATCAAGAACATCATATGGGAAGAAAGCAAAAGGAGTCCAGGGCTTAGAATTTGAAAAATAAAAGCCAGGATTTTCAATTTTATTCTGCTCTTTTCTTTCCTGGGGCAGAGTACCACAAGTGTGCATTGCTTCAACAGGAGGAAGAAAAAAAAAAGAGAGAGAGAGAGAGAATATAGAAAGGGATACATAAGACAATGTGATAGTTTTATAGGTCAATTTGGTTAGGCTATGGTGCACAGCTGCTTGGTCTATCACTGATCTTGATGATGTTATGAAGTCATTTAAAAAACAAACAACCACTGCTTAATCTACTCTGATTCAGAGTACGACTGTTCTCTATAAGGTTTTCAATAGATGATTTTTCAGTAGAATATCACCAAGTCTTTTTTCCAAGTTGTCTCTGGGTGGACTTAAGCTTACAACCTTTCAGTTAGCAGAAAAACAAATTAACTGTTTGCACAAACAGGCACTTTTATGAAGGAGTTAACATGTGATTAAAATAGTTTGCCTTTGTAAAGACAAGTGGTAGCCTAGAATCCTTGTTGTTGTTGTTGT
>NW_006408531.1:21760697-21763786 GCF_000296735.1 Chrysochloris asiatica
GCCTCATCTTTCTCCCGCGGAGCGGCTGGTAGTTTCGAACCGCTGACCTTTAGGTTCGCAGCCCGATTCGTAACCACTACGCTACCAGAGCTCCAGTGATTAGTTTTTCCTTCTCTTCAAAGAATATTGCTAGAATCTGGATCAGGATTGCATTATATCAGTAGCTCGCTTTGAGTAGTATTGACATTTTCACAATGTTAGGTTTTCTTATCCATGAACATGGTGTGTTTTTGCATCCATATATATCTCTTTTGGTTTCATGCAGCAATATTTTGTATTTTTCTTTGTATAAGTCTTTTACAGGCTTGGTTGATTCATTCTTAAGTGATATTGATTCATTTCTAAGTCATCTTTTGGGTGGCTATTTTTAATAGTATTGTTTTCTTTATCTCCTCTTCATTAGTGTAGAGGAATCTGACTAATTATTTGTTTGTTTGTTTATATGTTGATCTTGTATCCTGCCACTTTGCTAAATCCTTCTATTAGTTATAGTAACTTACTTGAAGAATCGGTAAGCTTTTCTATGTATAGGATCATGTCTTTTGAAAATAAGTATAGTTTTACTTCTAGCTTACCAGTTTGGTGGTTGGAGGTTATGTGCTGTGGAGTCAGTTCCAACTCATAGTGACCCTGTACAGTGTTTCTGAGGCTATAAATCTTTAAGGGATGCCCTTTATTTCTCTTTCTTGTCTACTGCTCTGGCTAGGACTTCCAGTAAATATTGAATAAGAGTGGTGCTAACAGGTATCCTTGTCTGCTTCCCATTCTCAAAAGAAATGCTTTCCTTTTAAGCCCATCTTCAGCCTACAATGGGTTGGATTATCAAAAAAGGGGTCTAGATTGTACTCAGGAAAACAGGTTTCGTAACCTTGGGTGGAATACTGAGCCCCACCCAGAACCTTTGAGGGTGGGGCATTACCAATTGAAAAGATATGCAGACCAGCCAGGAACAACTAGAGGAACAAAAGATACTTCTTAAAAGAAAGACCAACTAGGGGAGAAGAGATTTTTTAAAAAGCAGACTGTTTGGCTGTGACATTGTCAAGCAAGCTGTTTGCCCTGGAGCCATCAAGGCAAGAAAAGCCACCCCATCAGGATAAACTTCTTTCTAAGATTGCAATTCAAAGAGAACACACGACTGTCCTGTATGCTCAATGGCAATCGGCCTTGGCTACTTATGAGTTGAAGGGTGGGAATTGCAGCAAAAAAGAATATGGGCTAAGATTTTCCATATTCCATAGATACCTGATGACCTTGGAATGAGAGAGAGAAAAGGATGGGCTGATGGGTTAGGATGGGCTGACAGGTTTGAAGTTTAGGGTGATGAATGAACTCCCAAGCCAAAAGACACTGACCTTGCCACTGAGGGCTAAAGTCAAGAATGAAGCAGCCACTAGACCTAAAGAAGGGGAAGATGTGCAAGAACTCCTGGACTTGCAGATGATACCCATTAGTCCTAGCATCAATGTCTTGTTGACCGGAATTTGAGCAGATGGTAATAAAGAAGTATGATACAGAGAGCAAGCATAAATCAACTGGGCTCTTGAATATGGATGAGGCTGCTCAAAATTCCAACCAAACAGGGAAGGATCCTCCATATCAAGGATAAAGCATTTCTCCTCAGTACACTGTGCTTGTAGGGATCGGCAACTTAGACTTCGGCTACCAAAATCGGGGGCCTATAGAGGCACAGAAGTGACTGGCTTACAAGCTCTTATGAGGGTGCTTAGTATCAGAATGCAGGAAGTAAGACAGAAACCCAACTGAATAATTTCCCTCCTGTCCAGATGGGTCTGGACAGGGGATAAGACTTTATAATGCAATTGCGATGAATTGTTTTCAATTTTCATGGTGATTGTCACAACAGTAAATGTAGAACAGTTCATCTGTCATCTCAGTAACAAGGACTCTAGAACCATCAAGAGGGAAAAACATGAGAAGAGTTACCAGGAAAGTGGCAACAACCGAGATGGTGGCAGACGCAGTGGAATAGAGAGACAGAACAGCAAGCAGTAGGCTTTCGTCCCCAGGACTGAGGAAAGCAGTGTGCCTGAGGATAGGAAGCTAGCTTGTAAAATGTGCCCTTTGGATATTTCAATGAATATATATTTTCAATGTGGACACAAATGGTAATAGAGGTAAATACTGTTAGCTAAGGATGTGGAGTCCTGGTGTGGTACAGTGAGTTAATGTTCCAGACTTCAAAGCTGCTTGAACTGCAAGGTTGGCGGTTCAAGCTCACCAGCTACTCCTCGAAAACCCTATACAGGTTCGCTGTGGGTCAGAACTGACTCTACAGCACTTAACAACAACAACAACAACAACAACATCAAGGATGTGTGGAGGGTATTATAATCATTACAATGATTTGCTGAATGTAAAAATGGTGATCTGTCCTGCAAGACTTCACTCACTCAATACACAACTGTTGTTGTTGCTAAGTGCCAGTGAGTCAGTCCCGACCCATAGAGTCCCTGCATAGGGAGGGGTTCCGAAGAGTGACTGGTAAGCTTGAACCACCGACCTTGTGCCTCAAACCAACTTTGTAGCCCAGTACATTAACCCACAGCACCACACAGGAACTCCCAATATACAATAAAAGCTTTTTGTTTTGTTTTGTTTTTAAAAAGAGAGAAACACCTTTAATTTCTCTGCACTAAGAAAAATGTTCGCTGCTGGTTTTGGTGTTGTTGCTGTTGTTTAGTGCCATCAAGTCGGTTCCAATTCATAGTGACCCTGTAGAGGGTCTTCAAAGAGTGTCCGTTGAGTTTGAACCACACAGACCTTGCAATCCAATGCTTATCCTACTTTGCCACATCAGGTATATGCCCCTACTTATGTTAAAGAATATCTATCATTACTATTTTGTTGATAGTTTTTATCAGACAAAGGTCCTGGATTTTATCAAATGCCTTGGCTGCATTGATTGATATGATCATGTGCTTTACTTTTATTATGTGGTGGTTTACATGGACTGATATACTAATGTTGAACCATCCTTGCATTCCTGGTATAAATCCCACTTGGTCATGATGATATGATGTTAGATTTTACTGATTTATGTGCAGCCACATTTATGTGCAGTTAAA
>NW_006408531.1:21763886-21765254 GCF_000296735.1 Chrysochloris asiatica
GCAGTTCGAAACTACCAGCAGTTCCACAGGAGAAAGATGAGGCAGTCTGCTCCCGTAAAGATTTACAGCCTTGGAAACCCTATACAGGGTCACTATGGGTTGGAATCGACTCGACAGCACTTAACAACAACAACAACAATAACTATATATATATATAGTTGTTGTTGTTAGGTGCCATCTAGTTGGTACTTACCCATAGCGACCTTATGCACAGCAGAACAAAACACTGCCAGATCCTGGGCCAACCTCACTATTGTTGCCACACTTGAGTTCATCAATGCTGCCACTTGGCCAATCCATCTCATTGGGGGTCTTCCTCTTTTTCTCTGACCCTCCACCTTACGAAACATGATATCCTTCTCCAGCGACCGGTCACTCCTGACAATATGCCCGAAGTATGAGACATGAAGTTTGGCCATCTTGGCCTCCAAGGAACACTGGCTGAACTTCTTCCCAAGCTTACTATTGGTTCTTTTGGCAGCCATGCACTTTCAATATTCTCCTCCAACACCATAACTCAAAAGCATCAATTCTTCTACGGTCTTCTTTAGTCACTGTCCAGCTTTCGCATGCATATGAGGTTATTGAAAATACCATGGCCTGGGTCAGGCACACCTTAATCCTCAAGCTAACATCTTTGCTCTTCAAGACTTTAATAAGGTCTTGTGCAGCAGACTTGCCTAATGCAATCAGTACGTTGTTTGATTTTTTTGACTGCTGTTTCCATGACTGTTGATAGTTGATCCAAGAAGAATGAAGTCCTTGACTACTTCAATCTTTTCTCCATTGATTAGAATAGTGTTTATTGGTCCAGTGGTGAGGATTTTTGTTTTCTTTACATTGAGATGTAATTCATACCAAAGGCTGTGCTCTTTGATCTTCATCAGTAAATGTTTTAAGTCCTCTTCACTTTCAGCAAGCAAGGTTGTATTTCCTCCAATCCTGATACCACGTTTTTCTTCATAGAACCACGCTTCTCAGATTATTTGCTCTGCATACAGGTTGAATAAGTATGGTAAAAGAATACAACCTTGTCAAACACCTTTTTTAATTTTAAACCATTCAGTGTTCCCATGTTCTGTTCGAACAACTGCTTCTTGGTCCAGATACAGATTCCTCATGAGCACAATTAAGCGTTCTGGAATACTCATACTTCACAATATTGTCCATACCTTGTCATGATCCACACAATCGAAAGCCTTTGTGTAGTCAACAAAGCACAGGTAAACATCCTTCTGCTATTCTCTGCTTTCAGCCAAGATCCATCGGACTTCAGCAAGGATATCCCTCGTTCCACAGCCTCTCGTGAATCTGGCTTGAACTTCTGGAAGTTCTCTGTCAATGTATGATTGTAGCTGTTTCTATATT
>NW_006408531.1:21765997-21789255 GCF_000296735.1 Chrysochloris asiatica
GTTCTTGATGTCATCCCACAACTCTTCTGGTCTTCGGTCTTTAGTGTTTAGTGTATGAAATCTGTTCTTCAGATTATCTTTAAATTCAGGTGGGATATATTCAAGGTCATATTTTGGCTCTCATGGACTTGTTTTCCTTTTTGTCAGCTTCAGTTTGAATTTGCATATGAGTAATTGATGGTCTGTTCCAGAGTCTGCCTCTGGCCTTGTTTTCACTGATGATATGGAACGTTTCCATCGTCTCTTTCTGCAGATGTAGTCAATTTGATTTCTATGTGTTCCATCTGGTGAGGTCCATCTGGTGAGGCCCATGTGTACAGTCGTCTCTTATGCTGTCTAAAGAAGGTATTTGAAATGAACAAATCATTGGTTTGCAGAATTCTGTCATGCAATCTCCAGCATCATTTCTATCACCAAGACCATATTTTCCAACTACTGATGCTTCATATATATATATATATATATGGTGGTTATGTGCCATGGAGTCAGTTCTGACTCGAAGCGACCCTGTACATGGTTTCCGAGGCTGTAAATCTTTACGGGAGCAGAAAGCCTAATCTTTCTTCCATATAACAGCTGGTAGTTTCGAAATGCTAACCTTGTGGTTCACAGCCTGATTCGTAACCACTATGCTACCAGAGCTCCTTTAAAAATACAACTCATAAAATGTTACATTCTGCTGATGAGCATTTTATTGAGACTTTTTACATCCACATTCATAAGGAATATTGATCTATAATTTTCTTTTTCTAGTGATGCCTTTCTTTGATTATAAGAGTTGTGTTTGAGTCACAGAATGATTTTGGAATATACCATACTTTTCTATGCACATTTTTTTAAAAAACTGATCAAATTACTTGAAAGCTCATCAAAATGATTAACATAATGAAAAATAGCTTACATATTACAAAAATAAAAGGAACTAAGGAGTTCTGGTAGTGCAATGAACTAGTTCTGATGGCACAGTAGTTAAAGTGCTACCCAAAGGTTAGAGAGTCTAACATCAGGCACCCCAAAGAAATATGTGGCAGTCAGCTTCCATAAAGATTGTTGTTGTTAAGTGCCGTCTACTGGGTTCCCACCCATAGTGACCCTGTATAGGGTTTCTGAGGAGCATCTGGTGAGCTTGAACTGCCGACCTTGCAGTTCAAACTGCTTTGCAGTCTATCACATTAACCCACAGCACCACACCAGGACCTTGGAAATCTTTTGGAGGCATTTTGACTGTGTTCTATGGGGTTGCTATGAGTTGGACCTGACTCAACAGCATTGAGTTTTGTTTTTTGGTGGTACAGCGGTTAGACAATTGGCTGCTTACTGAAAGATTAGAGCCCACCAACTATTCCATAAATATTTATAGCCCTGGAATCCTATGGGGCCAGTTCTACCCTGTCATTTAAGGCCTCCACGAGTCAGAATCTACCCAAAGTAACGGATTTAGCCAAATCTGAAATGGACAACTATTTTAACGTTATAGAAGTTAAAATGCTGCTTAAAATGCTTCAAGAGACTTTTATTGACTTTAGAATAAAACTCTTTAACATGGGTCTACCTGATTTCATTTAATTGGTGAAATCTAATTTCCACCAACAGGCTATACAGAAAAGGAAGACAAACTAGAAGGAGGTAGAAATGGATGTTGAATGTCAGTCATTCACATTCAACTCAACACATATCAAAGCCTGGAATTATCCTATTGACCTTTATGTAATTTGATCGAAGTAAAAGGACCTCCTGTTAAAATTACAGAAAGGTCAATAAGATAATTTCATGATGAATATCATGGTCCTACTCAGGGATGGTGTAGATGGTTCCTATACCACTGGGGATCTCTGGAAGCGTAGTGGTTACGAATCTGCCTGCGAACCGCAAAGTCAGCAGTTCAAAACTACCAGCTGCTCTGTGGAAGAAAGATGAGGCTTTCTGCTCCCGTAAAGATTTACAGCCTCGGAAACCCTGTTCAGGGACTCTGTGGGTCGGAACCGACTTGACGGCACTTAACAACAACAACATACCACTGGAGGAAGAGAGAGATGAGCTGAATAACTTCTGAGCTAGTTCTAGGAACTTAGCCTAGAAGTTGACATATTTCTTTCCAATTCTATGGATGTTGATGTTTCATTTCTTTAGAGCTAAAATGAGTTTTCCATGCCATTAAATCATGAGAAAGACTGCCAAGCTGCAACATGTCAGAATTGTGGGTCTAGAAATACAGCAGGCTATTTGTCATCACTCACCTTTCAGCCGCCTGACCCCGAATAAGTTTATCCTTCAGCACTTGACAGTGCAAATCACACAGGAGTGGCAATGCATTTCCAATTACACTCATTTACTATTCACCCCCATGTCTTCCTGGTAGGAGGTTGGTATTATTCAGCTTCACCTTTAAAGCGAGCAAAGGCACCAACACTTGAAGTAATTTTTACAAGGTCACTGAAAATTAGAGAAAGGCTCAGGGAGCTAAATGTAATGTTTAAGTCCCTGAGTCATGCAGCTCCACTGCCACTCTGCAGGAGACTAGGCTGAGAGATCCAGGAAAACATGGCGGTGGCTTTCGTTCTACTTTTCTGTTAATGCTCTTGAATGAGTAAGGCTATAATTGCATTTGGTAGAGGGAAGAAGTATATACCTATCTTTTAATTTGTGAAGAAATATAAAGCCAGGAGCATAATTCTTTGGCAGGATACTTACTTTGTAGTACAAGTATAAGGATCCCAGTAAACATTCCCTGGTTCTCTAGGATTCTGGAGGAGTCCTGGTGTGGTGCTGTGGGTTAAAGAGTTGGATTGCAGTTGGTTTGAACCGCAAGGTCGGTGGTTCAAGCTCACCAGCTGCTCCTTGGAAACCCTATAAAGGGTTGCTATGGGTCGGAACCAACTCAAGGGTACTTAACAACAACAATAACTATTCTGGAGTCATGTCACCTTGCTCTTGTTGTTGGTGGTAAGTGCTTTCCAGTCAGTTCCGACTCATAGCCACCCTGTACAGGGTTTCCAAGGAGTAGCTGGTGAATTTGAATGACTGACCTTGCAGTTCAAACCGATCTTATGGTCCAGTGCATTAGCCATGAGGGAACTGAGTAGAGAAGGCTTAACAGAGAGTGCCTGAGTGAAGGGACATTTCAAGTTTGCAGCCATATGTACACATCCATCTGCCCATTTGTGAATTATTCAAACAGCACGAAACAGCTTGATTTCAGAGGTGGATTTTCATAACAGTGAAATTTAAATATCCTCTCTTGAGTCCAGTCCTGTCTCCTTAATTCCCTGATATCACTGCCTAAAGGAATCTACACCAGCATATCCAATATAGGCAAACCTAGTCACGGGCTGAATTTAGCATTGCCAGTTCTGTAGGATTATATTTTTCCAAGAAAACTGGAGAAGGTTGGCTTCCAAATAAAAGGAGACATTAAAAAATATGTATTAAATCTGAAATGAATGTTATGTAACATTCCTAACTTTATTCTGAAATCATTTTCCTTGGTACAAGATAAATAGCAGATTCATTTCTTGTAGATGTTTAACTTTTTCAGACAATGCTGGTTCTCTAGGAAGGAGTATTATTCCAGAACAAAGTACAGGAAAAATAAAGTTAGAGACTGGATATCACCTTTTCTATTTGAAATATCTCAGTGGGAACAACTGCAGCGATTCTAGTCAACTTTACCTCTCATCTCAAACTGCATTAAAAAAAAAAAAATGTTATTGGATCAATTGTGCATATTACTTAATCAAAACTTTCTGAAATTAAAAACCAAATCAAAACCTGAATGATTTATATCTTTAGAATTTAGTGAATTGCAGTCCTCTTCAGAGACTTAATGATACCATTTCAAAAATTGCAATATTTAACTATTCAGTGTGAGAAAAACACGTTATACACATTATAAGATTAAAAAAATCACAGGCACACGTACGTTGAAGCACAATTTTTTGAGATATTATTAATTTGTGGGGCTATTGGTTTCTACTTCTTTTACTGGCTTTGTATGCTAAAAAGCAATGAGAAAAAAAGAGAAGCATTTTATATTCTTCCCCCATGCCCATAACCTTAGCAACAAGCATGGATTTCAATCCAGAACATCTGTGATTTTCGTTACCTTCAGGACAGGATTAAAGGATGTTCCAAATATTTGCCTTATAGTGGTGTGGCAAGACATGGATAGAGACCTATGGGTGTATAGAAGTGGTCTTAACTAAAAGAGTGTGCTCAGGCTAGGAAAGTAGATAAACAACTGAGGGCTCAGAGAGGGACAGCAGCACTCTCCATCTGGACAAGTAGCATTGGGTGAAGTTGTGGAAACAGCTGCCTCAGCATTCCGAGAAGGTGATATGATTGAACCTCTGAGAGAGGGAATCAATGTCTGGTATACCTAGACAGGCTGGACTCTGGCAAGCAGACCCTCAGACTTGGAAAAGACCACTGTGTTTTTTAATAACACTACAGAACAATCTGCCTTCTATGAGCTTGGTCATGAAAACCTGCTATGCCTTCTATGATTGGTCATGAGACCAAAAACCAGAGGGCCTTCCCTCAGTTGGGGCTTTTAACAACCTTGGTAGAACTAGAGAGAACAGAGGTCTAATAATGAGATTGAATTTTCTACCGTTATAGTGAGCTGGATATCTGGAAAAGATTATACCTTATTTAAACAGTGAAGAAAATAATAATCTATTTTACATCCTGATTTGGGAAGCAAAATAATTATTGAATATATACATATGTGTATCATGCTTTCAATTTAACGTGATACTACAAGCCAAAATAAGTCTGGTTCTAATAATTTAGTAGTTTGGAAATATTAACATATTTCTCCATATAAACAATTTTATGCATGATGAGCACATAATCAGACTGGTCTTCAAAGATTTAGTTCTTCTAAATTTTAAGCATTTAATTAGATTTTTAAAATATTATTGTTATGCTGTTGTTGCTGCTGTGTGCCATTGAGTTGGTTCCAACTCATAGTGATCCAGTGTAGGTTTCTAAGAGCATCTGGTGGGTTTACACTGCCGACCTTTAGGTTACCAGTCCAGTGCTGATCCCACAGTGCCACACTAGGGCTCAGTTACGATTATACTGATAATTAATAAAATTTTTAAAAAAAGGAAAAAGGGTAAATTTTGTATTTACTAATAGAATTCACTGTGAATATTAGCACTTGAAAAAAACCAGATTGTTAGGAATTAGTTTTGTTATGTCTAATTTGCTCATGGAAGTGGTGAAGAACTTCAGATTAGACAGTTTGCATCACTACTCACCAGCTGGTACCAGTGTCCCCTTACGGCCTGCTTGGTATTTAAGGAAAATCATAGAAAAGTATTCTATGAAGGATATAGTGGAATGCCCTGGCCTCAGGGACAAGAAACAATGAGCAACTGATGTCCTACAAAAAGAAAGTTTGTTGGTTTGATATGTACTCCTCTTGGGGGAATTTGTATAATCCTTACTTGTATAAATTGTGATGTCACATGCTGTATGACCATTAGAGTTTGCACGCAGTGGTGAGCTTTCATTTTGCTAAGCTTTTGGTATAAATTATTGGGACAGAATGGGCAGCTGCCATGCTGAGTGAGTTCAGAAACATTAGGCAAAGCCCCTGCCAAAAATAAAAAAATATATAAATACCCACTGTCCTCAAACTGTGTTGTTGTTTCCATTGTAGTTGTTAGATTTTATCTAGACATTTCCAAATCATAGCAATGATATCCACACTAGAACGAAACACTGCCCAATCCAGCACCATCCTCAGAACTGTTATCTTTGAGCCCATACTTGTTGCTACTGTGTCAGTCCAACTTGTTGGAGGTCTTCCTCTTTTTAGTTCACCCTCCAGTTTCCCAAGTAAGATGTCCTTCTACGGGGACTGGTCCTTCCTGACAACATGTCCAAAGTATGAGAGACAAAGTGTCACTATCCACGTGTCTAAGGAGCATTCTGACTATACTCATTCCAAGACAGATTTTTTGTTCTTCTGCCCGTCTATGATACTTTCAATATTCTTCCCCAACACCATCATTCAAATGCACTGATTCTTCTACAGTTTTCCTGATTCATTATCCAATTTTCACATGCCTTTGAGGCAAGTCCACAAGAGCCAAAATATGACCTTGGATACATCCCACCTGAATTTAGAGTCCATCTGAAGGAGAGATTTGATGCATTAGACATTAGTGATCAAGACCAGGAGAGCTGAGGGATGATACCAAAACATCATACAGAAGTAAGCAAAAGGTCTCCGGGATTTAGGATTCGGAAAACTAAAGCCAGAATTTTCTATTTTATTCTGCTTCTTTCTTTCCCATGGCAAAGAGTACCAAAAGTGTGAGCTGTTTCAATAAGAGGAAGGAAAAAAAGAGAAACTACAGAAAGGGACACATATGACAATGTGATGTTTAATTTATATGTCAACTTGCCTCAGCTGCTTGAGCTACACTAATCTTGATGTTGTTATGAAGTCATTTTTTTTTTTTTTTTGGTAAAGAAACACACAATATATTTAATCTACTCCATTCAGAGGAGCTCTGGTAGTGTAGTGGTTACAGATCGGGCTGCTAGTCTCATGGTAGGCAGTTCGAAACTACCAGCTGTTCCATGGGAGAAAGATGAGACTTTCTGCTCTTGTAAAGATTTACAACTTCAAAAACCCTTCACAGGGTCGTTATGAGTCAGAACCGACTCCACAGCACATAACAACAACACCAACAACTCAGAGTAGGACTGTGTTTTTTTTTTTGTTTGTTTACTTATTTATTTCCTTAAGAGGTGTATTTATTTAGACATGAAATATGTAAACTAATCTGTTGTTATAGAAGCGTATTTTCATTTTCAATATGGTGAGTTTTTAAAATTCAGTTTTCATTGTTTTGGTAGTAACTATAATTACATTACATTTTTTCTATTCTAATAACTTTTGTCAACAGTTAATGCTCATATAAACTCTCGATGTTATAAATAGGAAGTATATTTATTATATATAAATAGGAGCTCTGGTAGCGTAGTGGTTACGAATCGGGCTGCGAACCTTAAGGTCAGCGGTTCGAAACTACCAGCTGCTCCGCGGGAGAAAGATGAGGCTTTCTACTCCCGTAAAGATTCACACCCTCGGAAACCCTGTACAGGGTCGCTATGGGTCGGAACCGACTCGACGGCACTTAACAACAACAACAACATTTTATATAAATACCTTCTATAATGTATTAACATTTTCTCTACAAAGCTTATTAATTTGGGGGATGTGCAGAGAGCTTAAAATAGGTAGACCTATAAAATTAGCAATAATTATAAAGATAATTTCTTAAAACTTAAAAATATACTGAATCATAGGAACAGCAGTGAAATTATTGTTTCACACATATTCATTTGATTTGAACCCATTTTCCAATCTAATGTTTGTTTTTATAACCATTAAATTAAAAAATCAAGAGTTTCAATTTAACGAGTTTAAAATATCTAAAAGCTTCTTTTTCACTGTGTTCTTAGTTGGGTAATGTTTCTGTCATTGTCACATACTCACATATATTTAAAACAAAAACAATATTTATAATGCTATGAAATTATCTTCTGTTGCTTTGGTATAGTATATTCTAGGTTGCAAACTAGATACTTACAGGGTCACATGCTCTTGTTAGATGCCATCCAGCATAGCGATGCTGAATGAAACACTGCCCGGTCCTGTATCATCCTAATAATTGTCATGTTTGAGTCTGTTGCTGCTCTCACTGTTCCAATCCATCTCATCGGGGATCTTTTTCACTGACCTTCATGTACACGTTTATGTGATACATGTTATTGCTGTCAGCTCCCTTAGCACTTCTATTTATTTAAAGGAGATATTCATGTTTGGAAATCAGTATGCAAATATATACTTATTTTGTATACCAAAATGCATGAAAATATTCCATTTCCAAGAGACAGTCTACTCTTTGTGGGTAGATAGTAATGGTACTTCCATTTCCACTATTGTATGACCTGTTGTCATAATTGTCATTTTAAAATCTTCAATGAATAATATATTACAGAACATCCAAGTATTGATTTTTACTTCTGCATAGAAATGAATTAAATCTTTAAGTAGCCTAATTCATGTGAGGAACTATGCTTGCATTCAATGAGTGTATAATTAACTGAATAATTATTCTGATTTGTGTTGTATAGTGTAGTAGGGAAATAAGTCATGTTTTCAAATTTTTTTATGCTAAGAAAATTTAGATTCATCACAGTTACAAATCTCAGAAATGTTAGAAAATTTTAGTAGATATGGTACAGAATAATTGTATGTAACAAAGAGAGTTTCAAGGGTACAGAGTTCAGTTTAGGCAAGTGATTATACAGTGTATAGGCCAGGTTTTCTAGAGAAGCAAAACAGAATAATTGTTTATAACAAAAGAGAGTTTAAAGGTAGACAGTCCAGCTTAGGCAAGTGGTTATCCACTGTCTTAGGCCAGGTTTATATATATATATATATATAGAGAGAGAGAGAGAGAGAAAGTCCTGGTGTGGTGTTGTGGGTTAAGTTCGCTGCAAGGTAGGTTTGAACCACAAAGTCAGGGGTTCAAGCACACTAGCCGCTCCTCAGAAACCCTATACAGAGTCGCTACAGGTCAGAACCAACTTGATGGCACTTAACAACAACATGATAGATAGATAGATAGATAGATAGATAGATAGATAGATAGATAGATAGATAAATGATATTCAATGATAGAGTCCCAAATCCCCAGTGGAAGAGAGGAAGTCCCTCCACTTGTCCATTATATTAGGAGCAGACCACACCCTTAAGGAGCATCCTTATCATTGGTTACTCATAGCTGCTCATCAGAGTTAACTATGCCTGTATTAGGTTTCATCACCATGGGAATAAGCACATCCTAACTGCTAAATCTCTGGAATTGTGACCTAGTTGAGCTGACACAGAACCCTAACCATTATAGTCCACCCTTGTCTATTCGAAATTTATAAACTATTTGCTTAATCTCTAAATAAAGAAAATTGTAAAGTCATACTTGCACCTAATATGATATAACTAAATTGTGTACAACCTAAAACACACTGGTACCATTTTCATCTTAAATGTGACAAATCAACAAAGCAACATTATTTGATGCACACATGCAAAGCAAAACAAAAAATATATATTCATTTAAATGTCCAAAGGGCGCATTCTGCAAGGCAGCCTCCTGCCCGTAGGCACACAGCCTTACTCAGTTGACGGACCTAGAGTCCACAGTTGCCCTATCTTTCATTCCACCACCTCTGCTACCATCTCTGCTGAATCCCAAGCTCCACTCATGCTCTTCCTTAATGATGATCCTGGGATTCTCTGTTCCTTGTTATGAAGAATCTTCCTTTCCAATTGGAATTTTGAGCAACTGCATCTGTAAGTAAAAGTGGAACAATTTGTATCAATTGACTTTGTTCACAGAACCAAACAATTTTCTCATCATATTGTCAGGTTCTGGTCAGTTCAACCCTAGCTATCCAAACTAGGTCAAATGGGGACCAGCTACAAGTTTGGGAGTTCACATACACCTCCTTGCACTTCATACCAGCTGACACTCTCACTCTCAGCCGTAGCCCCCATGTGCTAAGTCAGTGCCAGTGGGCTCAGGAGTAAACACAACTCCCTAAACTTCCAAACAGTCAGCCTTCCCGCTCTCTATCTTAAGGTCAATGGGCGCCACTAGAACATATTCAAACTCAATTGAAGTCTTCACTGCTACATTTCCCCTGATTCTACTCACATATAGATCCAAGTGGACACCAGCAAGCATAAAGCTCACAGGTTTCCTTTAACTTTCAGTCCTAGGAGGCAATTTCTCTGATGAACAGACTTTCCTTGCTTTGAAGTAATTCTCATAGAGTTTTTAGTGGCTGGTTTTTTTGTTTTGTTTTCAGAAGTATATCACCAGGCCTTTTTTCCAAGTTGCCATTGAGTCAACTCCAAAGGATGGTGATCTTATGTACAACAGAATAAAAGGGTGCCCAATTTTGTGCTATCTTCATGGTCCAATGCCATCTTCGCAACCTTTGGTATGTTCAAGCCCTTGTTGTGGTCACTGTGTGTTTTGACTGTCTTCCGACTTAGTGGGCTCATCTTCCAGACAATATTCTATTGTGAAACAGTTTTCAATGGCTAATTTTTGTAAGTAGATCACTAGGTTCTTCTTCCTAGTCTGTCCTAGTCTGGAAGCTCCACATGGGTGATCCTGCTAGTATTTGAAAACTTGGTGGGATAGCTTAAAAGCATCATGGTGGTGGTTGGTGGTTATGTGCCATGGAGTCGGTTCCAACTCATAGCAACCCTGTACAGGGTTTCTGAGGCTGTAAATCTTTAAGGGAGCAGAAAGCCTCATCTTTCTCCCACAGAAAAGCTGGTAGTTTTGAACTGCTGACCTTAAGGTTTGCAGCCCAATTCGTAACCACAATGCTACCAGAGCTCCTTTAAAAGCCTCATAACAACATGCAAACCACCACAGTAGAACCATCTGACAAATGAATGGTGGGAGACTCAGAGGGTGTGGCCACTGTGCTTCCCCTACTTGCATCCCGCCCTCATTGTGCTACTGTATGGAATCTCTTCTCTCTTGTTTTCTTGCTTTTCATATTTAATAAAAAATTAATTTTTTATATTTAATAAAAATATGTATTTACTAAATACATTTATCTAATAAACCATGTGATTTGAGCATTTTAATTTGACTTGCAAGACCTTCTATTCCATGTCCTTTGGGATTATTTGCATGGCCTTGGTCACTGCATTGAAATGAGATCATTTCTCACACACCATGTGTGAAAAGATGAAAGGATAATTCTACTCCACATAGCAGCCAACTGAATAGTTCTGCATAGCAGTCAGCTAAGCGCAGAATGGAGTCCTGATGTGGCACTATGGGGTAATGCACTGTACTACAGAATCAGTTTGAACTGCAAGGTTGGGAATTCAAACTCACCAGCTGGTCCTAGGAAATGTTATACAGAGTCGCTGTGGGTTGGAACCGGCTTGATGGCACTTAACAACAACACAAGTGCAGAATAAATAATCTCAAATTGTTTAATCTGCATTTCACTCCTATCTTTTTCTCCAGTCTCCTTAATTCCTCTCTACCCTTTGGCTGCATCCAAAACTATTTCTGCCTCTGACCTCTGAAAGAGAGCTGCCAGTAGGAACATCATCGCTTACTGGAGTTATTCAGTCTACTAGGAAAACTCCAAGGGTCTGATTTCTTTCCAGCAGGGGCCTGGAGCAGCTTGATGATTAAGTGCAGCTTTCCTCTTACCTACTGATTGGAGGGTTATTTAGCAGCTGGGAGCCCGAACAGACTTGGTGAAGCCAGCTTTGAATTCATGTACCCGAAGAATTAAAATACTCCCAGTTAATGGAAAATGGAACTCAAGAGAGAGTACGATGCAGAAAGTTATTTCTGAAACACGGAGTTGTGATATGTTTTCTCAAGTTCAGCACCATTAATTCTACAAGCATTGGCATAAAAAAGACTGCAATGGGCAGTTAGTCCTCACTACTAACCTCAGGGAATGTTACCCACAACTCATTCTAATATGAAAAATTAACCCACTAAGAAGTTCTCAGAGAAAAAATTCTCCTATTTTCCATCAAAACCATTTATGTATCTACAAACAAGAAACTTCCATTAGCACATTTATTCAAAGATGATTTATTCGATATTTAATAAACAGTTAGTGAGCATTTACACTGCTAGGAACCAATCTATCTATTCATTAGGGTGGCTTTTGTGGTCATTCCAGTTGTACAAAAACTTACCCAAGGAAAGTGAACTATGTCTCAATTGAGTTGAGGTGCCAAGATATAGATAGAACACTGTGAGGTAAGGTGTAAAACATTATGCATGACTTGAGTACAGAATCTTCAAAAATATAGTGTTTTGATCTCAAACTGACCACCCAGCTCCATTCTATAGGTTGGAGGGGCCAGAAAGAGTTGGAGACAAAGAGAAGATTTTGTAAGCTGATTGTTAATATGCAATAAGTCCCTTCCCTAAGAAAGAGTGTTTGCCTCACTTCACTTCAAGCCTCATAAACTTGGAGAGCTTGAGGAGTGTCCTATGCACACTGGGTGGGATCAAGGACTGGGGTACAACTAGTATCAGATAAATCCCAAGGGCAGAGCTGGACTGGCCAGCTGCTCCAATGCTAGGACAAAGAGATTGCTGCTTCAGGAGAGTTGCCTTTGGTCACACAGATGGAAATGGAAATGGTTACATGAATGTGGACCAGGAGAAAGAGCCTGTCTATGGCAGGCCAAAGGGATCCTAATAGGGAGATGAACCACCACATTCCAAAGGCTAAAGAAGCCACCTGTGAGCAGTCAGAGGACATGAAATGTCCTACCCCAAAAGACTATTGTAGCTGAGATATCCCAGGGATAAGAGCTGGTCTCTGAAAAAGACCCAGCTGGTCCTAGGAGAGAGGGAGAAAAAGTGCCTCAGACACCTCCCAAGTCCAGGGAATGTCCAAGTCCTTGAAATTGCAGTAGTGAAGTAAGACTTTTGCTTTCACCTTCCCCCTCACTTTTCTGCAACATTGAACTGAGAGGGTTCAGAAATTGAGGTAGAAAGAAGGTGAGTGAGGTAAAAAAGTTAGCTAGTACAGATTGAAGCAGCCAAGCCTGTCCTTCTCCCATTTCTCACAGACAACCTACAACAAAACCAGTCAAGAACAGGAGAGAATCTGAACCTTGAAGGAAGTTCAATGACTGCATCCTAGGATTGCTGACTTGCTATTGTTTTTATTACACGAAAACAACCAGAGAAGTCATAGGGCATGAACATAATGAATTCCTGTGAGGCAGAGGAAGATGAAATGCAATCAAATTTAAAGGATACACTAATATTCATTGCAAAACTATTCACAATAGCCAAAAGGTAGAAACAACATAAATGCCCATCAACAGATGAATGGATAAACAAAATACAAAATATTAGTCAGTTGTAAAGAGAAATGAAGTACTGATACATGCTACTACATGAATTAAACTTGGAAAGTATTGTAATGAGTAAAATCAGTCAGTCACTAAAGAACAAAAATTGTGTGACCCCACTTATATGGAATGTAAAGAGATGGATTGGCAAAGCGGCAGCATCAATGGGCTCAAGCGTGGCAACACTTCTGCGGTTAGCCCAGGACAGGGCAGTTGTGCATAGGATTGCTATGAGTCAGTACCAACTTAAAGGCACTTAACAACAAAAGCAATGTTAAGAGATCAAATTTATTTGTTTTCAGAGAAGGATTGTTGTTGTACGCCATCCAGTCTGTTCCAATTCATAGCAACCCTATTATATGACAGAGTAGACCCCATAGGATTTCTAGGCTCCTAGTGTGACTCTGTGGCTTAATGCGCTGGACTGCAAAGCTGATTTGAACTGCAAGGTCGTCAGTTCAAGCTCACCAGTCACTCCTCAGAAACCCTATACAGGGTCTCTATGGGTCAGAACCGATTTGACGGCATTTAACAACAACAATTTTTATGAAGGTATGGGGTGGCTCTGTACAATAAGGCCTAGACTGTAAATCACAAGGTTGGCGGTTTGAGTCGACCAGCTGCACTGCAGGAGAAAGATTGAGGCTTTCTGCTTGCACAAAGATTCACAGCCTTGGAGATCTTGTAGGGACAACTCAATGGCATCTAACAACAACAATGATCTTCGTAAGAGCAGAATATCAGGACTGTTCAACATATCATAGCTATGCATCAGAAAATTTTACAGTGGGAGTAGGGAGGTCAGTTAAGCCAGCAGGTTAGTTAAGTGGAAGCCTTTTGAGAGTCTAACATTTCTCTTCTGAAAAGGTAATTTTTTTCTTGATTTTGCTGCAAGAGTCCAGCTTCCTGAAATACCTTATCCCTCCATGCATTTCAGAGTATCTCTGTTGAAGCTTTTGATGTGTTTCATGAACAAGTCTCATCAGCTACTACTCGGATCCCGGGTTTGATTTCTCCTTTTCTGCTCTGTCTCTACCACATCAAAACTCATTGAGTCAAAGTCACTGTGACTTTCCCTGTGGATTGTCATTCCCTGCTGGGCCCCAGTATCTCTGATGTGCAGAGTTCTTGAGATGTCAAAGTCAGATGAAGCTGTGTTGCAAAGTATGAGTGTGTTCACAGGCAGTTGTTTAATGCCACCCTCACATTATGCTATATTCCTAAAAAGACTCTGAGATAATGGGTCCTGTCCATTCTCAAGAAATTTTACAAGTAAGCTAAGCGTTGGTTAAAGTATTCCTAGTCCTTTTGCCGTCTCCTAGACACACCTCCTTCCATAAGCATAGACACTGGGAACCAATTCTTGGAAAGCTGGATAGTAAAAGAAATCTAAGTCAAAAACAATATGGTATAGTCAGAAAAGTCTACACCTAAAATTTATTTTTTAATAAATATTTCATTAAAATTAACACATACATTACAGAACAAAATCATATAAATATACAGTTTGATAAATTATTATAAATTGAACACATTCTTGTAACCAGATAAAAGGAAAAGAGTATCATTGGACTCCATAAAGGCCCCCTTGAACCATAAATTACTCACCCCTTCTATTTTCCTGACAGTGTTTCTCTGCTATTCACATCTGGCCAGCTGATTGGAAGAGATTTGTATTTGTGCCCATTCCAAAGAGAGGTGACCCAATAGAATGCGGAAATCATTGGACAATATCTTTGATATTCCATGTGAGTAAAGTTTTACTGAAAGTAATACAGAAACAGCTGCAAGCATACATTGGCAGAGAACTTCCAGAGGTTCAAGCCAGATTCAGAAGAAGCCGTGAAATGAGGGATATCATTGCTGATGCCCAATGGATCTTGGCTGAAAGAAGAGATGACCAGAAAGATGTTTACATATGCTTTATTGACTATGCAAAGGCTTTCGATTGTGTGCATCATGACAAGCTATGGACAACATTGCAAAGTATGAGTATTCTTGAATACTTAATTGTGCTCATGAGGAATCTGTACCTGGACCAAGAGGCAGTTGTTTGAACAGAACATGGGAACACTGAATGGTTTAAAATTAAGAAAGGTGTGTGACAGGGGTATATTCTTTCCACCATACTTATTCAACCTGTATGCTGAGCAAATAATCCAAGAAGCTGGTTTGTATGAAGAAAAACGTGGCATCAGGATTGGAGGAAGACTCATTAACAACCTGCGACAATGCAGACGATACGGGACTTAAAACATTTACTGATGAAGATCAAAGAGCACAGCCTTTATTGGTCCAGTGGTGAGGATTTTTGTTTTCTTTACATTAAGATGTAATCCATACTGAAGGTTATGCTCTTTGATCTTCATCAGTAAATGTTTTAAGTCCTCTTCACTTTCAGCAAGCAAGGTTGTATCCTCTGTATATTGCAGGTTGTTAATGAGTCTTCCTCCAATCCTGATGCCACATTTTTCTTCATAGAACCTAGCTTCTCGTATTATTTGCTCAGCATACAGGTTGAATAAGTATGGTGAAAGAATACAACCTTGTCGCACACCTTTCTTAAGTTTAAAACATTCAGTGTTCCCATGCTCTGTTTGAACAACTGCTTCTTGGTCCACGTACAGATTCCTTATGAGTATAATTAAGTTGGGAACAACTAGACAGAAGGTCTCAGACTTGGGGGCAGTTTAACCGAAGGGTTGCAACTAAACAGTTGTGGGCCAGAAACTCAGGCTGCTCCCAGGTCAGGCTACCCGCTGAGGAACTTGCAAAGCCTGCCTCAGGGAACAAGGATTTGCAAAGTCTTTCCTTGTATGCAGGCATGGTCTTCAGTTTAGTCTGCAAAACCATCTAGCTGCCCTATCTCTGTTTCCCTAGCAATTACATTCTTCTGATAAAGTCCTGCTAACTGCTTGCATCAATAACAGCTGATGTTTTTTTGCACTCTTTTCCCTGCCCCCAGCACCTTCTTTGATATGTGTATATAATAAACGTGTTGAATCTAGGTCTGAGTCACAGTGTATCCATCACAGTGATGTGTCTCACCTGATCCTAACTTTACTATTTTCATTTGTGGCTTGTGTCTTCATTTTTTTCTAATCTCCTGTTGCCCCTGTTGTGTTCTTGTTGTTTCAGGTGCCATGGAGTCAGTTCCAGCTCATAGTGACCCTGTATAGGGTTTCCGAGGTTGTAAATCTTTACAGGATCAGAAAGCCTCATCTTTCTCCCATGGAACACCTGGCAGTTTCGAACTGCTGACCTTGTGGTTCGCAGCCCAATTCATAACCACTATGCTACCAGAGCTCCTTTCTGTTGCCCCTGCTGGGGTTTAATCTCTCTGCACAAGTCTTGGAGTATGGCTGTTGTTGGATGCGACAAAAGAGTCTTTTGTATATTCTAAATCTGAGTCTTTTGGGGTCTCTGGATAGTGTAAATAGTTAATGTGCTTGCCTGTTAACTGAAAAGTTGGGTTTAGAATTCGCCCAGAAGTAACTTAAAAGAAAGACCTGAAGACTGACTCCTGAGAAAATCAGCCCTTGAAACCCTATGGAACACAGCTTTACTCTGACACACATGGAATTACCATTAGTCAGAAGTGACCTACTGCAAACTGGCCATTTGGTTGGTTATAAGACTGCACATATCTTCTCACATCCCTGTTCCACTCTAAATATTTAGACTATTTGTTTCACCATTTCTCCAACTATTTCTTTAACCTTTTTTTTTAATTGAGTGATGGTTTATCTCAAATGACTTTTTATCTTTTGTTTCTCTCTTTAGTCTGATTGCTTCTTTGGATCTATTGCATTCTTTACTTCAGTTATTAATTATTTACAGTTTAGAATTTTCTTTTTACTTTTCCATTGCTTATTAGTCGACTACAGAAACTTTTCATTGCGTCATATAATTTTTTAACCTTACTAATGTTGTTGCTGTTAGGCGCCATCGAATCAGTTCCACCTCATAGCAGCCTTATGTACAAGAGAAACACTGCCCAGTACTGTGCCATCCTCACAATTGTTTTTATGCTTGACCTTATTGCTGCTGCCACTGTACAAACCATCTCATTAAGGTGCTTACTTTATTGATGATCCTCCACTTTACCAAGCACGATGACCTTCTCCAGTAACTAGTCTCTCATGTTAACATTCCCATCCTGACTCCTAAGGAGCTTTCTGATTATACTTCTTCTAACACAGATTTGTTTGTTCTTCTGACAATTCGTGATACCTTCAGTATTGTTCTGCAACATCATAACTCAAATGTATCAATATGGTCTTCCTTATTCACTGTCCAACTTTCACATGCATATGAGGTTACTGAAAATACCATGGCTTGGGTCAGGTGCACCTTAGTCCTCAAATTGATATCTTTGTTTTTTTAACACTTTAAAGAGGTCTCATGCAGCAGATTTGTTTGCCTAATGCAATGTGTCTTTTGAATTCTTGGCTGCTACTACCATGAGTGTTGATTGTAGATCCAAGTAAAATGAAGTCTTTGATAACTTCAATCTTTTCTCCTTTTATCATGATGTTATTTATTGGTTCAGTTGTGAAGATTTTCAGTTTGTTTAACTTAATGTGTAATCCATACCGAAGGTTGTAGTTTGTGATCTTCATCAATATTTTAAGTCCTTTTCTCTTCCAGCAAGCACTGTTATGTCATCTACATATCATAGGCTGTTGATGACTTTTCCTTCAATCTTGATGCCATGTTCTTCTTCATAGAGTCCAGATTCTCAGATTATTTGCTCAGCATGTAGATTGAATAAATATGGTAAATGAATACAAGCCTGGTACACACCTTTCCTAATTTTAAACCATTCAGTATATCCTTGTTCTATTCAAATGACTGCCTCTAGGTCTACGTACAGATCCCTCATGAACACAATGAAATGTTCTAAAATACCCATTCTTCACAAGGTTATCCATAGATTGTCATAACACACACAGTTGAGAGCCTTTGTATAGTCAATAAAACACAAGTAAACATCTTTCTGGAATTCTGTTCTTTCAGTCAAGCTCCATTTGATGTCAGCAGAGATATTCCTCATGCCACATTCTCCTCTGAATCTGACTTGAATTTCTGGCAGTTCCTTATCAATGTACTCTTGCAGCCATTTTTGAAATTTCTTCAGCAATATTTTACTTGCATGTAATGTTAATGATATTGTTCTATGATATCTGCATTCCATTAGGTAACCACTCTATAGAATGGGCACAAATATGAATTTCTTCCAGTTGGTTGTCCAGGTAGTTTCTTCTAAATTTCTTGGCATAGATGAGTGAGCGCCTCCGGTGCTTCATCGCTTGTTGAAAGGTTTCAATTTGTATTCCATCAACCCCTGGAGCCTTGTTTTTCACCAATGCCTTCAGTGCAAATTAGACGTCTTCATTTAGTACCATTGGTTTTTGATCATGTGCTAGCTACTTCTTGCAATGGCTGAACATCAACCATTTCTTTTTGATACAGTGACTGTGTGTACCTTCCACTTCTTTTGATGCTTCCTGCATCATTTAATATTTTGCCCATAAAATCCTTCAATATATCAAGTCAAGGCTTGATTTTTTTTCTTCAGTTCTTCCAGCTTGAGAAATACTGAGCATGTTCTTCCCTTTTGGTTTTCTAACTCCAGGTCTTTGCACATTTCATTATAATACTTTAATCTCTTCTTGAGCTACCTTGGAAATTTTCTGTTCAGCTCTTTAACTGCTTCAGCCTGAACTTGCATGTGAGCTATTGATTGTTCCACAGTCTGTCCCTGGCCTTGTTTTGGCTGGTAATACTCAGTTTTTCCACCATCTCTTCCCAAAGATGTAGTCAATTTGATTCTTGTGTAGTCCATCTGGTGAGGTCCATGCGAACAGTGGTCTTTTATGTTATTTAAAAAAGGTATTTACACTGAATAAGTCATTGGTCTTGCAAAATTTTACCAAGAAATCGCCCGCATCATTTCTATCACCAAAGTCATGTTTTCCAACTATTGACACTTTTTCTTTGTTTCCAATTCCTAGTAATTATCAAACATCTTGATTGCATGTTTGAGGATTTTCAAACTGAAGAAGTTGTTGTTATTAAGTGCCATTGAGTCATTCTGACTTACAGCAACTCTGTATATGTTTTCTGAGGAGCAGCTGGTGGGTTTAAACTGCTGAACTTATGGTTCTCAGTCCAGTGCTGATCCTACTCCACACCAGAAGTCCATAGAAGTTGGTAGAATTCTTCAATATCTTCATCATTGGTTTCAGTGGTTGATGCATAAATTTGAGTACTAATAGTGTTCCTCCTTGCAGATATATCACAGAAAGCTCTGTATTTCAAGGCAGATCTTGAAATGTTCCTTTTGATGAGGAACAGCATGCCATCTATATCAGTTGTTTCTATTTTCTGGTGTTTACTAATTCACATTATTTCTATTGTAGCTTTTATTTGTTGAATGTCAACTATTGGATATGAGTCTTTCCAATTTCCATGATAGTTTTCCTATTTACAAACGATGAAGATAACAACAGATCTCCTTAGTCTTATCATAGATTGGGTCTTTGCGAAGGCTTATCTGTTTCCGTTTCCACGGCTTCTGCTGTTGTTTAATTCCCATTGCGTCAGCTGTGACTCATGATGAGCTGGTAAAAAGCACAATAGAGCAGTGTGTGGCTCTGTATCAGTCTCATGATGACTGATGGTTAAGTCTATACTCACAGTGCATAGCATTTTTAAAGTCTCAGCTGAAAGGTAGGGACTCTGAAAGATTCTGCATTCTTTTTTTTTTTTTTTTTTTTTTCCTTCACTAAGTCTGGCACAAGTTCCCTTCAGTCTCTTAGTCTTTTAATTCAGCATGTGAATTGGCAAATGACTCAAGAGGTAAAGCTGGGTGAGCAATAGGCTTAAATTATGTGCTTTTCTTCTCTCTGGGATTTTGTTTCCTTAAATCATAGCCACCTTGGATGCTTTCAAATAGGTATTCTGTAATACCTTATCTAGTGATTCCAGCTGTTCGATTATTGGTCTGCAAAAGCAACTCTGACATTACTAGATGTAAAAAAATTAAAATGCCTATCCTTCTTTCTGACATCTCAAGATTTTCATCAAAATACAAGTTTTCTGAATGTTAAAACCCTTTTCTGAAGTAAATGGTACTTATATTGAACTCTAACCCATCGTGTGGTTCTGTCTATATTGAAGCTGGAGGGGGAAAAAAATGCAAAATTTCTGTTATTAATAGCACAAACACTTATTGGAGAATTTCTACTTATTTCTTGTGGCAGAATTCATTTCTAAATTGCTTGCATCTGTTTTGGCTGCAAAATTATTAGGTTTAAATCTGAAAGGAACAACAGATTTAAGGATATAGTAAGTATCCCAACAAGTAGTGAGGGAGCACCCTGTGGTTTCTTGAGCTACTGCTGTTCCTGGATTAGAGGTTTACAAATGCACTCTCTGATGTGAGTCTGGGTACATTTACTAGCAATGCTAGCACTTTTAAACAAAGAATTAGGAATGGTCTTGGATTTATCAGGTTCAAAGCAAAAGAAAAAGTACTTCCTTTAAAACTAACCAAGCACCAAGAAAGTGCTTCACTGATACTTTCCCTGTGTTTGGCATTTTTCTTTTTTCTGTGCTTTTTATCTCTGTCAACCAACTTTCTTTTAATTATTTGTTCCCACTGAAGTGACAGAACTAGGTCATTCCAAATTCTATGCTGCAGATAAAACTACTCTTGTGCAAGCCAAAATTCCAGGTGCTTTCAATAGAACAAAATTAACATTCAAGGCTGTACTTAGCTAGATAGTGTGCCTCTGAGTGAGCAGAAAAATTAGAGTGTTTATTTATAGCTCTTTTTGAAAAGAGCAGTGTCCATTTTTTAACAATTAAAAAAAAATTCTTTCCAACTTGACATGTTTTTCTTTTAAACTAGTACTCTTTCCTAAATTAGTACTGATTGTCAATTAAGGCACATGTGTAGACTAAAATGTCCAATGATATGACAAAGTTATTAATATTATTATAAAGTATAAGAGTTATATATATATATTTAATTTAGTCCAGCAAATTTATGTTGAGTCCTTATTATGTTTACGTTCAAGTTACTATTCTAGATGTTTCTGAACTTGCAAAAATAAATAAACCATAATTTTTCATCCTAAAGGAGTTGATAATATGATAACATGTTGTTGTTGTTTTTAAGGTGCTGTAGAGTTGGTTCTGACTCATAGTAAACCTGCATAAAGTTTTTGAGGTTTTAAATCATTTGTGGGAGCAGAAAACCTCATCTATTTCCCATAGTGACTGGTGGACTCAAACCACTGACCCTGTGGTTCGCAGTCCAGTGCTTGCCCTATGGAGTCACCATGATTTCATAATAGCATGAGATTTAACATAAATGAAATAAGAAAAGCAGAAACAAGAGTGAAGAATACAGAAGGGAAACATTATTTTTTGTGTGGTAACATAAATGAAAGACGTAAAAAGTAGAATCAGAGCTGAATCTTAAACGAATGGGTAGAATTTTACCAAGTTTACCTTAAGGATCAGTTTCCCATGAGGTGATCCCCAATCCTAATCACAAACACTTCTGTTATTCCCTAATCTTCATTAGTCATGTCATCTATCCTAGGACCTAGAACTTACTTGTTCATAAGTACATCTCATTCAATTATAATGAGAAACCCTTCAAAGGGTATCCAGAGCCTAAATGGGTCTTGTAAATTTGGTTAATTATATGGGAAATTTCAAAAAGTTCTTGGAAAACTGGAATTTTTAAAAAAATGGAAAATTTCCAAGAATTTCTAGAAACATCCTCATGTAATTAATGCAGAGAATGACAAGTCATGACACCAATCTTATATTTCTTACAAATATAAAATTGGGAGACAAAATAGTTATGTACTTAACTACTGGCAAAAGGTTGGCTGTTGAATTCCACCTAGAGGTGGAATCTACTTCTGAAAGTTCAGAGCCTTAAAAACCCTATGAAGACCACTACTGTAAAAGACTAAGAAAAAGAACCCATACTAAAGGTCGGGGGAGATTCTTTGCTGGTTACCGGGATGTGGGGGATGAAGGGAGGGGAGGGGGGGAGGTGGAACACAGGGTTGGGAATAGACACAGGATAGTTTGGGTGCTAGGGAGGGGGCAATACAGAAGAAGGGGAGGGGAATGGAAGAACAAGGCAGATGGGAAAACTGTTAGGCAAGTTTACATGGGCTAAGTGGGAAAGAGGTAAATAATGATGTATGCACAACCTTGGAATAACAGGGCTCTGGAATACAGGGATTGAGACATGGTTGGAATTGACAAAAGGGGGGAAATAATGTTAACATGCTTGGCTGTCTTTTTTTTTTAATTTTTGTGAATTAAGTGACAGTTTACATGGGAGAACATTGGCATTACATGATCATTTCATTGCAACGATTACAATCTCCTCCATGCATCATCATTCGACAGTATTTGCTTCCATTCCCTTTTGGGGAGGGGGGTGTATACAGAAACACTCAGGAATATATAATAATTTAAACAACCAAAGAGCACATTCTGTAAGCTTGCTTCCTGGCCACCAGTACCCAGTCCCTCTCTTCCCATGAGTCCGGAGTCCTCAGTCCTCAGCTGCTCCCTCTCTCCATGTCCTCATCTCTGCCTCCATCTTTGGTGTCGCTGCTTCTCTGGATAGGGTCCCACACCTCACTTGTGCTCTTTTCCCTTGGCCATCCTTACTTTTTTTTTTTTTCAAGTTAAATAACTTTTATTTTAGGGTCAGTTATAGCCACAAAAGGTTTCATTTATTCTACTATCTCTATTTTTTAATCAACAAAAAGAAAATGTTTTATACTTAAGCTAGCCATTCCATAATCAAGCTATTTTAGGGATATCAGGTGTTAAAAAGAAAACAACATGAAATGATACACATAGTTCAGTTTCTATAGGGCTATGCTGTGGACAAACAAGAAACTGAAAATCTAGCTAGTAGTCAAGGTGAAGACTCTTTCACTTCTCTTTCCCTAATTTTTGCATCCCAATTCACTCTAATTCCAGTCAGTAGTCCTGAGAGGCTGCCATTTCTACTCCCTAAAGCACTGATAAAAGCCCTGCTGGGAATATGTCTTGGTTTAAACAGTTGATCCTAAAGATAATACTAGTTGCCTTATCAATTTGCTTTTTTTGGCGGGGGAAAGACAGCCAAGCATCTTAACATTATTTTCCTCCTTTTACCCATTCCAATCATGCCACAATCCCTGTATCCCAGAGCCCTGCTGTTCCAAGTTTGTGTATACATCATTATTTACCTCTGTCCCACTTA
>NW_006408531.1:21789750-21790520 GCF_000296735.1 Chrysochloris asiatica
CTGAGGAAGCTCCATATTGCTTTCTAGAGAGGTTGGACCATTTTGCAATCCCACCAGCAATGCAGGAGCATCCCAGTCTCTCCACATCCTCACCAACATTTATTGTCCTCTACTTTTTTTTATCTTTGCTGTTATTGCTGGTGTGAGATAATATCTCTCTCTCTCTCTTTTTATTTGCATCTCTCTAATGGCTAGTGATTGTGAACATTTCTTTATATGTTTGTTGGCTGCCTGGATCTTCGCCTTGGTGAAGTGTCTATTCATGTCCTGCGCCCATTTTTTAGTTGGCTTATTTGTCTTTTTCTTGTGGAGGTGTTGTAGTTTACTATATATTTAGAAATGAGTCCCTTGTCTGATGTGTTGTTGCAAAAGATTTTTTCCCATTCTTTGGGTTTCAAGAGGTAGCATATGATCAAGAGCCAATGATACCAAAGGAAGAAACCTAAGATGCATTGAAGGAATTGTCAGAGAACAGGGAACCAAGAATTGATGGAATTAAAAATTGAAATCTTTCAAGAAAGTTATGCAGCACAGGAGGCACTCACTCATCTCTGCCAAGAAATTTGGAAGACAGCTATCTGACCAACTGATTGGAAGAGATCTGTATTTGTGCCCATTCCAAAGAGAGATGACCTAATGGAATGCGGAAATCATCAGACAATCTCTTTGTTAACCCACGCAAGTAAAGTTTTGCTAAAGGTAATACAGAAACAGCTGCAAGCATACATTGACAGAGAACGTCCAGACATTCAAGCGGGATTCAGAAGAGG
>NW_006408531.1:21791115-21793240 GCF_000296735.1 Chrysochloris asiatica
TCATGGAAGCAGCAGTCAAGAAATCAAACGATGGATTGCATTAGGCAAATCTGATACACAAGACCTTTTTAAGGTATTGAAGAGCAAAGATGTCAGCTTGAGGACTAAGATGCGCCTGACCCAAGCCATGGTATTTTCAATAACCTCATATGCATGTGAAAGCTGGGCAGTGAATAATGAAGACAATAGAAGAATTGATGCTTTTGAGTTGTGGTGTTGGAGGGCTGCCCATAGAACCAAGTCTGTGTTGGAAGAAGTGCAGCCAGAGTGCTCCTTGTAGGCTAAGATGGCCAAACTTCGTCTCTCATACTTCAGACATATTATCAGGAAGAACCAGTTGCTGGAGAAGGATCTCATGTTTGGTAAGGTGGAGGGTCAGAGAAAAAGAGGAAGACCCCAGCAAGATGGATTGGCCAAGTTGCAGCATCAATGGGCTCAAGCGTGGCAACAGTAGTGAGGTTGGCCCAAGATCAGGCAGTGTTTCGTTCTGCTGTGCATAAGGTCACTACAAGTCAACATTGACTCAATGGCACCTAACAACAACAACGATATGAGTATGACTTTAGTGTCCTTTTCAACTTTTTGTCTTCAAAGCCATCTGATAGATTTCAAAATGACACAGTTGGTTGTTACTCTATACCTCAGGATTTAATTTAATTTTCAGCCTGTTTTGTTTTTAAATTGCCTTTCCCTTTCCACACCCCTTGTTCTGGCCTTTTCCCTTAAAAAAAAAAATACCAAACAATTCAGGGCCGGCTCTTGGGCTGAGAGTATCTGTGCACATGCATGGCAGGAGAAACCACCAGTGGTGGGGTGGGGGATGTCCTTTTTGCTCAGGCAGCCCCTCTAGTCATCAGAATGGAGTAGCACAAACAGTGGGTAGTCAATGAACATATACCAAAAAAAAAAAAATCGGAACAAAGCAAAACCAACAAAGTGTATTTCCACCTTTGCTCTCAGGTTCCTGCAATGTTATTCCACGGTGAGTGTGCTCCACTGCTTGGTATTGCCATTCAGTCTTGCCCAAGTTGTTGGCTCCAGGCTGCCGAGCCTGGCAGATTAAAAAATATGCGATTTCCCACCTCCGCTACAAGTTCCAACAGCTACAAGCTTTCAAATCCTCCAAATATTCCAAGATATGTGGTCCAGAGTCCCGGAGCGCCACACTTAACCTAACCTGCCTCACCCAGTATTCCATGGTATTCCCGACAGCAAACTTCACTGCACCTCTACCTTATCTGCCATCAAACCCCACCTCTTGGCTGTCTTTTGAATCTTGGTTTCCTTGGCATGCCATTATAAAATAAATACTTGAGGGGTAGAGAAAGGAATCACCAGAAATATCACCATAGAAAGCTTGTAAGTCCATCTTCTGCCTATAACTGATTGGAATACCTAAAATGGGGCTCAAATATGCCCAGTGAAGGAGGTCTCCTGCAGAGCCTCAGCATTACATAAGACCATAGGTGGAATCCAGAACCCCATCCAGAATCTTCTGAGGTGGGAAATTTCTACTTGAAAGGGCAAGCCAACCAGCCTGGAGCAGCTAGAAGAACAGAAGACACTTCTTGAAAGAAAGACCAACAGGAAAAATACAAAACAATAATGTCAGCCTGACTGATTACTATAAGAACAAGCAAGTTGTTTGCCCAGGAGACATCAAGGCAAGTGGTCAGGTCCCCTGAGGGCAAACCCCCTTCCAAGATTAAGATTCAGTGGGAATACATGATCAGACATGCGCTCTGATTAGTGACCATATTGATCACCGATAAGGGGAAGTGAGGGAAAAACAACAATGAAGCTGCAGGCTAAGCCCTACTCCATTCGATAGACTCCTGTGAACCCGGGTGGAGACCTGGTTGTCCAGCAGTGTGGCAAGACCTGGGGATCCATGGGCCCAGAGTCAGTGACATCGCCACAGAGGACTAGAGTGGAGAGTGAAGCGTCCAGTTGATAAGAAGAAAGGGCATATGCTTAAGAACCCCCACACTTTCAGATAATACTCACTTGACCAGGCTTCAATGACTGGATGATCAGAGCTCAACTAGAAGAAGAAAGAATAGGGGAAAAAGAGCAATCTGATACAATTTGATGAACTTGACCTACACCTATGGATGCAGTAGCT